>NC_069124.1:3650212-3988962 GCF_026914265.1 Mya arenaria
TGAATGAATGAATGAATGAATGAATGAATGAATGAATGAATGAATAAATGAATGAATTAATAAATAAACAAATCAATCGATAAATGGATCGATCGATCAATCAACCTTACCATCATGTTGACGTTTTGATTTTTACCACATCATAAAACACAAGTGTTTTTTTTTAAATAAATGCATTTTACTTTTTTCATTTTCCTTTCTCTTAAATCCATAAAGGCTTCTTTTATATATGTAATTTTATATATTTTCGAAGATATTTAAATAATGAAAATAAATATAAAAATAATTCAAGTTTTAACTGCAAAGGACAAAAATCTTACACAATAAAGCATGGTATGATTAGATTTATTACTAACTCAATTAACATACCCTTCATATCCACAGAAATATTATGCCCAGCTATCTACTATCAAACCGATAATAGTCAAACGCGTCGATGTTTGTGAAGTTTGTGGCGTTTTAAAACATGGATGCAAATAAGCGATTTGTTTCGTAGTCAGTAAGATGTGCTACATTTAGATGATTTAAAAGATTCTGTTAGCACTTACCGATCCCTCTAGTGCAATGTAAAGCTCTTTCGTGCTAACCTTAACTACCAACCATGATTTGCCGCCGCGCGAGAGATTGCTTCTTATGGGAAAATCGCAGTGATAAAGTCTGCGAAAGCAAGATACGCAAGAAATAATTATTTCTTGTTCAAAAGTTATTCAATTATTCTGATGAACATTGTTATAGTTGGGCTTAGTTCTTCCCAGTGATTTATTGGCATATGTTTGTGTATACGCCAAGTAACGTCTTGATTTGTTATTAATAAGCATTTAATCGTTGATGTATTGCCTCTTTATTTCAACGTCAAAGAGACAACATTTTGCACATTCTGAACTATGACATCAGACGTCATGAGCGAAATCAATAAAATGTAGCGTATACTTATAGGATATTAAGTATTTGTGGTTTAAAACGCTAATGACGTTTCTGATAACTGTCCACAGGAATCGTGGCGAGAATGCCTTCATCCATTTAGCAAGGAAACCATTTAAAAAAGATAAAAGCATTAATAACTGAACAAGGCGAGTTTGCCGTTTGAATAAGAGACGATAGATATTTCGCCATATGGAACGACTAAACAGGCAAGATATCCCTTCTGGTAGGCTAATTACTCAAATCAAATACCGCCCAACGTCGGATTCCTCGTGTAAAGGAATTACATGTACTTTTGGCTCGTCACCCCGTCAGCAAGGTCATTTTGTCCACACAAACGTCTGGCAGCTCCCTTATCTGTTCTACCATTATTGCGAAAAAAACATATGTGAAAACAAAAAATCACAAAAGCCGTAGCAGGCAAGCAAGGTTTTACAAACATAAATATCAGTTTGTGCTAAGACTATTCCAAGATTTTCTGTACATATGTATTAATTGTGCTCTCCATGTAATTGGTGCTCCTTGGTGAAACTGCAAGCAAACTATCATCTGCAAAATGCCTAGTTAAAGATGCTAGGGTATCAGCAATTTTTCTTTACGTAAATAAGGAAAAGCAGTGGACCTTAAACGGGCCCTTGAAGGACTCCAGCTGTGATTTGCTTAAAAGTATAGAAAGAAGTACCAGCAAAAAACATTTAAGACTTATTGAGAAGATAATGAGCTAACCACCTTAGCACATTTCCTCAAATTCCGTATTCTTTAATTTTCAATACGAGACCATGCTGTCAAACACTTTGAATATATCACAAAATGCAATACCGGTTGACTGTTTGACATTGAAGGTTTTACAAATTCTGTAAAATATATATAAGTTAGTTGGTAAAACGTCGAGTCACCAAAATTGTTCCCGATTGGTGCTTATAAATAAGGTTGTTTTGATGCATATAACTGTATAAGTGTTTAAAAATGATTCGTTCCATTACCGTTCAAACACAAAGAATCAACGATATTGGCCTTCAATTTGACACAGAAGTACGGTCACCCTTTCAAAACGGAGGCATTACTTTTGCAAATTCTATTTTGTTGGATATATACGGTCCTGAATAGATCTGTTTAAGATAATACGCACTGGAATGCAAATAGTGAATGAAGTATGTTTAAGCATTATTTGACTTATTTCGATCAGACCACTTGCCTTATTAATGTCAAAGTTATCGAGGACGTCGTTTATTTCAGTTTCAGTAACATTAATTAAAACTTATGCACTATTCGTTTCCTTCCTTAAAATTGGAATTTAGTCAACTATCATCGTCAAAGCACGAAATGGAAAAAAAAATTGTCATTGAAGGATCTTGCCTTTTCTGAATCAGTTAATAATAAGAAATATCCAAGTTTTGCAGTGGAGGTATTGCAAGGCCGTTGCTGCTGTTTTGTTTCACAAGCATTCTTACTGTTTTTCAATAAAGGCGCGGATTTTAATTGCGTAGTTTTTGTTTTTAGTTTGTTGTGTTGTTGTTTTATAAGACAATTTTGTTAGTTCAGAGTCATACCATAGCTTATCTGAATTACGAATTGTTGCATAGTGAGTAGGTATACATTTCGTAACGATGTATATAGATGTTTTAGTAAAAAAGTTCGTAGCTTCGTCGATAGTTCCATTAATTAAAGTATTCCAGTCAGTGGTGCTTATAAAAGAATTGAAGGTTTTACAAATGAATATTACCATGTATATATCGAGGCACAAGCTGGATTCAGAGCTAAATGAGTACCGTTGATAACATTTTTGTATTACAAAATTTGATTAACCATGTTCTTAACGAAAACAAGCAGTTATTTTGTGTTTTTGTTGATTTTACAAAAGCGTTTGATTATATAGTACGAGACAATATGTGGTATAAACTTTATATATTAGGACTACGGGGCAATCTCTTTTCAGTTATAAAGTCTATGTATAATCATGTGTATTCAAGAGTTAAACACCAAAACGAGTTAGGTACAGTGTTTGAAAGTCATTTAGGTGTACGTCAAGGCGAATGCCTATCGCCATTATTATTTTCATTGTATATTAACGATCTAGAGGAAGTATTATATCTCAAAGGTGCCAAAGGGGTCGACACAGGAATGTTAAAGATCTTTTTACTCTTATATGCAGACGATATTGTAGTTTTTGCTAATCCAGCAGCAGAACTGCAAGCGAATATTAATATATTAGAGGAATATTGTAACACCTGGAAACTTAAGGTCAAAATAAGCAAAACAAAGATAGTGGTTTTTAGGAAAGGGGGTAGATTACCTATAAATCTTCAATTTTTCTATCAGGGATCACCATTGGAGGTTGTAAATAAATTTACATATTTAGGTATAGTCTTTAGCTCAGGGGGTTCACTTATGCATGCTACCAAAACGCTATCTGGCCAAGCACATAAAGCAATTTTTAAATTAAGAAAATATTTGAACAAATTTACTTATATAACACCTGAACATAAATTGGAACTTTTTGATAAACTTATTAGACCTATCCTATTATATGGTTCAGAAGTTTGGGGATTTTCGAAACGATTGCCAATTGAAAGGATACACACCCAATTCATAAAATATGTACTTTCGGTTAAAACAACAACACAAAATGACTTTGTTTATGCAGGGACGGGCAGATTAAATCTACTGTCGCAATGCATTATAAATATTATTAAATACTGGCTTAAAGTTTTAAGTACGCCGAATGATAAATATGTAAGAATTATCTATAATGTAATGATTAATTATGTTGTAAAATTTCCAAATAAAACAAACTGGGCAGTACATGTTAAAACAATATTGAGTAATATGGGGTTTCATCACGTTTGGCTTGCACAAGGAGTTGGTGATATTTCAAATTTTGTGTCATATTTAAAGCAAAGAATACGAGACGTTTATGTTCAAAATTTAAACAGCAGATTGTCAGACTCCTCAAGAGCTTTATTTTATAGAAACATTTCTGATTTTGAATTAAAACCCTATCTTAAGGCTGTTAATGTACAGAAATTCAGAATTGCTTTAAGCCAATTAAGATTATCGTCGCATCGGTTAAATATAGAAGTTGGTAGGTGGAATAATACAATTTTGGAACAAAGACTTTGCCCAAATTGTAATGTCTTAGAAGACGAATTTCATTTCTTGGTTGAATGCAACCTGTATACAAATATTAGATCTAAATATATTCCTAGATATTATCGTACTAATCCAAATATGTTTAAAACCATAGAATTGCTGAATACAGGTCATACTGATTTGTTAAAGAATCTTTCTATTTTCGTGTATAAAGCATTTGCTCAGAGAAAGAATTTCATTACTTTACATGATACATGATTATTATATGTTTTTAATACCAGCCGTTATATAGTTGTAATAAGGATTTTTTCGTAACAATTCTTCTTTTGATTTACAGTTGCTACTATTTTTGTTACTGTAAAATGTCTCAGCTAGTTAAAAAAACATATAATCACCGCCAAGCAAGTGTTAAATAATGGAAATGATCATGGACTATCATAGTCTACTTCATTGATGTATATATGTGTGATGTTATGTGTGGAAATAAACTTGTGTTCTGTTCTGTGTTCATTTTGTTAAAACAGTTCCATACCTTTCTTGTGATGCTATTGGAGGCAGAAAAATAACTGGCTTTATAAATCCATGAACACAATAATGATCACTTATAAGATAAGGTGATACAAACATGGCTGAATTTAAACCGTTAATGTGCTGTGAAACTGCAACCGGGTCTAACAAAGTCAGCGTAGAGCGTAGAGTAGAGTTCCTTATTCTGTTTGGAGAAAAGATTAAATTTCGTAAGTTGGCATAATATTACGAAACCTCCGATTTAGTGGATTAGGTTGAACCTCGTTTATATCTCCAACATTAATAAAATTGTTACATAAATCATGTGCCTTATCAACCAAACAATAACTATATCCAAAAATCGACTGTGAAGTGAGGATTACTATATAACGTATTATTTTGGAATTTCTATTCGGCCTATAATGATTCGGGTAGATACTTTTCTAAAACGTTCAAGCGTATCGGTATGGCGATACATACAATGAAGGGTCTTGGTACCTGCCTTGATGTTTGTAGCATACGTAAATTCATATTGATAGTTGAATCATGCAACGTTTCTTCCATAACAGGGGGTCCTACGTTATCTTTTCTATCAATTTTAAGTTAGGGACATGTTCAATACGGAACAAACTGGCGGATGTTGTGGGTAGTTTTGTATTTTCGAAAGATATTTTGACGTGGTAAGTAGGTTTATATTATTGTTATCGTAATGTAATTACGTCTACCCGGACGTGTCAGCTCGTCTCGTGCTTTTACCTATGGAAATACAAAAGCAAAACAGTTGCACGTTTTAGATAAGCATTCGGTAATTTATTTTTAAGGACAAATACAATCTTATCGGGTAAGCTCTTGTCTTGGATCAAATTGATACAGAATACCAGTTAATATGATTGATACAGAATACCAGTTAATATGATTGACACTTTTGACAACATGTCAGTAAAAGAAGTAGGAACATGAACACAGAAGTAGCAGCATAAGTTGAACTCAACTGGTAAACTGCGAACATGTACACGGTTCTATCACACCAGTTACTAGGCTGGTGTAAGAGTGGTTCAAAGCGAGGCCGCCAAATATTGAACGTCCATATCGTTCCTGCCACTTGCCAACCAACGAGAAACAACAGAAGTAAGGTGTCCATGGTTCGGAAAGTTTGGTTAGTAAAGGCCCCCTCCACGTCTGGTTCGTCTATAAGGCGGTGGTGCCGCCGTGTTTGTACGTTACGCCAGAGAGTTGCTATCAGCTTGACAAGCCCGCAACAACCTCCCACGATTAGATAGACAGGCACTCGTGCATCCTTTGGACAGTCTTCCCAGTATTTCACACCTGCAAAGAAAACAATATATCAATATAGTAGGCTTTGATATGGTAACTTAACGAAATATTTCGACAATTAGCTGACAGTCAAAGAGTTTTTATATGTATTCTTTTTCACTTTGATATTTTCCAATTTAGATTCCACAAAATCGTTACTAAATATAATATTTTATTGGAACAATATCACTGCATAAACTGATGATCTACTTTCAAGAGCACTATTCGATTTATGTTTGTGAATTGCAATAACAGTACAAGTCTTGTTCTGCTCAGCAAAACTAGGCGACACGAAACAAAGTACGCTGGTTCTCTCATATATGTTTTTCGTGTGTACAATGAATCAGTCTTTCTGGGAATTATACTGCATGCTATAATCGAAAGACGGAAGAAATTAATAAAACGAAAGGTACAGGGTTTCAATCAAGATGCAAGAGACAAGAATCTTTATTTAAAGTCGGGTATATGATAACAAGAAATATTGGTTAAATGAGCTTTTTTCCGACATTAATAACAAACATACATAACAAAACATAATAATGAACTGATGACTTAATTAAAAGATAGTTATAAAAAAAGTAACGTATTCGAAGTATATAAAAAAGGCCGTTTCTTATTATACTCATGCAAACACTTAAAAAAGGTGAAATAGATTAGATTACTGTAAAAATAATAACGGCCAGTCCACAAGCACACAGTTCCATATACATTTTAAACATCAAAGATTGTTAGAAGCTTTATGTACAAGGGAAATACAGCATGGTACAGTGTTATTGTTTAAAAGATGTTATAAATTACATTTTTCTATGAGTTGGTAAACCGTCGAGTCACCAAATTTCAACTTTGGTTTGGAAGAAAAAAATATTTGAAAAAAATATTATTTACTCATTGATCATTTACAAGGATCAGCCTTCTAAATTCTAAATTAATCTTCGTTGCAGCAGTTTTTAAAATATATCTAGCACAAGTGTTTACAGAAACAGTAAACTATACTCCAAATCCTTGGTATGATAAGTGCAAATACATTTGTATCAATTTTCAGTCAATAGCTTGCTTCATACCTGTATCTAGTGACAAATATCACACATACAACATGCCTTTCCAACTGGTATCCATTATTTGGACCCAAAACTTAATAACACAAACACTAACACATTATAAAAAAAGAATAGACATGTTTTGACCCTAAACTGTTAAAAACAAATAATTTTATATCTGGTTAAGTAAACTTAGCACCGGGGTGGTCGGCCAGTCTCGAGTGAGGAGTAAAAATTCATAAAGTAAGTGTTATTATTTCAGGAAAATCATTTTTATGCGAAGCAGTCTACAGTAAATAAGAATGATAAACTAAAACTAGCAGGAGCAGTGTAAACATTTACAGTACCAATGCAGGTGTGTGTCAAACCGTTTGGAAAGTACAGAAAAAAACAAACATAATTAGTAACCTGCAAGCAAACAAACATCAAGCTTATGATGACAAAATGTTTTGCTTACGCTATTTACACAATTTGTTTGACATTTTCAGCTGTTCATATTACTTGTTCGTGTGATTGAAAGATTTGGATTGAATTTAGAAAAAAAACCTATAACGTTGGTTACTTTTATATATTACTGTTTAATATTTAACTTTGATAAACGAAGTGCTTTCATTAAATTTTAACAAATTGGTTTCTTAACTTGTAAACATCTTTTTAATATTATAGACGATAACTGTTTGTGTGCTGGCGATTCAACAAGAACTGTTTGTGTGCTGGCGATTTCGAATGAGCTGTTTGTGTGCTGGCGAATTAACATTCACTAATTTTGTGCTAAATGGTTTGTAGGCTGGTGATTTCACATGAGCTGTTTATGATCGACTATTATTATCTTGAACTGCATGTTCAGATATGCTATGGAATAAAACGATTATATTTTGGTTAAAATACAACATAACCAATGACATGGCCTGATATAATCCAACTGATCGCATGCGCTTACATCTGCTTTAATCTCAAATGCAGCTGAAAATTTCTATTTTCACAAGAGAAATCGTTGTGACACTGATATAGTCAGAGTCGCATTTTAAATAAAATAACACTAAATAATTAATTTCGATGTAAGCATTAACAAAAGGTTTATACTTAATTTGTAAAGCAATGTCTGTAATAATACCATGAAGCCATAATGTTTGCGTAATAATATAAATGTCAAATAATATTAAAGGTTTCCTCGAGTCGGATAGACTTCACCATCCCTTTTATTTAATCAACAGGAAACAGCTTTTCTTATAACGGACAGTTACAACATGCCCGCGGCGCAATCTGAGATTTCTTCTGCAGTAATTTCAGCGTCATTAAAGGATTGCATTATCAGAGAAATGGTATCTTGGTCTAGCCTATAACGAGCAATTAGATTGATAAACGCAAGGTATTTTTCAAAGGAAACTTTCATTCAATCTTATAACATTTGTTGACGGGAATGCGGTTCCGTATTCATAAATAAATAAATGTTTTGTATGAGGATTTTATTTTTGATTGTATATACTTTTAAGAGAGGTATTTACGTCTAGTAAGTATTTGACAATTAACGAAGGTAAATACACAAGCGAAATATCAGTGGCATTTAATTTAACATACAATTTGTCCCTGTAGTGTCCATTTTATTGCCATTCAAATTTACCTATTGAGAACATTGTCAGAGGTATTGCCATGGAAACGCCAACAAACACCGTCACACAAACTGAAAACAAACGGATAGAATTTCAAAACAAATAAAAATAATAAATATACTGCTTTTAAACGTGAACTACCAAATAAGAACGTAAGTTTTAAGTCTTGCGTCAGTGAATAGGTTAAAAACAAAAATGCTATCCAGAAGTGTCTGTTTGGTTTAAATCTTTAAAAAGAGCTCTTTTTTCTTATAACAGGGTGTCAAATAAACGCAATAATTCCATCTTTCTTGCTTTCGGTCAAGGACAATATTAAACGTTGACAAGAAAATCGTACGGAATATATTTATTTATTAACATTATGTTTACACAGTTACATTTTTGTTTAATCTGACCAAACACAAAATTAATCCTGACCCATCAAATATTGGATATATGAGTTTTTAACACCAATCAATGCTTACTTACGTGAGCTGCACATAATGTCCGCAAGTCGGCAGCTGAGGTCAAAGACGTTACTGGCCTCCTTTCCGGCCTCCCTGACCTGATACATGAAGGCGGTGTAGTCTTCCCCGTCATCGTGAATGCCTTTCGCCCGTACGACCCGCCGTCCCTCATCCATACACTGGAAAAGGAAAGGGATATTATTACTAGAGATAGTTTTTCAGTGGAAAATGCTTATTTCGCCACCTTCCAATTTCCCATTTTAGTATGTTTAGATTGAGAACTCATATCTGCGGAAGTATTGATTTCATTATAGTGAATTTAAAAACGCATTTTCCTCTGATTTAAGTTCACCAGGGTGGCATAATTGGACCATTAATGTAGCCACACTTGTACGCCTAGCATTTTGTCGCTGGTAACATAATGTTTAAAAAATCGACAATCAAAGTTGAAGTGTTGCACATTTACATCTTGTTAAAATGACAACGTTCAGAGGTTTATAACGGATAATGAGTTTTGGCACGTGTTGGGATTCCGATAATGCAATAATTCTAAGTGTACATAATTTACAGGTTCTTTATTTGCTTTAATCATGTCCGTTCTTTATGAAAATATAAAATGCAAACCTTAGCTTTCAATTGACCACATCTTTCAAAATCCATGGCAACACACCAAGCAGTGAGCTTATCTTTCAACTTTAATATATTGGTGAAACGACTCTTGTAAATAGAATTCGTCAAACTGGATTACTTTTTACTCAAGCCACGCCGTTATGAGTGAATTGATAACCTCAACATGCTTAAATATCCTGGAGTTTTATTTTTTGGTGGATATTAATGACACCACTCTGTGACAAATTGTGTTTTAAGACATAAGGTCGAATTGCCATTTGGTGTAATGCAAATAATAATAGTAATAATAATAATAATAATAATAATAATAATAATAATAATGATGATAATAATAATAATAATAATAATAATAATAATAATGATAATTATTATCTAATAATAATAATAATAATAATAATAACAATAATAATAATAATAATAATAATAATAATAATGATAATAATAATACTTAATATTTTATTTAATTATCAAAATAATAAAATGAAATTATCCTTAATGATGTATAAAACAAAACAATATAGGTTATGAATAATTAGACATGTTTAATTCAAGCATCTTTTCAACGAAATTCAAACATAGACACCCAATTTTTAAACCACAAATTATATGTAAAATAATTAATATAATGTTAAATATAATCAGTCCGATTTGAAAGCGTCACTTGATTTATTTTGTTCAAATGGTAAACTTTATATTCAAGTTGCCAATTTATGGACAGTACTGACATAAAATCCACTTTTGTACTTTAACCTGAAGTTCAAAATACTTTCGAAATTCCAGCGCTTACCACCGGTGTTACCTAATCCGCCCCTGCTACATCAAGAACTAATCTTGGAGCAAAGATCTTTTTTAGGATTCCTTGTTCGATCAAGTAGTTCGCTGCCACCAATGTTTCTATATTATTATTCACTAGCCCTTCATTTAGCGAGTTTCAAATATATAAAGAAAGAAACACAATAATTTTCTTTAACTGCCATATATTCATTAATACACTTGAAACATATTCACCAAGACACAAATCTTAAACTTGTTATCAATTCGAGAACTAATCAAGACAATATCACCAACAAGATACATTTATAGCAATCATCCTTCCGCTCTTGCCAACGCTTCCCTTGTATACACCAATGTAAGACGGCTGTATTGTATAACTGCGTGCCGGCAGTGTTTCTTAACTGATCTCTCCCGGCAAAGCCCTCTGCCAGAACTTTTATGAAACTGCATGCCGGCAGTGTTTCTTAACTGATCTCTGCCGGCAGTATTACATAACCCATCTCTACTGGCAGTGTTACATAACTGCTATGCCGGCGTGCCCATTGCATCCGGTAATAGTATATGGCTGCAAACAAAGCTCTTAAAACTCTGCATTTAATTTTTGAACAGGCAAAGCTTACAGCTGGCTTAGCCTGATTAATTAAATTCAAATAGAAACGTATTTAACAACCAAACAAAATACACCGTGAAGGAGGCCTTAAATTGCAACAATTGGTATTTTATTCCAGTTGTGTAAACTTTATATGATAATGAATCTTTCAGGTAATTTGTTCAAAGCAACATAGTAGAAAAAAGTGTTTTTGAAACTGACCTGATAGTATAGTTTTCATCATTTGAAAATGAAAACAGATCTGGCATTTACGTTGGTACCACACAATGCAGTGTTTTATAAACAAGTACGGCAGCATGATATTTAAATCCATTTGTTATTGTTAACTATTTTCATTCTTGCAACAAACCACAAAATGGCGACCATTTCGGTTTTTTTATATTTGTTTGCCACATTTCTTTGTAGACTGTTGTTTTTTTTTTTAATTTTCATTGGAACGATTGCTTTTGCCCCAAACATAAAAAATATCGAATAAGGGAAGTATATATGCGTTATAGAACATATATGTGATCTCATCAGTGAGAAAATAAAGAACGTTTTTCAAATGTGAAACCTTGAGGTTACTTTCTTACAGGCAAAGTCTATCTGTTGATGCCACTTAAGATTATTTTCAATATAAATACTAAGACAAATTTCTCATAAAGTTGTTATTATTGTATGATGTAAGTTGGGTACTTGTTTCGTTTTAAAGACTGGTTCAATGAACATGCATCTTTATTAAACTGGATGTAATGACATCTTTTTAAGCTTGCACCAATCTTTAATGCAAAATAGAGTTACTTGAAGCTTATTTTAATTTTCAAACACACTAGTGTTTTATGCAATGTTGAATTATCTTAACAGATCTTCATTTATTGCATCACTGCATAAAACAATGCCATTGATATAGATTATAAATATTTATGGCATAATGGCCCCAGCATGGACCCTTGAGGTTCACCAGAAGTGACAGTCAGTAGTTAAAATTGTTTATTTCCGCCTGTTTTCAACTCATTAGGTAAGACGTAAAAAATACTCATTGTCTGAAAATATAGTACGGTTCCAATAAACTTGCCGCTGTCTTCAGCTCTAATCCTTGCATATTTAGAACTAGTCTAGGCGGGGATACAGATATATTATATTATATGTATATTGTTTTTATTTGAATTCCGAATAAAATCCATGTACGTCTATCACAATGTATATGTGGCTTTGTTAATGGAAGGAGGTGTGAAATGAAATTTGACTTCATCTTTTATAATTACTGAGATGATAAAAAAACGGCCGTACTGCTAACAAGATGTGCATTTTGTTTTTTTGAGATAACACTTCATATTACCATTTTCGCTAAAGTGATGAAGCGGTATTAACAGATGTGCCTGAATAATCGTCTTAGGAACGGCCATGAATAATGAGACATTAATACGATCGCTAATGAAGCTTCAGTTATTTATCATTAAATGGATGTTTTCATATTGAGCAGCAAATGGCTGCTCTTAATGGCTCGCGTTGAAGTTAGTTAAGATGTTACGAAAATACACATTTTCACTGTAACAATACTTGCTGCTCTTTAGGTAAAATGATCAAGCATGGTTAACTTTGAATCATTCTGTTTAAGCTCATCAACAATTACAAAATAGAACTAATAGAGTTGACAGCATTATCAAAGACGTTACTCTTAGTGAAATAATAACGTTATGGAAAATTTATTACAATCCCGTCCAGAAATGATTTGTTTTCATTTTCAGAAGCAATTCGCATCAACATTTGTCGCAATGTTATATAAACTCGTATGGCATACGCAGACTTGGTAAGTATCAGATGCATTATTCATACTGAAACAAATGGAAGAAGAAATGCACTGGACAATAAGCGTGTTGTTTTCTTCTCGTCTAGTAGAAAATGGATTGAATGTCAATGAAGATCTAGACGGTGCTTTCGATTTTGGCCCAGTCTTCTAAGAGACATTTTTACGAATATATTATTAGTTCTTTATTATAAGATGGATTAGTAGCGCATTTTGCAAACATTATTATGCATTCTGGTGACATTTATCAGTCCTTACGTATTGCGAAACAAGCACGCTGAATATGTCGGCATGCAATTAACCGCATTCAAACATTTCCTTAGATATCAGTTATCAAGCAAATCACGACCACTGGACAAAACGAAAATTTCACATTAGAGGTTACTTGACTACCTGCACTTGTATTTGGACTATGATTTGGTATAATTTCATTAGAGTTTTAGTATAATATACAGTAACTTATTGGTAAGATGATAATATGACTAAAATAATAAATATAATGTACGATAGAAAAATATTTGTATTTAAGAGAACGAACGATTTTGCTTAGTTTATTTTTAAAACTGTTGAAATGCATACCTTTCTTAAATAAAAGAGGAAGCAATATCATTTATCATTGAAATTTTCATGTCAACATTGCAGCAAATGTTTGCTAACATTACACTAGAACCATAATTGTTTCTTGTTTGTGATTTTGTTTAGTGTTCTGTGTCTGTGGCGTTTTCCCTGTGCCATTAAACGGGGTTTGAACGTTTGGCTACTGAGCTTGTTTCTGTAGTTGTTCCCTTAAATAGAATTTCAGTTTTTCACATTGATTAAGACGGAAATAAGCCAAATATGCATTGAAAAGAAACCACCGCCGTCCACATTTCTAGTATAATCAGTTATTGGTGGAGGTGAGGCTGGTCCTTGAAGCGGTGAGTGCGTCCCCTCTGACGTCCAATCCCGGGTGTTCTGTAATTTTAGTATCATAAATAGAAAAGGCACTGTCACCTTGACTCAAATGACGCTTGACGGTGTATTAGCCATCATGAAGCCTACTTTCCGAGTCCAACTTTATAATATTATTTTTACAGAATATCGCATTTGTGAATGGAATGAAATTATCAATATGTTAAAGTGACACTCTTATCCGAAATCAATACATACACATGCATGAACACATAAATTGTGAGTGATTAACCTTTAACTATTTAGTAAATAATGCTTTTCGGAAAATATTAATTACTGATAACAAGATTGTAACCGTGTATTTGATAGCTGAAAACGCTAAAATATTAAATGAATGGTGAATGCTAAAAGATTTACTGCGATCTACGTTAGTCTCGTAAGGTAGAAATACTGTTTTTTCTGCACCTTTCTTTCAAATTAAACTCGGTATCGATCATAAGAATCATTGTATTTCACTTGTATTCATCCTGTTTTGGTATAATTAAAGAATTTTATTAATTGTGGTAAATCTTAGTAGGGAGTTAGAGTGCATCTTTAATGATCAAGACAGGCTGTTTTTCATTAGCTGTTTATGGCCATACGCAACCGTGAGTGTATCTCGAAAGTTAATGTGACGTCCGTTCACCGAGTATACGAATATGTTCATTAATATCTCTAAGCATCATGTAACATGTAAGTTTATCTCATAACTTATATAGCCTACACATTGTTGACCCAATTGACCGAACAAATACTCACTAGGATCATTCAAGAGAATTTGTGATCACTTTTAACGACTATATGTAGAATTAAAAAAAAATGTATCTGACCTTGCGGTATTTGATCAAGAATATACGGAAAACGCATCTGGTAAATTGCACTAACAAATAACTACCCATATGAAGTACATTTTATCTTTCTGCAATGATGCTTGAATTAAATTCATTAACTAGCAGGGCGTATATGTATATATTGATGTTGAGTTTCTGTAGCTTTTCGAATAAATGTTGTTATATATTCTTTATTTTTTAATTTTATTGATTTTGTGTCCGAAGATTTTTATATTGGATGCATCGGATGGTACAAAACGTTGAAAAAAATGTTTGACATTCAGTGCTGCGTTTTGACTCATCTGGCCGTGATGGTAAGTCCTATATTTATCAACAAACCTGTTGCTTTGTTTCTGCTATGTAATATCAAATAACATATGTTGGGATCAATTGGAGCGCTGGAAAATCGGTTTGAAACAAGCTAGGTTAGCCATTCAGAAGCGATAACCCATAACATATATTATAATTGATCAGCAATAATTAAGTATCTAATGGATTGTGTTCGTTGTCGTGTGTGTCTTTTGTTGAGTGAGGGTTTTAGCTTTGACCGGTGTGCCATTAAATGTTATTGTACCTGACTTATAGTCTCTATGTTAAAGTCCCTATACTGGAGTGGTCAATATGGTATAATGCTGCCCGGTAATATTTACATGCAAAACAATAGCACATGCGCAGGAAATATGCGCGTTCGTTTTAGATTATTTTAATGGCCGCCTTAATAATTAGAGCAGGTGCCCACAATATAAATAATTGCACACTATAGTCGTTCAAATTATTGACTACGGAATGAAATAAAATAAATTATTTAATAATTTGTCAGGGGAGATCAGTTCATGTCCTGAAACCTTTAACACAAACGCTCGTTGTGTTTTATTTACGTTAAAGGTCAAGGCTGGTTTATATGTCGCCTGAGACCAGCGGCACTGAAAAAAAAAGAACTCTAAATGTTAAGCCTCTCGTGCGGAGGCCGATTTAAATACATTAGTTCAGCCTCAGATTTAAGCAAACAAATACAAAAAGGAAAGTGCAAAGAAGTGTTCAACTTCTATTTCGGAAATATTTTGAAATTAAAAATGATAGTTGTTATATGTATTTCATTCGGTATAATTGATAAATATCACATTCCTGTGAGGGCGCTTTTGAAAAGTGTCGACCTTTGCAACCTTCTAAAACATTTTAATTCTCAGGTTGACAATTTTCAATAGCGCCCTCTGGAATATGATATTTGTATGATAGCACAAAACGTGATTTGCTTCTCCTCTTGCCATAGTTATAGTTTTCCATACTTTATTGGCTTATGTATTGATCATTGGTCACATCGACTGTATTTGTTATATTTTTAACCAATAAGAAATTATCCGATGAACATGTGAAATAAAATAAAATACAATTTACGGAATGGATTTTCCTCTGCGTTTAGAATTCATAGAGCAAACTGAAAGATTATCCATCAATTTTGTCACCATAGTAACAGTCATCACCAATATACTTAAATAAAACATAATATCATTCGTATTACATTTTTTTGCAATAGCTTAATGATAGTTCTTAATATCTTTGAATTCCATAAACTGCCATTAAAAAGACGATAATGAGCTTCATAATCCTAAACTTAAAATGCATGTGCGCAATTATATTGTTTAAGGGTTTATGACATTGATGATCATTTGATCATCGTTGGATATTTTAAATATGTAAGCATGTCATGTCATTTTGTGTGGTTTGTTTTCGCTAGGTGTCTTTTGGCACAAAATGTGCCTTTTAACAAAGCTTTACTTATAATTGTTTGACTGCTGGATTTTTCCCCGTAGTTTTCACTGTGTTAGAAATTCTGCTTGCTTCAACTGCCGTAATTGTTATTCGTTTTACTTGTGCAATTTTACAGGTCGACGTCTCCTTGTCAATTTATTGTGATTGCAATAACGCCGTTTTCTGCATCGTCGCTGTAGGCGTGAAAATAACTTAAACTTTGACAAAAACCATCAACAATTTAGGACATTTGAATGAAACTTCGCACACATGTTGCAAGAGAAAAACACAAACAGCCATATAACTCCTAGCTATAATAGATCTTGAGTGATGCCCTGTTTGACTGGTAACGCCCATCACAGACGAGCGTTGGCATTCGCCTCCCGGCACTTTTGTTTTTTAATTAAAGATTCTTGTGACCTGCTTGTTTTCAAAGGTTACTTCGTATCAAATATTGCTTTGTCGGCGTATTATATATTTATCATATAATCTAGCTATAGATGTTTACATAAAAACAATTAAATTGTAGAAAAAAATACGGTTTGTGGCAGATAATGTCTGTAAAGCATTTTATGATATCACAGATATGTTTCCTCAGTGATTCCTTTTCATTTAAAATCATTTCAATGTCTGGCTGGTAAATATTGCTTAAGGCTTATATCATAGGTAACATAAATAAAAAAAAAATGTACTGTACAAAATTGTAAGAGAAATGTACTATTATTGTAGGATATTTAAATTTCGTATACAAATTCATCCATGCTGCTTTTATTCTGTGCAGCACAAATCAAACTAATGAGTTTGACTGCCATTATACCGATCACGACAGAAACATATAAAATAATGTGTTTTTACTTATCACACAAATGTTTAGGATTTCATTGTTTGATGCTTTTGCGAAACTCTATATGTTGGCTGCATCTAGTAAGCAATCTTATGCAAACTTTTT
Organism: Mya arenaria; assembly: GCF_026914265.1. Taxonomy (NCBI): domain Eukaryota; kingdom Metazoa; phylum Mollusca; class Bivalvia; order Myida; family Myidae; genus Mya; species Mya arenaria. The sequence continues at coordinate 3,667,396 of NC_069124.1, forward strand.
TGCATTGTTCACGAAGATAAATCTAAATTTCTTCATTTGCAATGACAAAAGCAATGAATCTGACAGGGATAGCATTTAAAAGTTCCTTGTAATTTATTTCGTGTACTAACGGTTAACGGTAAGATTATACAAGAAGATAATGATGGTCACTTTTGTGGCTGCACAATTGCTAAGTTACTTCGCTTGACGTATATAACTCTTGTTTTAGAGTAATTTTGATATACAAATTAGTGCACAGTTCCGCTTTGCGATGTTTAACAACTTCCTCCTTAGTTAATTAATTGAACGTTGGTATGATGTCTCATTTAATCGATTTTCTGTTGTTGTGTCTTTGCAAATATTTAGGCCAAGTGAGAATTGTTGATATGCATACGTGAAATAATCGTGAAGAATTTTGGAATTTGTCCACTTTATGTAGTTTTTCATTTAATTCTAATAGGGGCGCCGCTGTTTCTTCTGTATCGTAGTTTTCCGTTTCTTGGCGAAAGTGGGTTGAAACCTTGCCTTTCTTGACCAAAATGGGCCACTCTGTTTTGACACCAGCAAGAAAACGACCCGTCTCAATTTCGGTCCCTATTCCGCAAACTCATGGAAATTGCTGGGAAATGACATTATTGTTCAGGTTTCCATCGAGACACGCCGCATTTTTAGTGTTTTTATAATCTTGGTAAGTTTTTGAAAATGTTCGATAATTTTACAAAAAAAAAGAATTACATTTATATTACGGCAGTTATTTTATTTTTTACGGAATTGAAACCTTAAGGCATTTACTTTGAAACAATAATAAGGAGCAAAGGTAGGACTTGACTTGAGGAATTTCGGACTTTCTGAAAGTTGGATACCTTATTGTCTGAGACACACCAACATATTTGTAAGGAAGAAGTTGTTATCTGTTCTTTTTTAATCGTTAGTATTGCATATATTGCATTATCAACTTGCTTAAGTTGATCTTATACCAACTACATATAATTTATTACAAAAAACTATTTGTATACTTATTCTTTGAATTATTAGTGAAATGGAAATGCTTTGGCTTTTTTGAGAGTACCAGATATCTAACATTTCATTTTCATCTTAATATATATATCTGTTGAAGGTATTTTTGTTGATAACATCATGTCTGTTAAATGTATAAATGTGTTTTAAACAGACGAACACCAAACAACCCATACATATGGGTAAATAAACATCAGTGTTAAATTGATCAACATGCGTTAGGGATATTGCCTTTGAATGGTCGTTTAAAATGCATGAGCTCACTGGGGATTAACCGATACGCCCAAAGACATTGACAGAAAATTGTGTAAAGAAATTATTTTTTTAACTACTTGTGGGTCTTATCTTATCTACGTATTCACATGAATATTAATTTTGTTCGTCACAAAAAGTTGGCATTTAAATCTTAATGAGGGATCCTTCTTTGTACATTTTGTTCAAGAGGTTTGTTTTATCCACCACGTCTCATTTCAGCAGGTACTTAGAATTCAACCTTTTAAAGCTTGCCAAACGAAAGTATCATCTAAACAAGAGTGACACTCACAAAATACGCCCATCAATAATTACTTGGATTCTAAGACAACTAACTGTCACATTGGCCCTTTGAGAAGCAAGCTTTTCAAGAAGCAAATGATTTGGCACAATATGGCATTAACAGTAGAAATTTTTTTATTTTAATTCGAGGGTTTCGAGTCAAAAGGTGCTAAAATGTATACCGGCAAACATTCTTGGTAAAGATTTTATAGCTACAAACATTTTCAGCAAGTTTGGTGAAGGTCAGATGAGAATTGTTCAAGTTAGAGAGTAGACAAAGCTTAAATGGCAAGGGCAGTAATCCTGAAGTGCTTCGGGGCATTTGGCTGATTATCATACTTGACCGATTTATTTTACCAACAAATATTTTCAGCAAGTTTGGTGAAGATCAGATGATAACTGTTCAAATTAGACAGTGGACAAAGCAAAAATGGCAAATTTTGACCAATTCAAGGGCCATAATCCTGAAGAGCCTGGCTGGTTATAGAACTTTGCAAAGAATATATACCAACAAACATTTATAGTAGCAAGTTTGGTGAAATTCGGATAAAAACTGTTCAAGTTTGAGAGTAGACAAAGCTAAAATGGCCAATTTTGATAAATTCAGGGGGCCATAACTCTGGAGTGCCTAAAGCAATTAGGCTGGTTATCGAACTTGACCTAGATATTTCACCAACAAACACTTTCATGAAGTTTGGTGGAAATTGGATGAGAAATGTTCAAGTTAGAGAGCGGACAAAGCTAAAATGGACATTTTGACAAATTCAGGGGGCCATAACTCTGGAGTGCCTAAAGCGATTTGGCTGGTTATTGAACTTGACCGAGATATTTCACCAACAAACACTTTCATGACGTTTGGTGGAAATTGGATGAGAAATGATCCAGTTAGAGAGCGGACAAAGCTAAAATGGCAAATTTTGACAAATTCAGGGGGCCATAACTCTGGAGTGCCTAAAGCGATTTGGCTGGTTATCTAACTCGAGCTAGATATTTCACCAACAAACACTTTCATGAAGTTTGGTGGAAATTGGATGAGAAATGTTCAAGTTAGAGAGCGGACAACATTGTGGAGCCGCCCGCCCGCCGCCCGCCCGCCATGGGTTTTCCCATAATACGGCCATCGTAAGATGGGCGTATAAAAAAACTAGAACGATTCATGGCATGCAAGTGAAATTTGAGGCATTTGCATTAAAAAACAGACACGTGATGTTCAGATATTCAAATCCAAACATTATATAATGGATCTATGTTTGCTATATTGCGTAATGGTTAACCAGACAAAACTTATTATAATTTTATTTAGAGTATTTAAACATGCCTTTATTTTGATACAATCGTGAACTACAAGTGGTTTAAATTGTCAACCAAAAAATTATACTGGCCACCATTTATCAATAAGCCTTTGTAAAGATGAAGATATAACTTTTCTTTCATGCTTTTCGATGAAACATGGAGTTTTATCAGTGAAATAACAACAGTGAAAATATCAAGTTGATATTTTCATTACAAAATAAGAAGTGAAACTATCAACTTTCAGAACTACTTCTTAAGTCCATTGCAGTAACTTGCCCTTGATCAAAACAGAACACTTCACGTTGGCAAAAATATATAAAATATAACGAAATATTACAGTTTAAATAAACATATATTTACAAATAAACAATCTTTTAGCAAAAAAGGTTATACCGTTTTTCAAACGTTTTCTGGATATTGAACCTGAATGTTCGAACATTTGCTTTCATACCAAACAAATTACAGACGAAAACAACTGTTCGAACACAAATAGAATGCTATATCATCGTTTAAATGTGTTTGCCGTTGCAATACGTAATACGAACTCCCCGGAAAAACCACGCAACTGGTTACAGATTTACTTATCTTTTTACCCCTACCACACCGAACAATTTGTCAACAAACTAGCATGGTCCACATCAATACCCGAAAAACGACCTGTCTTCAAACGAAACAGACTGGTCTCTGAAAGTATGTTGACTGAATATCCATGTATCATGAAACACACACTTAAACTAAGAAAAATGTTTTATATCCAAAGATTATCCGTTATCATTTTGCTAAGACATTCGACCTTTCAAAATTTCATTAAAAAATGGCGGCGTAGTAATTTGGTTATGCATCATGCCCCGCTTGAAATACAAGTGTTTTCGTTATTTTTTGGAGCATAGATGCAGTTATAAAACTTCATTTATAACTGTTCATAAAATCTTTGCACTAAAATACGAGCGAATGATAAACTATAAAAAAGAATATCAGAGAACTTTTTGTCAACAAACCGGAAATAGAATGTTGGTAATTAAGACAATATATTAAAATTCTATAAATTGGAAAATAAGCACAAAAGAAACAAAAAAGTATATTTATTTCAGTACAAGATCGTATTTAATTTCACGAGTGTCATAAAAAACTACACTGAAATAAACATATATCCTCTATTTCTTTAATAATAACCAACACAGACACCAACTGAGACGACTTGTGCAAAATACTTTTAAAAACATGCGTCTGACTGTATTATGCTGGTATAATTCAACCAAAGCAAAGAAAGATGATCCCTTCTTTACTTTTCCATTCATATTTACCTTGTGCCCAAACATTAAAGATAAATAAAACAATTGAAAAAAAAAAACGATTAAAGCAATTACCTGAAAAATACCATTTCATAACTCACCACAACCGTATCTACTTTCTGCACCGGCATCCCCCGGTTTGGTCGGACGTCAACCAAGTGGTTGTTTGTCGCTTGATACCGCGGGCTTTCGGGTGTAGAGGCAAACACAAACGCGGAAGCTGACCGGAAGTCAGGCACACGGACGGTTGGGATGGTCGACGAGCTACAACCCGCGAGAGGATCACTGGAATCTGGGTAAGGTAAGTAACGGAATGGTGACCGAGGTGGTAACTGGTCCTCTTTTGTGTTGTGACGCTTTGACGAACCTCCGTATATGTTGCCGTCTGAGTTCTGGCATGGACGGCGCGTTGACTGGCGGTGCCCGGATCCACCGCGTTGCTTTCTCATCGTGCCTTTCCTCACAAACATAGCTAAACAATTAGATCGCTCATTTATATATATAAATCAAAATCACAATCAAACATTTCTGCAAGTAACTCTTGAACATTTCATTAAATGCCATCGCAATAGCTTCTTTGATATACACGAAAATCATTGACCACAATTCATTCAAATAGATCCACTGAATGCCATTTAAAATCCACCAACCTCATTAAGAAAGGGATGCCGTGATTTCATGTGCAGGAATTCCATAACTGATTTATTGTTAGGAGAAAACGATTGGAATTTTCTTGCCGCTCAAGAATGATGCACACTCTATATATACTGCTTAGGGAGGATTGAAAGAAAATCCGATAACCAACAACGACAAAGTAAAAGGATTCCTGTGTCGCCTGCTTTACCAATGTTACACTGCAAGGCCAGGTTGAGACGACAATAACGGGATACTGAAAATAGACGTGTGATGGAATTATCATCCAATTTATTTAGAACCGTAAAATGGTCTCTATTGACAACACGTGGTCATTAGGAGTACAAATTTATTTCAAGAATAACAACTGTTTTCAGTAGTTACATTGTACAAACAATTATCGTTTTGTAAACGGAATAACAAATTGTCGAGAAAATTTAATTTGAAAGATATTACCTCAAATGAAATAGTTAACAGTAAATTTATTGTATTTTAATGAGGCCATTCTTGGCTCAAATTTCAACTTGACGGAATTTTGTAGAAGGATACAACTCTAATAGTTTGGCCAAGAATTTTATAATCAAAATACAAGCAAATCAAAAATATTTCACATGTGTACAAGCAAAAATGCCTAGCTATTATAAGCTAAGAAATATTTCCATAAATTTTCCGTCAGTTATTTATAAATTAACGTCACTTACCAGTTTGTTTACATAGGTTGTGACACGTGGTGACGCACGTGAGAAACCATTTAAATCACGTGATTCCACACTCTGTAATTCAAATTTGGCATTAAGTCAGCCGTATGGCTTGATATCGTTGTGGATCCCGGCAGGGCTCACAGTTTAAAATCAAAATGTTATAAAGAGCAACAAAATATCATAATTACTTTTCAGCTAAATTCAATCATAGTCACCAGGTAGATTTTATTAATTGTCCTTAAAAATAAAGTCAATGTACGCACAAACACCAAAATTATTTCAGGCGAATTACTTTTATGGTCTAGTGGTATATGTTTTCGCCTTTAACCCGAGAGATTGTAGTTTCCATCCACAAGAGGAATACCTCCACATTGTCTCTCAAAATAAAGACTGGTATCGATTTCTACCCCGGAAACAGACACGATGCCCATTTAGTCAGCTTTCAGCTCTCAACAAATTACTTTTACTTATAGTAAGGCCTAAAAAAAAATTGTTTGGTTAGGGTTACATCCTTTTCAAAAATAGGTAGGGTAGGTAGGCTTTTTATTTATTTTTATTTTTTTTATTAGGCTTTATATAAGAATATCATTTTTATCATTGGAGAATGGTGTTAAAGTTATCTTCTGTATAAGCATTTAAGGTTTAAACTACATTGAAAAGCAATTAAAAAAAACGAATTTTTTTTTTTTTTTTTAGTTTTTCATTCTTTTTTTTCAAACTGACTATAAAAACGGTAGGGTCGGCGCCTTTTCGGTAGGTAGGGTCGGGTAACCCGAACCAAATGTATTTTTTTTTGAGCCTAAGTGTAACCATGTTACTAAACAAAAAGGGTTATATAATTGATAGTGAACCAACAACTCTTATTAAGTCAGCTTTAAAAAGCCTGAAGTGTTTTTGTCTCCTAGCACACAATGCAATCTGGTCTAAAACGACGTCTACTTGCTTGTTGAAACAGGAGACTTCCATACATATCGTTCAAACTACATGGATTCTTTTAATACAATTAGCTACGTCTTATTTTTCGTCAATTAAAAGAAAAATAATGTCGTTTGTTTATGGCTCAGTGTGTCTCAGGGGCGAAGCTAGATTAAAATCATTTGTTGCCAGGCACAATAAAACTCATGGTGGTGTGCTTCATTTGAACTTGTATTCATTTCAAAATGCCTGTAGGAGTGTGATCCATCAAATATTGAAATACCACATAAAAGCTAGTCTTTGTTGAGGTATAGGCTGAAACCTCTCTGTTTCTACCACCAACAAAGGAATCATTTTACTAATGTGTATGCAATGTAATGTAAAGAAATAAATGATCCTTTATATTTCTGTATAAACTAAATAAATGTTGTTGTTTTTGTTTTTCATATAAATTAAATTTTCATCACTTATTCCGACTAAATTTATCTAACTAATATCAGTTCATGTAAGTAAGCTTCTAATGAAACAAAATTACAGTCAAAAGAGCGATTTACTTACATTACTTTTTCTAGTACAATATTTGCAATTAATGAAAGAAGACAAAAGGCCGAAGGGTCGTGATTGGCTCACCCGAGAATTTAGCCTCTGCATAGTCAGGAAAATTGTTAAAACACACCACATTATAGGTAAAAAGGCACATTTTCATTCCACATTTTAACTGCCCATGTCACTAGTTAATGACACTCGGTGAGAAATAAGCAACGCCACTAGACGATCGATACACAAATTACATAACATTAGCTTATCGTTATCACTTAGCTTAGCGGATGCCGCCTTGCAGCGGTCAGTGAAAAACGAACGCCGTGTAATATTTTAGTTGTATCATAATGTCGTGTCTCACGTATTCATTGCATGTTATTCCGATTATCTCATCATTATTTACTACTGCTTGGTAGCAGGAATTCTCAACTTTCGCACCTAGACAATCACATACGTTTATCAAGAACATCATCACCATCATACTTTGTTGCACAATGGACCTCGCCAACATTAATTCATTCCTGTTTAGGTTATTATTTTTATCTAAAGCAAAATGCCATAGCGTTTATTTTCCCGCGGCAGGTGTCGATTAGATATTCTGAGATGAACAGTCAATCGCTTAATCATATGTTTAGAAAGACCCTAAGACTTGAAAAATAGTTATCAAAGGATCTGGCGTCTGCTTAACTCAAAGCTTACTTGGTTTCATCGAAGATCAATTGTATTAAACCCTAAGTCAACCGCTAATGGCTAATTTCAGTAAGTTTAGAAAGTAATTTAATTACTTTGTTTACTAAAATACTCTACAAAGAGTTTGGCCTAGCTGATTTTGACGTCACTAAAACAATTGAATGACAAGCTATAATATCTTTACATTATTGTCAGGTGATGTTAAATGTATCCCATTAAGACATTAAATTATTAAGGGAAATTCAGAACACTTTCTGAATTGTCAACTGCAATTGGGGTCAATTGGGAAGTATAAAACACTTATTCGGACAGTTTATCAACTAATCGATAGATACAATCAAATATGTAAATCATTTGACAAAAAAGAATCTACATGTATTGTATTTTGCGACATTTCTAAGGCTTTTGATAGAGTCTGGCACAGAGGACTGTTGTTTAAACTCAAAGAAAATGGAATCGGCGGGAAAATTCTCGTTTTGTTAGAACAATACATAACAAACCGTAAGCAAAAGGTCTTTATCAACAATTCTTTTTCTGACACCAAAATATTACACGGCGGGGTCCCTCAGGGTTCGGTGTTAGGCCCTTTATTAGTTCTGGTATATGTAAACGATATAGCGGAGTCACTCAATAGCGTTACCAGACTCTTTGCTGACGATAGCTCTTTGGCAGTATCAAGTAAAGATACCCAGTTAATTCAAGAGGCATTAAATCATGATCTTGATATTATTCTTCAATGGTCCAAACAATGGCTTGTTAACTTTAATCCATTAAAAACCGAAGTGTTGTTCTTTTCATTTTGTCAGAGAAACTTACCAATACTTACCTTTGATTCTACAGTTCTCACATCTGTTGAATTCCACAAACATTTAGGAGTTACACTTAGCCAGGACGGTTCATGGCATCATCACATCACTAACATGGTAGCGAATGCCTCCAAGATACTAGGCTCTATGAAAATGCTTAAGTTTAAAATAAAAAGGAATTCATTAAATCATATTTATACTTCTTTTCTTAGACAACATCTAGAACATGCGTCGCTTTTATGGGATAATTGCATTCAATATGAAAAAGATATCATCGAGAAAATTCAATACGAAGCCGCAAGAATTGTTACGGGCTTAACGCGATCCGTCTCCATCAATAACTTGCTTAAAGAAATCGGGTGGGTTTCATTAACGGACAGAAGAAAACTCCAAAAGCTTATTTTAGTTTATAAGGAGAAAAACAATATGCTACCTTCATATTTAAGTCAACTTTTCCCGCAGACAGTTCAAAATACTTGCAACAATTCATATTGGTTAAGGAATTCCAACAATTATCAGTCATTAGTTCGAAGAACAGAAATATATGCCACATCAGTTATTCCCTCAGCTTTAAGTATTTCGAATGATCTTGATCAGGCAACGAGAGACTCGGATTCCTTATCAGATTTCAAAACGAAAATTAAAGTATTATATAAAGCACCAACAATACCAACATATTACACCAAAGATGAACGATTTGCTTCTGTTCACCATGCAAGTATGCGAAACAAATGTAGCAATCTTAACGCTGACCTCCATTATAATCACTTAAAGCAAACTCCTTCATGTGAATGTGGAGCTGATATTGAAGATGCCGAACACTTCCTGTTCCAGTGCAAAAAAACATTTAATAGAACGTTTAATAATGTTTAGGGAAACCCGTGCCTTCCATCCACTTAATGTCGACAAACTATTGTTTGGCCTCGACAATCTAACCGATGAACAGAATGAGTTTATTTATATACAAGTTCAAAAATACATAAAGAATACTAAACGATTTTCGTTATAGCTGTCATTCCAGCGATTTAAAAAGGGGGTAATGGCGACAAACTTTTTTTCTTTTTTCCCCTTTTCTCTTGCATTCTTTCATTAACATCGTACCATAGTTGAACTAAGCTCATTTAAATATAATTTGTATACACCAGAATTTTCTAATCATAGCAGTTTGTATCACAGTGACAATTTTAAACTGTTATGCCATTTATTTTTGTTGATATAAGTCTGACAAAACGGGGAGGGCCGATTTCTCTCGTTGTAATAACTTGTGGCCCAACCCTTTTGTATATTTATACATATGTGCTGAAATATTTGCATTTAAATGTGCTATGTAAACGTGTTTATATGCAATAAAATATGATTAAACTAAACTAAAAAAAGTACCAAAATGTAAAAGAAAATTTGTGTCGGAGACCTGGTTCGAACCCGTGTCGCCAAAATTGCAGTCCAGTGGCGTATCAACTGAGCAACAACGGCTTACTCTAATCGGGTGACATAATTAAGCTATACACCTACCTCGGTAATATCACGTGATAACACCGACTAGCCAATTACGCATAAGGAATGAATTCTACCTGGTAGACATACCAAGTATTTTTTAATGGAAAACTACTATAAATGCTAAACTTATATAAATTGTAAACTATGTGGTACTTCAGTTAGTAAGTTTCAATGCATTGTACACATCGTTGCCAAGTTTATGTCAGTTTTCGACAATTTTCTTTTTTTCCCGATATTTTATCATACGGAGTACAGCCCCTTTAAGGCCTACGTACCGGGTTGAGTCAGTCTGCTTACTGAAGTTATGAGAGTCAGCCTTGCTCTCGTTTAATGAAATTAATACACAACTAAGAAATACATAATTGCTTACAAAGATAACTTGTATTATCGGCGTGGTTGTTTTGACTTTATGGAGATTCCATTGAACATCTTACTGTATACCGCGCGGAATGGAATGAGGGTGTTATAACTTGCTTTCTCGCATACCAGACAAGTGTTTCAGTCATATTGTTACGATTTCGCCGCGCAGTTTCATCCTGTTCCTCATATCTTTAATCTATCAAAATTAATCCACGTTGTCGCCATATACTACTCAAATTATCGCCTCGTTGTAGTTGACACGATTGAAGCCGAGTAATATCTGGCTGTAGCCAATTCCTAGCCCTGATTTTGCCACGTCGTCGCTAGTAATGCATTGCTGCTGCAACCACGATCAGTTTAAAACCGGCACGCAAAGGTTGGCAGGCTAAAGCAAATAGATAATAATATGACTGTCGAGTGCAATGCTTGAAGTGACACTGTCCTACATATTGTTGGCCCTGCATTGATCGATTTAGCATTGAGTCAGTGTCCTTTAAGTATCTGATTTTCTTTTCTTAGCCTTTTTCAGCGATCTTTGTCCTACCCATAAATTTGTTCAAACATTTTTTTTTCTTTTCAATTTAAACGTGTCCAACGTTTCTGCAACAAAACAAAAGATTACGATTATACCATTTCATTCTTTTTTATTAGTAGTTACGTTATCCGCAGTTATGTGGAATCGACGAACATGAACTTCTTTCAAAACTTAAAAACCTAACCGTGCCTGTTCCTGTGATATATGTAATGTGGAGGTTTGCCATGCTACTGAAATGTGACCTAAAGTGGGATTTAAGCGCTTAATTATTTTCGTCACTCTAGGACGCATCTAACATTTAATAGTTTTAAATGGAAACGGAAACTGTTTATGAATTAATCTGCCTTAATAATATATATTTCCCACTATATACTTGTTTACTTCTGAAGGTAGAATCTACTAGTTTGAAACTGAATTCTTTTACCATGCACGTGTTTGGTAACAAATCATTTGAAGACAAATTATGTTTTATTATTATTTTCATTATGTGTTTACGTTTGGCCATGACAATTCCTTTAAAGATACAAATACATTAGTTGTTTGTAGATGAATAGACACCAGCTCTTATGGGAATGATAGTAATAATGCTATAAGCGATTCATCTGCATGGAGACGAACTTTCTAAATTGATTAACAAGAACGGTAAACTATACTTAAACTACAAACAGTCGTAACTGATGAGACAAACAGTCGTAAGCGGTGAGAAAATGACCAGAATGTATTGAAGCCCCTATACTCGTGATATCGATGTCAGATTGGGAGAAAATGGATTAAAAATGCGCAGGAGGTCTTGTAGTTCCTCTGTGACAATTTTACGAGTTTTGGCTGCGGTCATCTGCATTAATGACGAACGAAGACAGTGCAAGAGTATATGAAGAGCATCTTGTGTCCATCATATGAAGAATATATTTGGAATATGTGAACAGATTATAAGTATATATCATGGAAAAAATCGGACCGAAGATAAACGAACTGATTAAAGTTTTTTGAAATATTCTTGTTAGAAAACATGTAACCATGTAGCAGGACAGACCGTATCCAAATCGCCAGTGAACACGAGTATCGCAGAGTTAGCGTCAAAGATCGTCTATTTTTCAATCGAACAAAGGGCTTACCTCGACAATATTTACAGTCAAATGTATGACTATTGCTAAACATGTTCATAAAGTCTCTGTTAAGATGTGGAAAGAATTTCATTTAAATATCTCTAACATTTATGAGTTATGGCAAAGGTTAATGTCTGGCGCCGCTGACGACTGTGGCGTAACCGCCCCACAGAACTCTCAGAACTTTGTAGAACTCTAAGTCTTTAAGCAACAATTGTTTCAATGTTCATTCTTTATTTAAAATGTTCTTTCTAAATATAATATTATAGTTCTAAGTACAATATAACGTTTTCTATCTTCCGGACAGAACCCGGACTATACCCGGGAGTCCCGACTTGACTCTCTCCCTACATAGAAAATGATCCAACTTGAATACCAAGAATATGAGACAAATGTCACAGCTTAACATCCCAAAACACACACGCTTTTGTTATTAACTATTGCTATTTTTGTGATCACACGTGATGACATTATCCGAAATCCGTTTTCCTATCTAACCTATTACATACAAGTTCAACGATAATCATTGGCTTTACAAGAGCACTTTGTCTGTAAATTTTAACTCGTCTGATTATCTCTAACCATTTCGAAGTAATGCATTGACAATGTCGCACACCGTGCATAATTTGCAAACCTCGCATTTCCCGATTATCGCCTTTGCCTCGAGATCTATTTATGTGTGATCTTAGTTTGTATTAAGCTTTAGTTTTTTTTATTCCGAAATGAGACAGCATAAGAGGCATTGCCTTTGAAAGGCCAACCAACACAGCCATGCATTGTTGCCTGCCTATTAAAGTTAAGCACACCAACTGCATTCTCTTTCGTGAATCGATTGATTTATGAATTGTATATAAATAGCGAGTATTCTCAATATCAATGGACTGTTAAGGCTGTTGAAACACACACATTCAGCATCGACACGTTTAAAGATACTATTTACGTGCATCATTTCGCTTCTCACTTTTTGAAGCAATAATTCATTGAATCATATCGAAGCGTGGAGTCTTGTTTTTCATATATCCTTTAAAGCTGCACTCTCACAGATTTACCGTTTTTAGAACTTTTTTTATTTTTCGTCTTGGAAAGAGCATTTTTTTTGCGTAAATATCTGCAAACCAATGATAAAAGATTGCTGACAAAAGATCAGATCGCAGATTTGTATATTTCCGTTCGAAAATCAATGTTTTACGGCTTAAACTAACGGTTTAAGAAAAATGCATAAAACATTAATTTTTGACCTGAAATCTGTGAGAGTGGAGCTTTAAGATCCAAATCAGAACAGTATAAAACGTACATGGATAAAACATAACAATATTATTCATTTGCGCAATTTATTTAGTATATCCTATCCTTATTATTATAACTCGGATAGTTGTTGCAGTTACTTTTACCATATCACTGTCATCTTCCGTTAGCGTTGAAATATTCACTATAGCATTTATCTGTACAGTTTTGACACAACATCAAAGTCATTTTAATCAAATTTAGTTTCCTATGGGGCACTGAGTTTACTTACAATCACCGATGAACTGATGACTGCCACTAAAATACCATTAGGATATTCTTTATGCAACGTATTGCAGACGGTTCTGTGCAGTTGATACATGAGAGGACGACGAGCAATACTATGTGAAAAACTACAGAAACAAATGGCGCATATGGAGTGTTTATTATTCGCATCTTGTGAAAATAAGGAAGTTTCAAAACAATCCCTTTTAAAACGTGAAAGCAGTCCTCTCCACAAATCTTCTTATTGCTATAACGGGAAAACTGAGTTTAATGACCCCTAAATCGCAGACGAATATGTGGTGGTTATATCATGAACCAGTTAACGTAATTGTGACCATGTCATCTAAGGTAAAAAAACAATCCCATTTATAACGTGAAAGTAGTTATCTCCACGAATCTCCGTATTGCTTTAACGTGAAGATTAAGTTCAATGACCCGTTAATCGAAGACAAATATGTTGTGGCTAACCGACCATTCGACCATCCACTGACACAATAACCAAACTTTAATATTTCAGTAACATTGGATGAAATTAAAAATAAAACTGTAAAATCATTAAAAAAATAACAAAGCTAATGAACTAGATAATATAACAAATGAACATATTAAATTACTTTTGTTGTGCATAAGGTATTTTTTCATTATTCATCTTGATGTACGAATATAGTGTTACACCTCAATCCTTGCCTGTTGGAGTAGTAATTAATCCTACTTTCAAAAATAAGAATGTCTCAACAAAACGTGAACACTATCGACCTATCTAAGCTGTATGGGGACATTGTTTACTTGCGTAATTAATAAAAGACTTAAACATTATGTCGAGTCCGATGATATTAAACTACATGTAAGTCAGACCGGATTAAGACCTGGTGTCTCGACATCTGGTCACATGTTTGTTACCAATCACATACTACAATATCTTAACTGTAACAAAAAACGCTATTCTGGGCGTAATTTGATCTTAAGCTAGATTATGACAGTGTCTGGCGAGAAGGGCTTCGGGTAAAAATTTCCAACTCCAATATAAATGGTTCTAACGATCAGTGAAAAAAAGTGCTAACGATTATAACAGTTATAATGACGATTTTAAAAGTGAAAGAAGTGCAAAAGATTCTAGATATAAAAGAAGTTTTTACGTTTTCAGGAGTGAAATTAGTGGTTACGATTCTAGCAGTGAAAATAAATGTCATCCGTGTAAGTAGTGCTAACGATTCTAGCAGTGAAAGTTGTGCAAACGATTCTCGCAGGAAGGGTAGTGCTATCGTTTCTAGGAGTGAAACAAATACAAAAGATTCTAAATGTATTTTTTTAATAACGATTCCAGAAGTGATAGAATAGCAAGAAGATAGCAGTGAAGGTAGTGTTTAAGATTTCAGCAGTGAACGTAGTGGTTACGATTCTTGCAGTGAAGGTAGTTCTAACTATTCTAACAGTACAATGAGTGCTAATTATTTTAGCAGTGAAATAAAGTAGTGCTTGCTATTTTAGCTGTGAAAATACATGTCAGTTGTGACAGTACTGCTAACTGTTCTAGCAAGGAAAGTAGTGCTAACTATTCTAGCAGTGAAAGTAGGTCAATGAATTTCAATAGTGAAAGTAGTGCTTACAATTTCATTTTGAAAGTAATGTAAAAAAGGATTAATATGAGGAAATTAATGCAAACGGTGTCCATGGAACTAAACGAGAGCTAGTGAGCAGTAACTTTGAATGTGATGCAAGTGCTCGAGATGACTCTCAAAAGGATATTGATAATTTTACTAATGCTAATAATACTAATACTAATACTACTTATGATACTAAAACTAATACTACTACTACTAATAATACTACTTAATTCAATTCAATTCAATTCAATACTTTATTGCTTCCAATAATGAAGATAGGAAAATACATATGTAATAGTCGAAACACATACAAAGGTATTTGGTGAATAAACATACATATAAATAGATAGGATAAGTATAAACTACTGTCAAATGGTTACATATGAATGAAATAAAAAATATAAGCAAATATACACGGTGATCAATGTGTTAAATACCTTAACGAAACGAAACAGGAGATATTTGAATGATTACAGAATAGATTATGCAAACAGTAGAGAAAATAAACAAAAAATAATAATAACAATTATAATTAATTGATTGATCGATTGATCGATTGATTGATCGATTGATAGAAAGATTGATTGATTGATCGATCGATTGATTGATTGATTGATTGATTGATTGATTGATTGACTGATTGATTGATTGATTGATTGATTGACTGATTGATTGATTGATTGACTGATTGGTTTATTGATTGATTGATTGATTAATTGATTGATTAATTGATTGATTGATATAAATTTGAAACGGATTTTCATATCTGGACATCTGACGGACTAATCGTTCAGAATTTATCCATGGACATGTCAATGCTGGTAGGAAAAAGGGTTATGCCAGTTAATGACCAAAAAAGATGCTTGAAAAGTCTTCAAAGCTTGGTTATTTTATACATGTAATATTAGTTACAGTTGTTTGTCAGTCATATTTTCGCTGCGTTCATTTATCTGTGCGTAATACGGCTTATCTAAATACATGTTGCTAATTTAATTGCATTCAGCAGTTTTTATCCGAACTTGAGATAAAAGTTAACACATTTTTTTTAAAAGACTGTCATTAAAAAACTGAAAGAGTTAAATTCTAAACATAAGCCTTATCAAAGTGAAATTGATTACGAAACAATATTAACAATGACGGCTTTCGAATCCTTTAGAAATAAATTGATTCTAATTCTGAACGGAATAGTTGCATAAGGACAATGAATGTCTTCATCCAAGGTCTAACAAAGTTATTTCAATATGTTCTCTGTAAATTATCAAATGCAAAGACAAACACAAACAAAGTGAAAGTCATAAAACTTCATTTAGTGTTTATGTCCTTTGACACTATCTTGGAATGCTAGTTTAACGTTTTTGGTGACCCTTTTGTGACGCAGCCTTCTTTACAGTTTTTAATGTTGTTTATTCATTTTGAGGTGAAATATAGATGTGTTCACACTGCGTAGGCGTACTTGATTGTTCTTTGATCTTGACAAAATACAGGTATAACACGCAATGGTATGCCGCACTCCTGTGATAAGTTTTGTATTTAATTTGTATTAGATTGGCGCGGATCGATAAATAGCATGACTAAATTAGAAACATATTGCTCACTGAAAACAAATATTGAATACGAAGAATATCTTGATAGAATTGAAAACGATAATTTACGCAAACATTTTTCTTCCATGAGATTGTCTGCTCACAAGTTAGAAATTGAAGTCGGCAGATATACCGGTATTGCAAGAGAAAACAGACTTTGCAAATGCTGTAACGCTAATGTTATAGAAAATGAATACCATTTTGTATTATGCTGTAGTAAATTTAGACTCTTACGCTTAAAATAACTAGGAAATATATCATGGCCAAATTTAAATATGTTTAAACGACTTATGTTCAGCAAAAGACAAACTAAGATAGCAATCTACATTAAAGAAGCCATGAATTTAAGAAATACTTTCCTTGTACAATAGTAATCCTCTTTATGTTAACTTTTGTTAATTTCTGCTTTTTCCTTCTAAGTGTTTAACAATTTATATTTTCATATTTAATTATATGATGTATATTTATTATTATTCCGTTACTTTTTATAGTTGATTTATGTTTTTGCCATATTTATGTTGTTAATGGCCAAACGCTATTCTATGCCGATCTGCCAATAAACTTTGAAACTTGAAACTTGTATTGATTGAAATCAGGTGTCAACGTATTTACTATTGGAGCGATGTGTATTAGAAATTCGTTATCTCTTTCAACATATTGATTGCTATTTTATGACAATATATCAAACACCAAAGAAATGTGCATTACCTAACAATATTCTTCCAGGATAATGAATGTCATTGAACAAAGCATGCGTATTTAAGGACCCGCTTTTAATTATCCCCTGTGTCTTTGAAGAGGCTATAATTCCACAATTTATTACGCTATATGTCTTCTTCAATTAAATTAAACCGTTTCATTCTGTGTCATTTGTAGCTATAATGTCCGCAGTTTGGTGGAATGGAACAAAAATTAACTTCTTTCAAAACCTATTAATTAGACATAATGTCATTGTTCCCAATACGGGAACATTCTTCATTACTACAAAAAATGTGGCCTAAAGTTGTATTAAAGCGCTTAATTATTTCCTTACTCAATTTATATATTATACATTTATAAACGAAAAAGGAAAGTGTTATGAATCATAAATACAAACAATATACTTTTTACTATATACTTGAATACGTATTAAGTTAGAATACGATCATTTAAAGGGGTATTCTTTTACCGTGCACGTGTTTGGTAACAAAAACATTAGTAAGGCCAGAAATTCGTATTAATTTAGTTTCAAATTATTAAGGAAGAACTTGATACACTAATACTAAAACTCGTGGATAAACACAAACAATTGCCATATTATGCAATAAAACCTCTAAGCAGGAAAATGTTAATAATAACTGATTTGGTCCTTCGGAGATCGTAAAGAAATAATTGCCTTGCTATTCCAATCCTAGTGACATCATTGACATATTGGAAGAAATCATTTCACATTGCACGGAGCGCTTTGTATTAATACTGTGACAAATTTCGTTCATCTCCAGCCAATTCAAAATTCTGCTATCGTGAAACGTCGATTAAACAGTCCTCGTTGTTTTTCTATTGTAATTTCAGCGTCATTATGCGATTACATAATCTAAAACCTGTTATCCGATCTTCCCTATAATGTTCAAGTAATGAGGTTTACAAGAGCACTATATCGGTTAATGTTATTAGACGTGTTTGATTATGGCAAACCATTTAATAATAATGCATTGACAATGTAGCATACCTTGCACAATTTGCAAAACTCGCATTCTTCTGGTTGAAAACTCCAATTTAAAAGAAACAATCTATTTTGCATTGAGATCTATTTATGAATGATCTTCGTTTGTATTTAGCTCAATTCTGCAAAAAAGATGAGACAGTTTAAGAGCACTGCCTTTGAAAGGACATCCAACACAGACATGCATTTTTGCATGATTATTAAAGGTCTGATATGTACATCAAAATATTTAATTACATATGTTTCGTAAATCGATTCTTTTATGTATAGAAATAGCTAGTATTTTCAATATCATAAGACGTTTAAGGCTGTAAAAACATAATCATACAACTTGGCACGATTTGAAAAATACCTTCTATTAAAGCTACCATCTCAAATGTCGCCGTGACTCCAAACGGTAAAAGCAATTACGTCAATACATGCATCATTTTGCTCTTGATTGATTGAAGAAACAATTCATTGTACCATACCGGAGAGTGTTTTCTTGTATTCGTTTATCCATTAACTCCAATATCGGAATAATACAAGTAGATGGAGAATAAAGAACAACTTGTTACTTGTTAAACGCTACCCCTATTCTAATGCCTCGTCTAGTTGGTGCAGTAACTATTATCACTGGCATCTGTATGCATTATGTATTCACCATAGCATTTGAATAGTCAGCGTTATCTATACCGTACGAGGAAGGACCACTTGTTTGATTTGTTACAAAGGAATATCTGTACTGTGACTCGTTTGAAGAGTAATATCATAAAAGTGTGAAAATTACTACAGATACAGTAATTGTTAGTAAAGTTATTT
Organism: Mya arenaria; assembly: GCF_026914265.1. Taxonomy (NCBI): domain Eukaryota; kingdom Metazoa; phylum Mollusca; class Bivalvia; order Myida; family Myidae; genus Mya; species Mya arenaria. The sequence continues at coordinate 3,686,493 of NC_069124.1, forward strand.
TTGAAATAATTTCAAGTCAATTTAATTGAATTTTATTTCCTGTGGGGCTCTGCGTTTACTTACAATCAATCAATTGATGACTGTCATTAAAAAACCATTAGGATAGTCTTAAAGACAACTGGCAGTCAAAGTACTGGATGTTTAAATGTATTTCTGTAGACGGATGTTGTTCATGTGATCACTGAACAATACCTTGCTCCAGTACCTTAGACTAACCATTCTATTTGGTTCTCTTTCATTATCAAAGGAACAACTTTAGCTTCTATCGCAAAACTTACCGTAGTCCCTTTACGAACCATACGCTATACCGCATGATATTACTGATATTATTCTTACCAACTTGGAAGTGTGCCTGACGAGAGTGCAAATATTAATTTGTTTAATTCATTTGAAGTTTTATTCACCATTTATACGCAAATGACGCATATTGTCGAGTGTTTATTGCCCCATGTAACAATGTTTTTCTTTTAAAATCTGAGAAACTAATTTGTCGGGGCTTATCTCTTGCTATAAATGACAGTTTTTTAAAAGAATTGTCCTGTCTACTTTTATCTCAAATACGACTACAAACTGCTGAACGCAATAAAATTGGCAATATGCATTAAGAAAATCTTTATTGCACAGGGATAAATAAACGCAGCGAAGATAGGACTGACATTGAGCAAACATATTTCTGTAAGTATAATTAACTGTATAAAATTACCAAGTCTTGAATACTTTCAAAAAATCTATTTTGGTCACTTAACATATATAACTCTTTTTCCTACCAGCCTTGACAAGGCTATGGATAATTTCTAGCGATTCGTTCGTCGAAATTCCAGATAAAAGAAAGTAGGTCAGATTGATAACAATCAATTAATCCCCCAATATATCAATCAATCTATCTACCAATCAATCAATCAATCAATCAATCAATCAATCAATCAATCAATCAATCAATCAATCAATAAATCAATCAATCAATCAATCAATCAATCAATCAATCAATCAATCAATCAATCAATCAGTCAATCAATCAATCAATAAATCAATGTAGTAATGATTGAAAAAATGTTTGAATGAATGAATGAATGAATGAATGAATGAATGAATGAATGAACGCATGAATGAATGAATGAATATATGAATAAATCAGTCAATCGATCAGTCAATCAATCAATCAATCAATCAATCTGTCAATCAATCAATCAATCAATCAATTACCATTCAATCAAATAATTTATCAATAAATCAATCATCCTTATCACCATGTTGACCTGTTACTGCTAGACGCACTCGCACTCGTTACACTGTTTATTATTTGTGTAGGATGGCTTGCACTTGTTTGCACTTAGGGCTACATATACTTTGGGGAAATTCTGTAGAACAACTCTCACTGGGTGATATTCCTTTAGTGTATAGTACTTGTATTGCTATTTGTGCTCGTTTCCATTTTGCAAAGTGTAGAGGCACTCGCTGCATTATGAAGAATGATGTTTTATTTCTGTTTCATATGTGTTCCATATCATATGCATTTACATAATTGAACAAAACAATTAAGTACATAGCCATTCTTTCAAAGAATAATAAACTATTACATATATATTTTTAAAGATTCTCTATCACAAATAATGTCTACGTTTTAGGAAATATTTGTGCATCTATTTTCTATTAAAATCAGTTTCTCCGTTTACTTATAACTTAATAGGTTTTAAAAAGAGAGCTGACATATTGAAAAAATATGTACTTTTTTAACTTAAACGTTTTTTTGTAATCCGTGGTACACGCTGAAAAAAATGATGCGGACTTATGATATACGAACAATTTGAATAAGAATAATATTAATGACAGCCCGAAACATAAAATTGCATAGATTGCAAATATCTTAACTGATTAAAACAGTGTTCCTCGTCTTTTAAAAAGTGCTAACAACTCAAAATGTAGGTCGATGTTTTGTTGCGTTCGCTTAATCATGGATCATTCTAACAAAAGGTTACCACATTTCAATGCTAACTGAACGACATGGACATGTTCTTTAAAATTCTTGTAAATGGTCATTGTCAAATCTGATATATGTGCCAGTTTCATAACAATCGTGTAGGCTTCATCCTAGTTTTCCTAATCATCCTCGTATAAACCCTGTTTATTACACTAATGACTTCGTGTACTTCAGTAATGTTTATTTTAACACTCCACTGGGCTCCACAGACATTAAACATCATACAATTTGCATCAGATATGAGTTGTTATCGATAAAAAGGCATTTTGATTTAGTTATTAAAACCAAAGTCATCAAATATAGCCTAAACAAAAATGACCATTTTTGCAATTACTATACATTTGTTCTGTCATCAAGCTAATACCTAAACATATAATAACTAAAACAAATTATAGAAGGTTACATAATAGTACTAGGAATCTTCTTTTTCAAACACGTATCATTTGCATGTAATCAATAAAATCAGAAATATGCTGCACATTAAACTCATTAAAGCTTCTTCGCCATTTAAGACTGTGTAACAAGTAATTAACGCCTGAACAACTTTTACCAGATAAACGGACTCAGACATAAAATGATTTGTTTTATAAATATTTCCATTTGAGGATTCACTTGTTACTATCGATCAAAACTGTATTAAATGAAAAGCATTAAGCTAGCAAAACAAAACACTTATTGACATCAATACATCAATACATTTTGCACGTGGTAAATAGTAAACATATGGGCAGACATTCTTATTGTCAGATTTATGTTTCATATTAGCCATAAAATACCTCCATTACCATCATCTAAAACTGAACTTCAAAGAAAATCACACTGGTTCTAGTAATCTCCCTGTCCATCTCCAGCAAATCTACCGAGTGCAGGTTCCCTGGCATGCTCATTTTACAGGCGACCATCAATCTTCTGACACCATTCATTTTGCTGAAGGATGAATAGGTTACCTTCAAATGGTTTGTAGGTGTTTGTTTCCGTTCCATGAAGTTCTGTCCCAACCTTGGTTGGTAACTTGGCTGTACTGCAAGATGTCATTAAACACAAACCCTGAGATATTTAACCAGAATTCTAATGTCTTTATTTTAAGCTCCACAGAATGATCCCCAGAAAGACAAAATATAATAACAAAACGGCTCGAGCCTTTTAGTTTGCTATTTGCACTTATTAACCCTGGTGGTAAAACACTGTCAATTTCTGTAAGCAAAAAAAATGCAACACGTATGTTATCAGACCAATACCGTCTGAAAATAACACTACGAAACGGAAGGCCCTTAATGACAACGTTCAATCTGTGTGTTTCAGGCATAGATGAATATGATGACATTTCATCGATATTTCCCTTAATAGTTTAAACATCGTTATGTTGTCCTTTTCACGCTATGGGATTCTTCATGAAGATTTAACCTTTCAGAATTAATCGTCAATATTCGATAGTTTGTGTGTTCTTAGGGACACTAAGTTGCATTCCAGCTGTCAAGGCTGACATCAATCCTCTCACTCATGTAAGAAACAGTGACCTTTAAATGAGCCCTCACAAACAAGTAAATTGTCAATTGAATTTAGAGACTAGAAATCTTTTGCCCGTGTGGGGTCGCAAAATAGAATTTTACTGGTGGACTGGCAAATAGCATCCCTCGTAGATAACCCGACTATTAACGTTTTCACTATTTCATAGTGGCACAATATGTTGATCTGTTTTGTTGAACGCAGCTTTACAAAGTTTAGCGTTTCGATAAACACTGTCTTACAGTGTCAATTTCACCGATAACCTTTCAAATATATATTCATGCTTGAAATACCGTATCGCCTCGACGGAGCATACAAGACGTACATATATCTCAAACTCAGAATCTACTAAATTGACTAAAATTCATCAATAAACATAATAACATCAAGCATCATTATCATATCTATTTATTGTCATCATTTATGTCACTGTTATGCGTTAGATCTGAAGGCCTTTTGACGGTAAAATGCTGTTGTCGACAGTACTCTTATCTTGTTACTAACTTAACACAATATCTTACCCATACTGATTGAACTGAACTATATGCGTGGCACAAACGATTCCTTATGATATGGTTCACAAAATACTTTTCAAATATATTCCAGTCCATTTTCTCCTTTTCCACTTATGTTAGAAAAGGGATCTCTCGTAATTATTATGATCATATTGGTCAGGACCAATGCGCTTTGTACATGATGCCCCTTCCAAATTTGAGGCCACCATGTCACTTCATGAGAGGCTGTCGGACGGTCTAACTTTTAACAAACAATCGTTGGAATAAAATCGACATTAGCTGCGGTATTCTTTCTCTGGATCTTGTCATACTTATCTACGGGAAAGTCCTTCGATGCCTCATATTGACGTGAGGATGGCAATACAAAACACATGTCCAAAGTGGATGTTGATGTAAATGTTTTATTCTAAATATGTTTTAACCATTAAGTGAATACTTCTGTGAAAATCTACAGAAACAAGCTCAGTAGCAAAAAGTTTAAACATAAACCCGGTTTAATGGCACTGAAGTCCTGAATTTCCTGAAGTCTCAATGACAAATATCGAAGTAATCCATTTGAAACTGTACACAAACATTGAAATTTCAGCGACGGTATTCAGCTTAGATTCAGTTTATTTATCACATTTTTAAACCTGTTTTGCATAATATTTAAATGCGATTCAGAGCACAGTTGAAATTTGGTTGTATGTGTCCTAAACTTGAGTATTTATTACTGAACACTAGTATTTATTCCTAAGAAAGACTGATTTTGGATTCCCACATTAGATGATTTCAATGTAGCTATTCTTTACAAAAACAATATAACGAATAGAGCTTACATTTTTCTAAACGTTTATTTCTACTGTTAAATGAAAGAGATCGGCTACGAAAAACTCTGAATGACGCTGATAATAATTACTATGCATCAGAATAAAAGATACAAATTGATTACCAAAATAAAATACAAAAAGTAAGCATGCCCTAGTATGTACAGTGCAATTTGGCTTATTCCGTTACGACCACAAAACACAACAAAGAAGAAGAAACCAGCAACACAAACAATAATTTCAATTAATTAGTGAAAAAATACCTGGTACTTTCAATGCTCACGGAATTAAATACAAATAAAATATGAAACACACTATATGAGCACCAATAGCGCAGAAAGATTAAATTTCCTTAAATATTGGAATGTAATTGTCACAGAAAAACATATTTGACAAACATTATAACAATTTTCTAACAGAAGTAAGAATTTGAATGATATTTGTTTTTGATTTGAATGTATTTGAGGTTATGTTTTCTAGCAGTAATAAAATATAAGATTTCTTATCTTTTTAAAGAAATTATAATTTGACAAATGTCGCAAGATCCGAGAAATTAGCCTTTATTCGCAATGAATATGTTTCAGATCTTTGTACAACAATCATCAGAAACTTTCTCTCAAAGTCTTTAAATGTCACGTCTATTCTAAAATCTCTATTCATGAATGCATATGGAAAACCAGCTTGAATAATAAGGAAAAGTAGATATAACTATGTTGTTGTTGTTATAAATAAAATGCCTTTAGTGGCATTTGGTAATTGATTTCAAATAATTTGTTTCAATGCAAGTTTGTTTAACAAAAACGTGAAGCATAAGTTTAACAAAGTAAATGTCTTTCCATTGAATTTATCAAAAAGATGGAAACATATACCCTACCTGCATTGGGAAGTAAAATGATTCCTTTTTCAAAATGTCTTGTCTCTTTCAAGGACTTTTTAACGTTTTATGGCGTCAGTAATCAAAATAACATTTGGTGTGAAATGTATACGAAATGTTTGTAACAATAATAAGTCATCTAAAAAGATCCAATAAGCTATTTTAGTGTCAATAATTATTAAAAAAATGTGACAGAAGGTGTGTTTTTTGGCTTCAAAACGTAAGTAACGTTAATCGTTAATGGCTTTACTTTGCTTAAATCTGTTCCAATAGGTATCTTGCAGTTGTTATTTGGTCTTCAAAAAAGAAGGTAAAATCACGAAAATAACGTGAAAAAGATTTAAAAAAACATATTGCCCACATGAGGTCTGTGAACAAGTCTTTCATAATATGTCATGACATGTTTAGGATGTGTCTCAGCAGAGTCATCCGTGGTGCTCTTCTTTATTTAATTATCTTTGATAATCTCTGAGTTTCTTTCCCACACTTGACATGTTATTTCCTGTTGCCGTTTTTCTTGAGACAAGGTTATTACCGGCTACAATAACATTTGTTCCAAGTATTTTGCATTCAAAGCAAAGACAAAACGCTTGCGGCTCTCTGACATCATCATCTCGTTAGTCACACAACTTTATATATGTCCATTGTACACTAGTTTTGCCACTGAATTACACACATCGACTTTATACATTACAAGGGCACGTTAGGTGTTTTGTAACATAAACAAAATTATAATGTTCAAGGCAATTTGCGGCTTTAGGTATATTATACATTGTGCCTCTGAAACAATGAATATTCGTATGAATGATTGACTGCTGGGGCTTGTCTTTGTATTTTCAAATATATTGTAAAGCAGCCGCAAACACACATAAACATTTTCCTACATTTCTTTTACACATATCTATCTTTCGTCAAAGTCTTTGTCTGAAATATAATGGTTTAAGTGGTCGATATAATTAATTAATTTAAGAGATTAAACAAAACACTTCTGGTGAAATAATCGAATTCGAAGTTTAAATCGAATCACGTCTGGATGCAACAGTTCTCTTGCAACATATTTAGGTCATTCCGAGATTGCCGGATATATTTTCTGATTTAAGCGGGGAAGAAGACAATTACACACGTAGAAGAGTCGATACACAGATTACATTGTATACTTACAACAAGTATGACTGTTTCTCACTTATAGTTATAATAATATTACAGGTAATTAAAGGAATAAAACATTTATCATCATTGAAATAATCTTATAAAACTGAAGTTCTATAAAAAGGTTGAAAAGGAGAATAATGCATGGTACATGCAGAAAAAAAACTTTATCGCTTCAATATAGGCTAAAAGGACGCTTAATAATATTTCATTGAAGTTAAATCTGACAAAGTTAAATTAAATGGCGCCACTGGCATACTAGTCGCAGGGTTAGGAGCCCACCCAGCACAGAAGTACATTTAATTTAATACCTGTTAGAGTACCACCCTAGAATAGTAATAAAATGGTGTTTAACCGGAATAAGATAGCAAAGTAAGAACACCCTATTATTTCCAAAATTGAGTTAAAGGAAAAATGTCCACAACAACTAAAATTCTGAAATGTAATCATTTTTGCGTGACAATATATGATTCATAAAATATTTGAAATTTTCAAGGCATTTTGACCTATTTATTCGTTCAAATGTTAACTGTAGAAAAGAGCTCTTGCTTTAGCCTAAACGAGCAATTAATGGGATAAACTCAAAAACTGGCAACAGTTTAGTTAGATTTGTCTACGAGCATGCGTTTCCCTAATCATACTTATTAGCGAGGGATATATGCATGTCTATATGTCTAGTTTTCCTTCAATTTCATTGTCCATAAAAGGCGATCGTTAAAGGGATTTTTACGTGTTTATATGTCCATTTATCCTCTATTAAAATATAAAAAGGTATGGGAAATCGGTGGCATTAAATGAATTGTATAATTAGAATTACCATCTATTTAACAGCCACTGAGAACATTGTTTGGTCTAGCAAATTGAAAACAGTTATATGCGAGTTATAATGCAAACACGCGTTTAATTGTTTATGCTTCCTTGATATTTCTTTTTGAAAAAAACAATAATTAAATACAAATTCAAATGTAAGGCGATTTATTCCATTTTCTTCTCTCCTTAGTATCTTAGTTTTACTGCAAACGCATGGCTTCAAAATGACTTACTATTTGTTCTAACTTGACCTAGTTACCTCATTATTTAAATTATATGAGCCATATTCGACAAGACTTATATATCTTTCAGAATGTTAGTGGAACTTAAAGGAAAAGCGTTCCGCTGTGAACCGAACTCAATTTGTATGGAGCTGATGATAAACGTGTTTCATTCATCTAGATGTAAAACATTTTCATATATACAATATATGTGCTATAGTGCCGACCAGTATGCGACAAATGCAAAATAGATATGTGAAAGAGTGGTATATGCACACGCTGAGAATAATATTCAAATATCGATAGCAAGATAAGATGTTCTGTATATTGTCTGCACTCCATACATCTGATTTTGAGTGTGACTTGTAAAATTTTGTTTGGTTGTATATTTGTCCGTCGCTATTTTTGTCTGTCTGTCGGTGTTTTTGTCATTGTTATCTTCACAATATCTTTGCAATTCTTGCATCGTCAATTATAATAGCTTGGATGTAAAGGTACATTTTTTTTATTTTTTTTTTGTATTTAGATGCGCGACTCGAGCATAAAGTTCAGCCGAGTTTTAAACTCAATGACCAAAACTCGTGGCTAGCAAATACGACATAAAATGCTCTAAAAGTTGTGTTGAGGGTTTTAAGCGAAAATGATGCTTTCCTGTGAATAACAGTTTACCATCAAACTACCATTAAATCCCTTAGATCAGTAAATGCGCGTGCTGTTTAGACGCCCAATACATACCTTTGCGATATTCTAAGTCAAGTTTACCGTTTGGCTTGTTAGTAAGTATTGAATATCAATCTTTATGATAAACGTGATGACTTTACTTTCAAAATTATTAATTTCCCTTCTTTGGATAGAGATGTTCCTAGTTCACCATGTTTTGGGGTTTTAATTGCACAGTTGATACGATTCGCTAGAATATGCACAAATGTCAACAATTTCAGCTCTAGCAGTAAACGGAAAAACTTTTGAAACAGGGTTTCAGAAATAATAAATTAAGGAAAACTTTCTGAAAAATTGTAAATTGCCTTTATAATATTACATCAAAGTATAATAGTAGTCTTAAATCGCTGATTGCTAACAGTATCCCGGTTTTTATGGTGGATTTTTTATTTGTAAGAAAATTCGTAAAATTGAAATGTTTTCAGCAACTAGCTGGGCAGATACTAAGCTTTTAGTCCTTTGATTAAATTAAAATTTCATTCAAAATTTTATTGAAGATTTTAGCAAATATATATTGTGTTTTTTTTTTAAATAATGTTTTCTTTGATTGTCCCAAGTTTTAGTACAATGATGGTTTTCATTATGCAACTCTGTGATCACACAGTTTTAATACTTATGTGAAAAACTACAGAAACAAGCTCAGTAGCAAACAGTTTAAACATAAAACCTGTTTAATGGCACTGGGTAAACGCCAAAGACATAGAGCACAAAAACAAAAATCACAAACAAGAAACCTTTTATTAAACCTTTTATTTGTTTAGGCAGACTGTCAGGGATTTTCATAGTTTCAAACAATAACTGTTTCATATCTTTGAAAGTTTTTTGCATTAGGAACTCTGCATTGTATTTTGTCGTCTGCTGATAGAGTCGGGATCCAAAATCATAGAAGTACTTGGGGTTTACCGATTAGATTATTATTATTTGTTTTGTTATAAAGTTTCCTAAAGTTAATGCATATTTTGATAAAACTTTACGTTCTCACTTTATTCGGAATTTTTGGGATAAGAGTCAGGTTGTGCACACAAACTGGTTTAATCCCCCAGTAAATTTACATTATACTGACCGTTTAATGGCGGTTTCTAACCTAACAATCCTTGATAAACACACCTAGCTTTTAATATAGTATATCTACTGTGTTGTTTGTGGAATTTTGTGTTGTTGTTCCATGTTTCTGGTTTGTGATTGCTTGTTTTCGTGTTTTTTTGTCTTTCGCGTTTACCCTGTGCCATTAAACGGGGTTATTTTTTCGGCTACTAAGCTTGTCCTGTAGTTTTCATATAAATATTGTCTTTCATGATTCCGTTTACAGAATATACAAAAAAATAAGTTTGACTCAATATAATCAGCAATCCAAGCAAAACTCAAAAAGGTTAATGCATTATCCGTTAGCGTATTTAAAATAAAGCCCATGCCATTTACCACTGAATACATTAGCACTGCACACGATTGACAGGATGTTCGAAAACATCGCTTTTATAACAAATAGTTCATCTCGATTAATTGGAAACTATGTTTTATGACAATTTATTATTCAAAGAAAAGCAGAATTTATGACAGTATGACGTTCACAATATGAAAGAACGGAAATTGAATTTCAATAAAACACCGACATTTTCTCCATAAATTCTTAAAATATTTTTTTTAGAGTTGTGTGAAAGAGATGTTCTGAAAGCAACTAAATTGTTTTTGTTCTGTCCAAAAAATAATTGCAAAGTTAGTAGAATTTTCAGTGGTCAAAACATAAAAAGCAACACTTAATTATCCTAATTTAATAATGCATAGTTTTTCCAAAACGTATAGGTGAAGTTTTTTAATTAAAACAAGAGATAGAAGTGACGACATATTTTGTTCAGAACCATTTTTTGACGTGTCAAATACATTTCTAAGTTGTTCTCTTTGATATAATACAGTTTTTGACAATAAACCAAATCAACCTGGTAGAATTACGGTTGTAGTGGCATTGGTAATATAAATATCATATTCTAAAAGCTGCGTGCAAAATGAGTACTATCTATGGCTTCATACATATTTGTAAGATTTGAGTGGTCAATTTTATATCAGAATTTCATAAGGCAAAATAAAATTAGCTCTGTGAATTTGAGAGTACACTACAAATATGTGAAAGTAAAAGATATAAGGGTATGATTTGGCGAAACCGTGCACTTAACATGTAACAAAAGAAGATTTTGACTGTCATTTTATAAGTGTTGTCTTCTTTACAAGCTTGTACTCACACGAGCTACACAAAATGTCCACGAGTCGGTAGGAGTCCAAGAAACTGCGGCTTGCCTCCTTTAACTGCGCCCCTTGACCTTAAACATGAGAACGTCGTTCATGTTCACATAAAAGCCGGCCTCACTCATACAGTGGATCACATGCGTTACACTATAAGTGTGCTTAGGCCTTCTTGCTCAATATTTTTACTTGGGTTGTGACTCAATACCTTGGTTAAACATGCTGGAGACACCAGCTTGTGTTTAAACATAAACATGATCTCATAAATGTTCTGATTTAATATCAAAATGAAAGCAGCCAGGGTCTTGAGAAATGTTAAAAAACCCTCGTGCTCATAATGTCATTATGAGTCACTCGGGCCAATTATCACTCAACGGCCCGGCTACGCCGTGTATTAACCTCTAATTAATGTATAATGTAATATGACCGTTCCCGATATCCTTTTCCGGGAGTATCTGTTTTCATAATGCTTAATCACTAAATGTTTAAACAATTTCTTGATATTTCCATGCAAAACTTACCTTAGAAAAAAATGGACAATAAGAAAAAATAAACTTTATATTAACTGCGTCCACTTATTTTCAGCACATCACTCCTTTATAAAATACAACTTGTCCTAATGTGTTCACCTCCTTCAACGGCTCAGTTTTGCTGAGCAGAACAAGAATTGTACTTTTATTGTAAACATGAATTTCGCATTGCTCGTGTAAATAAATTATGCTTTTATGCAGTGATGTAGTTCTAATATGTTTATTACCTATAAAGAAATGTTTGACTGTAAAACAATCGTCTGAACATTTCGTTTAGTTACCTAGCGTATAAATTCCTGAAAGTCATGTAACTTTATTGATATAATTCTTTCTTTGCAGGTGTTAAATTCTGGGAAGACTGTCCAAAGGATGAACGGGTGCCTGTCTATCTGATCATGGGAGGTTGTTGCGGGCATGTCAAGCTAAAAGCAACCCTCTGGTGGAACGTACAAACACGGCGTCATCGCGACCTTATAGATGAACCAAAAGTGGAGGGGGCCTTTACAATATTTATGCGAAAAGCTACGAAACAAGCTCAGTAGCAAAAATTTTAAACATAACAAACCAAACATTCCGAACATTGGACACCCTATTACTATTGTTTCTCATTGGTTGGCAGGTGACAGGAACGATGTGGACATTAAATATTTGGCGGCCTCGCTTTGAACCACTCTTACATGAGCCAAGTGACTGGTGCGATAAAACCGTGTACGTGTTCGCAGTGTTTCAGTTGAGTTCCACTTATGCTGCTACTTTTGTGTTCATGTTTTTACTTCTTTTATTGACATGTTTTTAAATGTGCAAATTATATTAAATGGCATTCTGTATCAATGTGTTTCAAGACAAAAGCTAACCTAAAAGAGGCTGGTTGATCATCTGTTCCCTAACATCATAAATTATTTATTAGTTTGCTGATCTCACACGTGCATTTGTTTTAATTTCTATTTTTTCATATACTTTATCGTTGTATTTACAAATTCATATGCTGAATATCATTCATTCCGCGTTTTGGTGCAACAAGTTGTGTGCTATAATCAGGTTATTATACGAGTTTTCAATTAAATATGAACATTGCATATTTGACTCCATGACTCCAATAGTCATTTTGTTTGAGCTTGTTTTGTTTTAATCATCAACAACAAACAGATGGCATTAATGCATAATATCTATATTTCACATACAGGGATAAGGCATAAGTTTAAATAATGTATAAGGAATATTTGACTATTGGACCGTTTATTAAAAAGTATTTGCAAGAAATAAATTCTGTAAATTAGATGACTGTTTGGTATAATTCCAGAAGAGACGTTAATTTAAAAAAAAAACACACAATGTATTAGTCAAGTGCCAACATTGCTCCCTCTCTCTTTCACCCCCCCCCCATCTCTTTCTGTCTCTCTCTTTCTCTTTCACCATCTCTCTTTCCCCTCTCTCTCTCTCTCACTAACTATCTCACTATCCCTCCCCCTATCTCTCTCTCTCTCTCTCTCTCTCTCTCTCTCTCTCTCCCTCTCTCTGTCCATCTATGTCTATGTCTCTCTGTCACTCTTAATTTTCTCTATCTCCTCCCCCCCTCTCTCTCTCTCTTTCTCTCTCTCTCTTTCTCTTTTATTGTAGTTCCTCCTCTTACAGAACACAACATTAGAAGTCACACTTTTACCATAGACAATGTCTATAAGTGTACATTTTACAACTTAATATAATATAAACTGAAACCTTTCTTAGGTAGAGTCCTTTATTTAGAAAAAGTTTACCTGCAATCCAGTTGTGCATTCTCATTTCGCTCTGGCTTGACTACGACGAGTTAACTCACTCTCAAATTAAATTTACTTTTTATTATTAAGTTTTTTTAGAGTGAGCCAAACAGGCAAACAAAATTTTGTTGTCATTTTATGTTCCCATTCACCTTGAAAATTCCACAACGTCTATCCGTTTTTTTCTGTACGAATCACTGACATCTGTCTGTTCATGTCCTGAATAACTGAATTCAATTCAATAAACATGAACACTTAGCAAAAAGAACGACTGTTGATACTTAAATAAACCAATATTCGTATTAATGATGTCAACATGTATGAACAGTTGCTGTTTTTCAAGTAAATTCAATTTTGCCGCTTCCTTTGATTTGTTTTTGAATGTCGACGCAGAATATAACACGCCGCCCTAACGGTCCGCACTGGCTATCAAACACTGTCATATCTTCCTAAAATGCGTTCGCGTTTGCCTCCCTTTAGGACTTTAATTATAAATATGTTCAAGCAGATCAATAAATTTTGATTTATTTAGTCAAGACATTATTTGAGAGTCGCCAAAATTGATCTAAAGGCGAAAATTGAATTCACGTGCGAACGTTCTACGGGCCGCAAAATAATAATCGAAAATCGCTCCGGGCCGCAAAACTGATAATCGCTGAGTCATGCAAATACTCGTGAAATCCCTGTACAAATGTGTTACTATATATAGTAACATGTGTATTAAAACAACGCTAGTGACAGAAATGTTTTAATTTTGGCTCTTCATATTTTTCATGTTTAACATCAAAGGCTTTTAATGAAAGTTGTGTTGACATTGATCAAGATATCACACAAAAACACATTTAATACTACAACAATATTTGCTGTTCCTTTTATAATGAACTCAAACATGGTTATCGTTAGATGAGTGTATTAAAACCTATGTGAAAGCCTACAGAAACAAGCTCAGTAGCCAAACGTTTAAACATAAAACCCGTTTGATGTAACAGGGTAAAGCCGCATCAAGACCATATATTCAAGAAATATTCAAACATAACATTATTATTTTAGAGCATAATTGAAGGAGCTGCTCTTAGCGACATCATTTTAAGATGTCATATGCATCAACATTCGTCGCGCTATTATATACACTCTATGCATTGTATACACAAACTGTGGTGAGTATCAAATGCATTATTCATACCAAAAAGATAGAAGATCAACTGCCCAGGACCGTAAGCGTGTCTTGCCTGGTATAACATGGAATGAATGTAATTACAGACCTCCACCGTGCTTATAAATGGAACCTGGTCGTCTAAGAGACATTTTAGGAATATATAAATGATTTTGTATTCATAAGGTGGAAATGTAGCGCATTTTGCAAATAATATTATGCTGTATGGTGACATAAATCTGTCTTTAAGTAATAAAGGACGAGCATGCCGAATGTGTCGGCATAAAATTAAGCATTCCAAATCCATTACACAGAAACCTCCAACCTAGATGCCAATAACACTACAATCTTTACAATAACAACAAAAAATATCATCACACAGAAATCCCCCAAACAATATTGCCCTAAGCAACGTCAAATTTTCCAAAATTAATTGTCCAAATCTTATTCATTTCTCACCGTCAAAAAGGTGAAAGTCTTAGATACACGAAAAACCCCATACCTTTTATGATAGTTCCTGTTACAATTCCTACATAATATATCTAACGTTTTGCGCAGACTCATCAATGAAAATGAAAATTACGAAACAATTGAGATGTTGGAAGACTACGAAAGTTCCCCCTTAAATACGTTAAACACTGACTGATATTCAACCTTTACGCATGCATAACAAAAGGAAGCGTGCAATATCACCGCTACCGTTGTGAATTCGATGAAAAAGACGCGTATTTATCCGAATCTAGCGTTTGTTGGCAGTGTCAGTGTCATTTTTCAACTTTTATTTGGGATTTATGACAAAATTTGACCTTTTGACGGTTGTTGTGTCCGACACAATACGTTGGCATTTATTTTTTTAGTGATTTAACTACATTTCAGTATTTGGTGCATAAACGTTCGATTTTCTCCAAGAATTGTTTATTCTCATTTCAGAAGGTGCTTTAGACTTACGTGCTTTGTCAAAACATTTTACTGGTACAGTAGTTTAGGATGTGAACGGTTCTTCTATAGACTCATTTAACTTTGCATGATAAAGACATGCAAAACTTCCTTCCTGTGTTTTTATTTACTCTAAAATACTTAATAATCTTGAAATAAATTGGTTACCTTAAAAAACACTTGTCGTCAATTGAGACCTTTTAAAGTTTCTGATTAAATTAGGTTATAATTGCATCACACGTTTCTTCTTATCACCTTCTGGCCTCGCAGTGTAACATGGACAAAGCAGGGCGAAACAGCAAGTCTTTTACTTTGTCGTAGTTCGATATCGGATTTTTTTTAATCTTCACTAAGCAGTATATATAGCGCGTGCATCATCATTGAGCGTAAAGAAATGCCAACCGCTTTTCCTAACAATAAATCAATTATGGAATTCCTGCACATGAAAGCACGGCATCACTTTCCAAATGAGGTTGGTGGATATTTGATACTAATCAAAGGACCTATTTCATTGAAGTGTGGTCAATGATTTTCGTGCGAATCAACAAAGAATTTTTGCTTGCATAAATTGGAGTTTGAAATATTTATGTGTACAAAACTTACACATTATTAATATTAATGATTAATCTTATTGTTAAGCGATGTTTGTGAGAAAAGGCACCGTGAGAAAGTAGCGCGGAGGTTCCGGGCGCCGCAAGTCAACGCGCCCTCCTCGTCATAACTCAGACGGGAACGGGAGTCCGTCATGGCGTAACAGCATTAAAGATGACCATTCGCCACCTCGATCACCTTGCCGTCTCTCGCCAAACCCCGATTCCGGTGCTCCTCTTCCAAGTTGTAGCTCGTCAACCGTTCAATCCGTACGCGCGCATGACTTCCGGTCAGCTTCCACGTTTGAGTTTCCCTCTGCACCCGCCAACCCGCGGTATCAAGCGACAAACAACCATTTGCATGCCGTTCGACCAAACCAGAGGACACCGGCCGGGAAAGTGGATACGATTGTGGTAAGGCTTGAAGAAAAACGAAGTTAAGGTTAAAAATATTAGGTAGGGTAGGTACAAAGTTTTGTTTTGTTGTAAATCAGTCAAAATATCAAAGCAAGTCTCGAAGTCTTACCATGACATTTCGGTGTATTGAGTATTTAATTATTCATATTTTCTGTTTTTAATTATCATCAACACATATTGATATCACGGTCAACAACAACAAAATATCCGACAATCTAGGGTTGAAAAAAAAACTAGATAAGGTCATGGTGATCAATACGCAGGTATTTTTAGGCCTCATGAAAGTATTATTTTTACGCAACTTTTAGGGATTTAGTGTTTGGGCACTTATGTTATCAAAAAAGAAAACCCCCAAGATTGACTAGTATAAAGACCTGCAAACAACCTTCAATTATTAAGTTAATGACATCTGATAATTCGGTCATTATCTGACTGTGACAGATGGCTGTCGATAAGAGCTATGCAATGAAGCTTTGCAGTTGATATCTGTATTTTATATTGTTGAGTATTATTAAAATCTTTATTTCGTTGATTATTTTTATGACAAAGGCTGAACATTATACGTATGAGCTTGATCGTTCGTAACATTTTAAGGTGATGCTTAAGAAATAGATTTAGGGAAGATGTCATAAGCAAATAACCACAAACTTCAAAATCAAATGCTTTCTATTCACATTTCGATCAAAGCAAAGGTGTGGATAAACAATCTAAAAGCACTTTACCAATAGTATTTTCAGGTTTACCATAACGCAATATATCAAAGATTCATTGAGTTTCTAGATTTGAATCGCTACGAACCCTATTATCTGTTACCCTAAGCTAAACAAATTTTAAACCCTTAAACATCTTATTACTACTATTATTTTATATATTGATATACTTTAAAACACTTCAATGTAAAGCACTTGCTTTGATGAGAATAAGAAGATTTGGGATAGAATTCTTAATTCTCATTATCTTATTTTTTGCACCAAATACAGAAAGGTAGTTAAATCAATAAAATCTAAGTGCCAACCTAATGTGTCTTACATATTTTTTAAGAGAAATTATGTCGAATAATGTCAAATATAAGTTAATAATCACTTATGTCTCTAGGCATTTGTACTGACAATGTCACTTGAGTGGAGCGTTAAATCACAGTGAGTTCAAGTATTTAAAACGAAAAAAGATCCAGACTAACTACACAATATAACTACAGTGACAAGCTCACTAAACCTAAGGTTTACCGCAATCCTGTTGACAGGGTAAGGCTAAGGGCTAACTTTGCCCGATGCCAGTTAAACACCAAAGAAGAAACAAAACGCCGAAATACCACTCACATTACAAGCTAATAAAATATCGACATTGGTAACTGACTAAGCACGGTTAGCAAAAAGTAAGCAAGAACTCACCGGCGTTTTCTTCAGTTTGAGAGTGCCCAATCTCATTCTTAAACTTCAAATTGTTGATAAGGTAGCATTTGATCAACTCATGACATTATCCATTATAACTTTCCAACAGTCAGACATCGAAATTATTTTCAATAAAAAGAAATCACTGAAGTAACATCTCTTCGGAGTCATCAAATGCTTTACAGGCATAATCTGCTGTAAGACGTATTTATTCTATAATCATATTGATTCATTTATAGCTAGGTTTTACAGAGGTGTTACAGGCAGTAATAAAACAACAGAACACCGCTGAATATGTTTCGCCAAAATAAAAATATTTTATACGAGCAAGCCTTTAGAAATATACCTTTAAACTACGCCAACGTTCTTTTTTTCAATAAAACAGGGGTCATTATTCAATTATCATTAAATTTAGTTTTATTGTTCATGTTCACGCTGTTTCTTGTAACATGTGTAAAGTTCATTTAACATTAACGTTTTATAAGTTATAGATTAGTGTTTACGCCGACGCCGACGACACCAACAACTAAGTCAATGACCATAGCTCGACAAAAAGACAGCTGAGCATAGAGTGCATAAGCAAAACTTATGTTAAACGGGACAAGCTCAGTAGCAAAAAGTTTGACCATAAACCCGGTTTAGTGGCACTGAGTAAACGCCAAAGACATAGAACACAAAATCAAAAAATCAAACAAGAAACATGGAAGAAAAGCACAAAACTTCACAAACAGCACAGTGTACGCATTCTTTATATATATATATATATATATATATATATATATATATATATATATATATATATATATATATATATATATAACTAGGTATGTTTATCAAGGATTGTTAGGTACCACCTTAGAACGGCGATGATTATAGCTGAAGTATGTAGAATTACTTATACAATGGAAAACCATACCAAAAGATACAAGCATCATGTGTTTGTTAATGTACTTAACCGCAGCAACTCTATATACATATATGATATGCTTTAGATGGATACCTATTTGTTAGTGTAATATAGCGGATGCGACGACCACATATTCATAATCAGAAAGCGTGAGGTCAAACACAATTTCAAATCATATCTCAATGTCAAAATAAAATAGTGGATAATAAAATCCCTTAAGTGATAATAGTAAGAAGTATTGGCTTGGCAAGTTGGAAGAACAACTTTTAGCCTTTATCTGTAACTAGTTATGTTTATGTATAATAATACATATATGTAATAATGAGCGTTTTTAACTCGGTGGACAGCTGTCAAACGCTTTAACAAGAATAAATCAGGGTAGCAATATCGCAATAAACCGTCACTATGACAGAACCTCTATTAATTTTAAATATGCGCTTAAGTTCGATCCAATATAGAATGCAAAATGCGGTACGTAACTTAAAATGAACTAAGAAAATTTGCTTATTCTTCATTTAAAGTCATTTAAATTAATTTGACAGCGTCTCTTACAGAAAATTTATCTTAAGCTTTAATCAAAAAGAGCTTAAATCAGGAGCGGGTCACGGATTAGACACTTAGGAGTGGCGCACTTGGGGGTAGCTCGTAAAGAGGTCAGAGCTGGCTTCAGGGGTCGCCTCCCAAGACGTTTTATTCTTGTGCATTTTACTAGTGAGTATTTTCATATATACAATACATATCATACTATAAGTATTCTACGTGGCCTACTCCTGTATTGGTGACATCAGCTTGTATAGCATGGAAAACTCTGATGAAGTATACAAAGCATAAACACACACACATGCAGATAGTGTTTGTAAACGCTAATGTGTAATGTTTGTTAGTCCGTTGTTTTTTTTTAAATGCTTAATTACCGAATATCAAACAAAGGTTTTGGAATGGTTAATTACATGCCGACATATTCACTTTGCTGGTCCCGTAATGCTTAAAGATAGATAAATGTCACCAGACCGCACACTATGTTTGTAAAATGCGCTACAAGTCCAACTTATTGAATTAAGAACCAATAATATATTCCTAAGGATGTCTCTTAGAAACCTGTGCCCAATTTAAGAGTAACGTCGTGATTTGCATTGACATTCATTGTATTTGATACCAGACAAGACAAAACATGCTTACGAACCTAAGCAGTTGATCTTCTATATTTTAGTATGAGTAATGTATCTGATACTTATCACAAATTTTGTATGTAATACAAGTATATATAAAATTGCAACCATTTTGCATCTGAAAATAAAAATCGTTTCTGGTCAGGATCATGAATATTCCATAACTAAGTTTTGCATTTAATACAAGTTTAAGTACATGGTTAGCATGCTTGAATACATTTTGAACAGAACATCAAGTATCGTTGATGTAGCAACTGTTTGTTTTCGTGACATCGTGACCAACAAACAATCTAGCATGAGAAATCCTTTTGGTGTAAGAGCCAAGATTAAAACATTTCTGGCACCAGTGTTCGTATTTATGTCTGATTTTGCATGGCCGTTTCCGATGCCTGTTTCCGGGAACATCTGTTTATACCGCTTTATTACTTTAACCAGCTTAATAAAACGAGTGAAAGCAATCATGTGATACTTCCAAGCAAAACTAGTCTTAATAATTATGTTCAATTTCTAAAAAGAAATAGTATCTGTTGGTGGCGATAACTAAACATACGGCCATTTCCATCTCATCTCAATAATGGTAGACTTTCAAAAGCACTCGTAATATTAATGTCTGGACTTTTCAGATTATGTGAAAGTTTTAACTTTTTAACGCTTCTACTTCTTTTCAGCACAGCATCGCCTTTATAAAGTATAACTGAATGTTCATTTACCTCTATGTCGAATCGCCTTCATCATTAACACAGACACATACACATTGTTATACATGAACATATTCCATATGGATAAAAATCAAGCGATGCTTTGATTAATAATAGATTATTATTGGACCACAAGAACATACAAACATTAATTCAATTATGTGTCTCAAAAGGAGCAATTCGTCGAAGATAGGGGCCAATTCTTCACATCAAACAAACCAAGTCAATAATTGACAAGCAAGTTAACATTGTCAGTTCAGTGAAAATGAGTCCAACCTGTATATTTCTCTTAAAATAAAAAAAAACGTATAAAATACGGAAATATTGGAACATAAAACAGAAAACTTAACTTGAACAGAACAATGAAAATAAAATACGCCTATCAAATAATGATACTTCGGCATTATACATATGCAAAAATTCAAAACTAATCCTCGAAGATATCAGAGTGATTGATAATTAAGTCACGGCCTCTGGGTTGTCCTTGGGCCGTAGTTATGAACTATTTTAATTTAAAGTTTTTGACCTAGTAGACAATTGCCTGTTTTCTAAGTTAAAATTACAAAGACACTCATGATGGTATAACCCCAAAATATGAACACAAGATAAACTGGATATTAAATACATATGAAACAAAAATCATAGAAAATAAGGCTGACGATAACAAATATATCTTTATATAAAACTTGCCAAACGTTGAATAATGAGTGGAAATATCTCAGTTAGATGCTTTTGAAATATGGCTCTAAATATTGTTATGTATGTACATTGTTAGTATCATTGATTCAGATCCCACACAGATAATTTCACATATAATGGTTAATTAAATTATGAGTTGAAATAACAGTTTGATGCTTTTGAAATATGGTTTTAGGTATTGTTATGTATATAAATTGTGTGAATCATAGAATCTGATCCAATACAGATATTTTCACATATGACGGTTAAAAAAATAAGCTTGCTATTTTGCTTTGTTTGTATGTTGATATGAAATTTCTAGCAGCCTTCAATAGAGGGTCTTTGTACACTATGTTTGCATACAGATCGGACAAGTATTCAACAAATGAAGAACATATTGTGCACATAGGAATATTGAATTATAAGAATTTCAAACCATTACCCTGACTCAGAAATCGTTTAAAAAACGTTCTGATTAACTGTGTTGTAAGTGCAGTGGAAAGCTTCTCACCAAGGTAGCCAAGGTTCAATTTTCGGCCTGGTCAAATGAGAAATCGGTTTCTGGTCACCAATCCGAACAAATGATTAATATAATGTTGTGATGCTTGTTTCATAAACGTTGTAAATGGAAAAAAATAAACAGCTACATATAATATGAATTGCCAATTATCTGTATTATATGCACTGTGTAATAGTATTGAAAAATGTGTTGAACTAATTCAAACATATGTGTAAACTCTAGTTCGAGCATAACATGTTTTGCTTAAAGTAGCAAAAAAACCTCAACCGTGGTCATTATTGAAAACTACCCTCTAAATATGTATATGTTTCGACATATGTTAACAGTGACAAAATGCAAGAACACGACTGTGAATTTATTAATGGTCAAATTGTGCCAAATGGTTGACTAAAATTCAGAGGAGCTTGCGAGTTCTATTTTAAAACGTACGACAATATTTAACCTTTTTACACTGCCAGTTCTGCACCAATCAATACCACGGATGTTATCTAAATATGCCACCATGGGGAATCGGAAGGAAGGGCAATTTGCTTTTTGCTTTAAAACCAATCTTTACGCCTCTTGTTAGAATATTACCTCTCTATTCCAGTGTATGGATGAAGGACGGCGGCTGGTGCGGACGGAAGGCATTCATGATGACGGGGAAGACTACACCGCCTTCATGTTTCAGGTCAGGGAGGCCGGAAAGGAGGCCAGCAACGTCTTTGACCTTAGCTGCCGACTTGCGGACATCATGTGCAGCTCACGTAAGTCAATATCATGTGTTGAATTGACAATATTAAAGAACAAATGATGACAAAATTGGATAGGTAAATCTTATTTTGAGTTCTTTCGGGTCAAATAAAATATAGCTACGTTCATAATTGCTGGTAAATAAATATTTCACACAAATTACTTTTTAAGTATTTTGTTTTGAATAATCTGACTGAAACATGTGACATGTACGTCTTGACCAAGTTTCTACAAAATACTGTAAAAGGTAAATTTTCAATATCTAACTCAACTCTTTTAAATGCGATACAACTCGCATGGTTCGAAACTGAAACAATTGAACCCTATTACAACCAAGTTATCAGAGTAATCGAGGATTTACACAAAATATATAACGTTACTCAACTGTATAATGCATAATAATTGACTTTATTTGATACAAAGCAACCGATTTCTTTTTTAAATAGTTATAAAAGCAAAATGAAAATAAAATATACAAAAGTGTTCCTGTCATTTTGACATATACACTGAATTTAAATTGTGTACACAATTTTGATTTTTTCTAGGTACTAGGGCCAAGCATTTGACACACTGTCGCAGTAAAACGCAATATATTTATTAATAAGGGAACCTGAAGTGCCGTTTACCTTTTGGGCTTGCAGTTAGTATTCAAGATATACAAAGGAATAAGACTTGGATTAATATTTGGAAATTTAGAAATAAATGAGAACTATATTATGCTTTTGAAGATTATGGAACTCTTTCATCTGTGTTTTTTTCAGTGTGTGTGACGGTGTTTGTTGGCGTTTCCATGGCAATACCTCTAACAATGTTCTCAATAGGTAAATATAAAACAAGCAATTAAATAAAGCATTGCAACCTACAGGGACAAATTGCATATAATATTGCATGTCACCGATATTTCGCTCGTGTATTGATCTTGATAAATTGTCAAATGCTATATACTCAAACAGAATAATCTCTGTACATCCCAAACAGACAATGGTTATGAATAAAAAAATTGATATCCGAAACGAATTCTCATCGCCAAATGTTCCAAATTAAGTTTCCGTTGGAAAAATATAAAGTTTATCTATTTAATTGCTCGCTACAGGCCAGATCAGAATATATTTCTCAGATAATGCAGTTCTTTAATGATGCTAAAATTACTGGAAAATAAATTGCATATTGTGCCGCGGGCATATTATACTTAACCTATCTTAGCTTTACACAAGTAAAAACCATTTATTCGAATCTAGGAAACCGTTTGATTTATTCGACAGTTATAATGATACAGAAACATGATGACTTTATAATATTATTGATCAGGCATCTAACATTTTGTCAGCAATCTTAAATGACTTGTTAGAGATGTTTTTTTAACATTTTCATACGGTTTTACACACACATCTGCATAGTTACTTTCAGTGTACTATTAAGTGTTTTACAGCGATCGTGCTATACATTTGGGTTGTACTACAACTTTCAATTTTGTAGGGTTTAATGTCTTAAGTTCGTAATTAAGGTAATAAAAACTCATTGAATCATGATTATCACTCTTAATAACTAACATCTGCAGCACTTGGAAAGGTGTTCCTGAAATAAATATGTTCGTACGTCACTTTATAAGAACTGTTTACAGGCAAACACCCGACGTCGCTCGGGACTGAATGAGTTACCCGATGCTTTCAGTTATTAAGCCAATTTATACAATCATTTGTTTTATAAGTCGAGGGTCAAAACAATATATTCACCACCACCATAATCGAGTTTTCGGGTTTTCACCCGAAAAGACAAAAAGAAACAAAATCGGACTATGATGATTTTCTCGAACGTTTGTTCTTTTGAAAAGGTTCGATGTGTTATATTCGTCACTAGATATCTCATGTTTCATGAAAAGCTTAATGAGCTTTGAAAAGGCGTTAAACGAGATATAAATCAAGCTGGTGACTGGGAATAAAATGAAATTTTATTAATCTAGAAAATGCACATTTATACCAACGGATTATGATCCTAGTTTGCTTAGTGTTTGTGAAAACGCTTTTGCCAGATGTATTTCAAGAATTTTTGCACCTAGAGTTTGTATTAGATTAAAACCTTCTGCTTTTCTTTCAATTAATTTCAACCGTCAGTTAAATCATGCAGTATAATTATCACAAAGACTGATGGATTGTACACACGAAGAGAAAGAAAATTAGAGAACCAGCGTGACATGTTTCGTGCCGCGTAGTTTTCCTGCGCATAACAAGAAATTTAATGTTATTGTAATACACAAGCATAAATTTAACATTGATCGTGTACCAAAACATGTTTTACGCAGTGATATTGTTCTAGTAAGGTTATACATTTATGAACTGTGGTGTGAAAACCAAAATGGTTTCCTCAGATTTGAAAAGATCCTATAAACTTATAAAGTCTTGTTTTAATATAATACACTTCTCTTAATCGTTCGTAAGTGATCTTGTTTATATCTTAACCTCAATGTGTTTATATTGACATAATACTTTCTTTGCAGGTGTGAAACACTGGGAAGACTGTCCAAAGGATGCACGGGTGCCTGTCTATCTAATCGTGGGAGGTTGTTGCGGGCTTGTCAAGCTGATAGCAACTCTCTGGCGGAACGTACAAACACGGCGGCACCAGCGCCTTATAGACGAACCAGACGTAGAGGGGGCCTTTACTAACCAAACATTTCGAACTATGGATACCCTGTTATTGTTGTTTCTCATTGGTTGGCAGGTGGCAGGAACGATTTGGACATTCAATATTTGGCGGCCTCGCTTTGAACCACTCTTACACGAGCCTAGTAACTGGTGTGATAGAACCGTATACATGTTCGCAGTTTACCAGTTGAGTTCAACTTATGCTGCTACTTTTGTGTTCATGTTTATACTTTTTTATTGACATGTTGTCAAAAGTGCCAATCATATTAAATGGCATTATGTATCGATACGGTCCAAGACAAAAGCTTACCAACAAGTGGCTTGATGATCGGATTGTGTGTTTAATTAAGTCATAAAATTCTGATTATATTGCTGATCCAACACGTGCGTTTGTTTTATTTCTATTTTTTCATATACTTGCGTTGAAGGGTTACAAATGTATGTGATAATTTTGTTTGATTTGCTTTGCAACGAATAGTTTTGCCGCACGAAAATGGGACGATTTTACATGCTGAATACCTATCATTCTACGTTTTGGTGCTCAAGTTTGTGTGACAGCCTCGTAACGATATCACATTAATCAGGTAAAATATTTATGAGTTGTCATTTTATCATGAACATTACATATACAACTCCAATAGAGTATTTGTTTGAGCTTGTTTTGTTTTAATTATCTACATTGTACTGCGAGCGTCATTCCTTTTTTGAAATTGATGAATACGTTCACGCAACCAGGGACGCGTTCGAGGTTACGGCGATGCTACACAGATGTCATAGATACCTAGCATTTACATTTCACATGCTGACGGGATAAGACATTGATTTATATCATATTTATAAACCATATTTGATAATGGGACCCTTTATAAAAATGTATCTGTAAGAAATAAATCTGGTAAAATTCAAGATCACTGTATTGCTACAATTCCAGGAAAAAGAGATTTAGCAACACATTGTTAATATTGTTTGAATAATCATTGCAGTTTGCACATCTTCATTCGCCAATGAAATCGCTGTTTTGCGTTTGAAATTTGAATATTTATGTGAACAACTACAGAAAAAGCTCAGTAGCCAAAAGTTCAAACATAAAACTATTTCTCAAAAAAATGTCTAGGCGCCTTGATATGTAGAGAATGAGTTAGTTAATTTTCCTGTAAATAGGCATGAAATAGAGCTAAAAGGCAATGTGAAGAATTGAAACAAACCATCGATTGCTGTTTTATCTGGTCTTTGAATAATTCTAGTTAAGTTATTTTAATAATATTTATGAGAAAAGCTACAGAAACAAGCTCAGTAGCAACACGTTTAAACATAAACCCGGTTTATTGGCACTGGGTAAACGCCAATGACATATAACATAAATAACAAACAAGAAACATGGAAGAACAGCACAAAGCTCCACAAGCAGCACTGTGCATACATACTATATATAAAAAACAAGGAATGTTTATCAAGGATTGTTAGATACCGCCTTGGAACGGTCAGTAAAATGTAAATTTACTTGGGGTTTAAG
Organism: Mya arenaria; assembly: GCF_026914265.1. Taxonomy (NCBI): domain Eukaryota; kingdom Metazoa; phylum Mollusca; class Bivalvia; order Myida; family Myidae; genus Mya; species Mya arenaria. Next base: position 3,712,937 of record NC_069124.1, read on the forward strand.
CCAGTTTGTGCGCACAACTTCCCTCTTATCCCAAAATCCCGAATAAAGGAAAAACAATTGTTAAATCGTATCAAAGTATAATTTAACTTTGGGAAACTTAAACCCGTTTAATGGTACCGGGTAAACGCCAAAGACATAATAAGTCTTAACCCAGAGAAATTTGGGCCGTGCCTTACACACGTGTTCGTAAGTCATTATTTTAAAAGAATACAGTATTGTATTTGGTCATGATATAAAACACAGGTATAATTGTCACTTCATGTTACAATAAGTCACTACGAATCTTTGCAATGCAACGAAAACACTGAAGATAATTCTCTACGGTAGATGTCTCTTTGAAAACATTTTCAGTCAGACACTTTTGTCATATATGTACAATAATTTAAAATGTAACAGATATACAACATTTTCCCCAATTCCTTCGGGTTTCAGTGCATTAATTCTTTTCTAGCATAAATATCAAATATAAATCAACTAATTGGTTGTCCAGTTAGCGCTGTGGTTAGCGCACTCGCTTCTCAACAAGGCGACCCGGGTTCGATTCCCGGCCTGGGCGCATGTGAGTTTGTTTAGTGGTCACTATGCCGGACAAGTTGGTTTTCTCCGGATACTTCGGTTTCATCCACACCACAAGACCACACTCTCGCGCAAAATCGTGCCAACAAGAGTGACTTAGTATAAGCTATCAAAGCTTTCTTCGCAATCGTTGTAAAATATATAATGTTTAAACTAAATCACATAATTAAAAATATTATATAACAATATAATTAAACGAAATTTATGACGCATTGGTATATATAATGAAGATATATGCCACGGTGGAGAAGTTTGTTTAATAATTTAATAATTTGATATTTTATATGCCTCGTTAGTTTATCCTTAAACCTATTGAGCTTGTATCTGTAGTTCTTCATGTAAATATTGTGGACGAAAATGTTTTTTAGAATGTATCGAATTTATCCAAATTCAGTTCTAAATATACCATCATGACAACAAATACCCTTTTATTCAAAATCAAATTTTACGTTTTTTACGCGATACCGGGACAATTGTAGTACTAATCACAGAGTGGCGTGGTTATTTTCACTCAATATTAACCCTTTCAATGATTGTCAGGCACGTTTCAATTGTCATTTACCTTATAACAGCATGACTTAAGTGAAGAAGAAAGTTTGTTTCGTTGTTTTGAAATGTCTCAAATAGTTATGGAAAATGTGTAAAGAAAATATTAACTATAACGACAGACCAGCTATGGTGCATTTTAACTGTATTGGTTTTTGTGAACCCTCTTTTGAACAGTTCTCACGACACAGACTGCTATCGTTTTGGTCTTGTAATTCAGAACGTATACTAGATGTTCAAACACAAGCTGCTGTCTTCTGTGTGTTTAACAACGATCTTGAGTCACAATACAAGTGAAAAAAAAAGAGCAATAAGGCCAAAAACCACGTTTAGTGTCACGCATCCGTTTAAGCGTGTGGCCGGCCTTGATGTGGAAAACTACATCTTCTTCATGTTCAAGGTCAGATAGACCTGTTAAAGGAGGCAAAGTAATGTTCTTGGACTTTTTGACTCCTACCGACTTGTGGACATTTTTTGTAGATTGTATGAGTCTTAGATCGTTAAGATAACTTTTAGGAGATAACACTTTTAAAGTGACAGTACAAATCTTCTGTCGACAAAATTTTCCTCATACACTTATATTATAACATATTTATAGAGCACTTACACATCCACAGAACACATCTTATTTTTCCATATGAATTGATTGTTCAACCTTATTATGATGCATGCAGTAAAAGATATTTGTTGTCATTTTTGCTCGTAGCTCTTGGAGTATTATATTCAAAATTAAATTGACACTACTGTTGTCAGTGGAGTTTGTTTTGTAGCATTATATTAAAGATCACAGCCCAGAAATTTATTTGACACCTCATAAAATGGTTATTACAAAATATATCGTCACTGTGCATGTCCTTGCAACCTGATGTACAACTTGTTTAGGAAAATTAAGAGTTATGTGACCACTGAACATTCCATTTATTTTGCTATTATTCTTTCTGCCAGAACCCAAAAAAAATATAACTTTGACACAACTCTAAACATTTTATATTATAATTTATGATGAAAGTGTCGGTGTTTTTTTTTAATTCAGTTTCCGTTCTATCATATTGTGAACGTTAAACAGTCATAATTTTGCCCTTCTTTGAATGATAAATTGTCGTAAAACATAGTTTCTAAAAAAAAATGAAATGAACAATTTGTTATTTACACGACGTCTTCGACCACCCTGCCATTTGTTTGCAGTGGTAACGCATCCAGCGGTGAATGGCGATGTACTTTAATTTAACGACGCTAACGGATTTTTCATGGGCTTCGGTCCCTTTGAAACTTTAAGTCGTGTTAGGTTCCAGGAAATAGTGCGTTAATATACCACGCAATATTCAAAACACATATTTTCAGATTTTATTGTGTGTTTTGTGCGCGATAGGGCAAATATGTTTCCTGAACGAGCATGTTTTACACATTTTCCCATCTTATTGTCAAACTTGATATCAGCCGTCTCATTGTCCTTTTGCATTTTGCTTTGATTGCTGATAATATTTAGTCAAAATAATATATGTATAAACTGAAACCAGAAAAACAATCCAAATGTAGTAAAGGTAATCCGTATCTATCATATCACCAAGGTCTCGGTACACTGCAAACAAAACGTGCACTAGTGGATCGAAAAGGTTGCGTACCTGATTCGCCCCGCCCCCTCCTAATGTCCAATTGATATTGTAATGTTAACATGGTAGAAAGAATTCGCCAAAAAGCACCATTTGATACACAAACCCCCAAAACAACCTTAAGAGCATTGCTATGACGCATATGGTAGCCACGAGTTTCTGGTATTGCGTTCAAAAGCTCGACTAAATTTTGGTAGGTACAGCCATCGATGAATACATTTTTTCAAATTGTAAATATATGCTAAGGTGACAATGGCATAATATCCGACAAATTCCTTGTAACTCAGACGGACAAATGAAGAACTCAACAAAAGTACCTTAGTCACACTCACCTTAAAATGTATGAAATTTTGGCGACATATAGAACAACATGCTTTGGTATGCAAATCCCATTACACATTTTCACAATTCGATTTGTGACATTGTGTTATGGTGTATACTTTGAGTCTTTTCGATACGTGTTAATGATTTTCGGTAATTTAGGGAATTGGAATGTGTAATTACATTGAGATTGCATTTGATAATTGAATATTATTCTCAGCGTTTATGTATATACTTTGCTACAAATTATATAACACACATTTTATATTATCAGTATATCATTTCAATATTTGTTTTACATTTGTCACATACTGGCCACAATATCACGAAAACACTCAAGTAAAATCTCATTCTCAACTTTTTTACCACATTAAACCATAGTTTCATCCAAAACCTTGTATGTTTCTACAATTTAAAAAACACATTTTCTCTTATAATGTGTCGATAAAAGACTTTCATCGCGGTTACTATCTCAATTAAGAACAAATAGTAAAGCCATATGTTCGCAGTAAAACTAAGGTACTAAACCGAGAGAGAAATGGAATAAATCACCTTACGTTTATACTTGAATTTCATTATTGTATTTTTAAGAGCAAAACATCAAAGCAACATTCAATCTACAATACATGTTTGCTTTATTACTCTTTGCATCTAATTGTTTTCAGTGTGCATGGCATTGTTGTTGTTTCAATGACAATACCTCCGATAATGATATGGGTTTAATATAAAGATGCTGATTCTAAATATACACTTCATTTAATGACACCAATTTCTCCATATGTGTGAATATCTTGATATTTTTTTATAATGTTTAAAAACGAAAAAAACGTGAAAACTTTAACGTTCGGCAAAATGGACAATCAAACTGAATATTTACTAGACATATATGCATATTTCCCTCGCCAATAGATACTATTACGGTAAATCGTGCTCGTAGACAAGCCTTACACGATTGAGTGAAATTTTCCTTCGCCAGTTCTTGAGTTTATCCCATAAATTGCGTGTTATAGGGTATAGCAAGAGACAGTTTATCAGATAATGCAGTCCTTTAATAAAACTACAATTACTGGGAGGAAATTCTCAGATTGTGCCATGAGCGTTTCGTAACATAAGTACAGCGCTTCCTACAGATTACATAGGAACGGATAGTAAGGTCAAATCGACTTTGAAATATCACTTTCTTTAAACAGTTATACTGTCACGCAAACATATCACTTCATTACGTTATCGTTACCATCTTAGCATGTTGTAATTAAGTCTTGTTATTAAGACAAGGAATTTTGGTCGTTGTGGTACTTTATAGTTGATTTATTAAAGTAAATTGGAATACCACTGTATAATTCCTGAAAGTCATGTCTGCATAGGTTTGACCATTGACTTTTATTTCCGGCTCAGCTCCATTGTATTACCAATTTACGGCGGTAACCGGAATAGTTATTACAGTGAATATAGCATTAATTTATTGCATGGGTTCCTGAGTATGTGACAGATATGAACTTGCAACCATTTCATTATGCTTTACAATGTTTTGGCTACATGGACAGGCAATGTAGCGCATTTATAAATGATGTACTATGTACATAGCAAAATAGAAGATACTCTTTATAACTTTTCAATACTTTCTTACCATATTATTATGTTTTACTTTTTGTATTTAAAATAGAAAATCACAGAGAGGTTAAACCAGTTAACGACATCTCAACCTCCAGCTTTGTCCAAACATTTATAAATAAGAGTTATAGCCTCATCACAGCCACCTTTAATTCCAAGGCTACAAACATTGCTTCATAGATCGCCACTGTCCAACCATCATTAAGTCTAAACAAAAACACCATAACATATAATAATATTGTTCGAAAATGTAATTCAAATTTAATGACCAATTTCTATGGTGGCTATGTATATTGAACATCATACATAAATGGCGCTCTATTGCCTGCCTATGAAGCCAAAACATTGTAAATTATAATAACCGCCATAAATTGGTAGTGTAATGAAGTTAACTTTGAATTAAGTGTCAATCGTCCAACCTATGCAGAAATGAATTTTAGGAATTTTAATGTGGTATACAACTTGATTTTAATATCACCAGAATCAATTAAAACTTTAAGTACCATAACGACTAAAATTCCTTGTGTGAAATACGAGACTATTTTACAAAATGCAAATATGGTAACGATAACGTAATACAGTCATATGATTGCGTGACAGTATGACTGTCCAAAACAAAATGATATTTTAAAGTCGATTTGACCTCACTATCCGTTCCTATGTAATATATAGAAAATAGCGTACTCATTGAACGAAACACTTATGGCACAATCTGAGAATTTCCTCCCAGTATTTTTAGCTTTGTTATAGGACTGCATTACCTGACAAACTTTCTCTTGGTCGACACAATAACGAGCAATGAACTCAAGACCCTGCGAAGAAACTTTTCATTTAATCATGTTAGGCTTGTCTACGAACACGTTTTACCGTTATTATATCCAGTGGTGAGTGAAATATGCATGTCTGTATGTCTAGTATCCATTTGATTTGATTGTCCGTAATAGCCAAATGTTTAAGGAAGTTTTCCTTTTTGTTTTCGTACTTTACATAGTATCTAGATATACACACGTATGGAGAAATCGGTGGCATTGAAAGAGGTGTGTATTTAGAATTATCATATCTATATAATACCCACGTGGATCATTGTCTGTGGTATTGTCATTGAAGCAACAACAATGCCATGCACACTGGAAACAATTAGTTGCAAATAGTAAAAAAGAAAATGCGCATTGTAGATATTATGTTGCTTTGATGTCTTGCTCTTCAAAATGCAATAACTAAATTCAAGTACAAACGTTAACTGATTGATTCAATTTCTCTCTCGCCTAAAAATCTTAGTTTTACTGCGAACATATACCTACTATTTGTTCTTAATTGAGATAGTAACCTCACTTTTTACTTCATATGGCCCATATCTGGATACCCTTTATTTCCCATTTTCAGTGATTGTACATGTAAATACATCAACACTTTTACAGATTATTGTCTATGACGTCGACCTGGCCCCTATATCACAAAAAAAATACTTAAGTCATATTTCTATCTCAGCCTAAACTCGTAATACAACATGACATCAAATGTTAAATATATGTGTATTATTAAACGTTTTTACAGCTTTTAAAACACTTTCTCTTATAGAACAAGTTAATTATACAAAATTGTCAAGATTCCAAAGAAGTGTTTTCTAAATTGTATAGACATACAAGGTTTTCAATCAAACAATGCTTCTATGTGGTAAAATAAGCTGAGACTGAGATTGAGATTTTACTTGAGTATTTCCGTGATATATTGGCCAGAATGTGACAAATTCAAAACACATATATGGAAAGAATGATAGCGTAAAAATATGAAATGAGAGTAATACTTTTTGTAGTGAATTTTATGCATAAACGCTGAGAATAATATTCAATTAACAATAGCAAACTCAATGTTATTGTAAATTCAAATTCCCCAAATTACCGAAAATCATTAAAACGTTTTGAAATGACTCTTAATATACGTTTAATTTCATCACGAATGTCACAAATCGATTTGTGAAAATGTATTAGATTAAGGGATTTGCATACTTAAGCATATTTATCATGTTGTTCTATATGTTTTCTGAATTTCATACATCTAAAGGTGAGTGTGACTAATGTATTACTGAGTCGTTAATTGTCCGTCTGAATAAAAAACTATGTCGGTTATTGTTATTGTTATCTTAGCATTTCTTTACAATTTTGTCATCTATAATTTTGATAGATAAGATGTTAAGTTATAGTGAAAATCGATGTGTAGTTACACGACTCAAACCTTTTATGTTTTTGTTAATACTATAACTCTTCGTTATTAAATTGTTTTAGTGTTGGCTGTCCCTACAAAACTTCATCCGTGTTTTGGAACTCAATACCAAACTCTCATGGCTACCAAATACGTCGTAGCAATGCTCTAAATGTTGTGTTGGGGTTTGGGTATCAAATGGTGCTTTTTGGTGAATCCTTTTCTACCATGTTGACATAACCAGTTCAATTTTAAAATGGGCGGGGGTGGGGCGAATCAGGGGCACCACCCTTTCGATCCACTAGTGCACACTTTGTTTGCACTCAATCGAGACCTTGGCGATATCATAGGTCAAGATCACATTTACTAGATTTGGATTGCTTTTTTTCGATTAAGTTTATACATAAACCATTTTGACTCAATATCATCAACAACTAAACAAAATTAAAAAGGTCAATGAGACGGATAATATCAAATTCGTCAACAAGACGGGAAAATGTGCAAAAAAACGTGCTACTTCAGAAAAATAAATTGCCCTGTCGAGCACAAAACCCATTAAAAATTATGTACATAAAAATGTGTTTTGTGTATTGTGTGGTATACAAATGCACTATTCCCTGCCGCCTACACGACAAAAACTTTCTCAGGGGCCGACGCCAAAGCGTACTTCGCTAGCGTCGTTGAATTGAAGAACAACGCCATTCACTGCTGGATGCATTACCAATGCAAACAAATGACAGGATGGTCGATAACATCGTTTATAAAACAAATTGTTCATTTCAGTTTAATACAACCTATGTTTAACGACAATTTATTATTCAACGAAAAGTAAAATTTATTACCATATGACATTCACAATATGATAGAACGGAAATTGAATTTCAATAAAACACCGAGAGTTTCTCCATGCATCCTTAATATAAAATATTTAGAGTTTTGTGAAAGTGATGTTCTGAAAGCGTCTAAATTGTACTGGTTCTGGCCGTACACAGAGAAGATTTCAAAGTAAAATGATAGATAGAAGTGATGGCAGGTTTGTTAAACCATTGTATGACCTGTCAAATACAGTTTTTTTATATAAGTGTATGCTACATAGCAAATTCTACCAACCTGTAGTGTCATATGAATTAAGCATATAATCTTACAAGAGCTTCGAGCAAATATGACGACAAGTATCTAAGGCTTCATACATCATAATTATTAAGATTGGAAAGATCATTTCATATGAATAAATAAGACACGTTCTGTAAAATAGTGCTTTACATTTGTATGTATGCGTAATAATAAAAGAGTATAATGGAGTTTTTTGCAGAAAGATGATTTTGACCGTCGTTGTCCTATATCATTTTTTAAACAAGCTTAGACCATATACCAAAATGGTCACGTGTCGGTAGGAGCCCGATATGCTAAGAACAATAACTTGCTTCCTTTAACAGTTTTCCCTGACCTTAAACATGAAGAAGATGTAGTTTTCCACATACACGCTGGCCTCGCCCCTACACTGGAACGAATGCGTGACAAAATACGTAGTTTTGGCCTTTTTGCTCATTTTTTCACTTGGGTTGTGACTCAAGATCTTTGTTAAACATACAGAAGACACCAACTGCTGTTTGAACATGAACTTCACGGATATGATCTGAATTGCAAGACCAAAACGATAGCATTCAGTGAGAACAGTTCGAAATAGGGCTCACATAAACCAATACAATTGAAAGCACCATAGCTGGTCTTTTGTTATTGTTTGTATTTTCTTTGCACATTTTCCATAACTCCTTGACCATTTGAGACATTTTAAAACAACGAAACAAACTTCCTTCTTCATTAAAGTCATGCTGTTATACGGTAATTTACAATGGAAATTGCCTGACAATTATTGAATGGGTTTGTATTGAGGGAAAACAACGACACCACTATGTGGCAAATTGTAAATCTCGCCAGGGATATTCTGAGATACATAATTGCAATAGTGTAGTAATATCGCTTTCCAGACGTGTCTGTCTTTACAGACGTGTCTGTCTGTAACAATGAGACATGTCATTCTTTACTGAAACACAATGGCCTCTCGCCAATATTAATTCATTTCTGTTAAAGTCATCATTACTTTCTAGCTAAGTGGTTAAACATACAAAAGGGTTATTTTCAGAAGAGCTTCATTATGGTATACCGGCAGGTGTCAATTGGACATTCTGATTAAAGCGGGAACAATCAATCGCATAACCATGAATATAGGATGTCTCGAAGACATGAATATAAATCAGTGATTTTCCATACTTTTGTCAAACTCATATCGCAATTGATAAGATCAAATATTTCGACCTTGGTCAACCGCTTATGGCCAGAAAAGAGTTTAACCTTGTTTTCTAAAATCACGTCAAAAGGCCTTGGCCTAGCTAAATTTTACGTCTTTTAAACAATTGACCAAACAGCCTCTTTTGTGAGGTTGAAGGTATCACATAATACCATAAAGCTATGAATGGAAATTAAGAAACGCTTTCTGAGTGGTCAACTGAAGAATATAATACTTATCTATAGCTTTATAGTCAGTTAGTCAAACAGTCAGTAAGTTTGCTTGTAGTTAGCATTTCAGTAAAGGCGCTAAAGTATGACAGAATGTAATTGGGTTTAAATATAAGGGTCTGCTGACCGAGTTTGATGCAGCAGTCTGCTTATGGTTAAGGTCTGAGAGTCTGCTTTGCTCGCTTTAAGAAAATAAAAAAATAACTAACATCTTATAAATCAATATTACCATCAATAAATTTGGTATTTTCGGAGGTGCTAGTTTACTTTTATAATATACGGTTGAACCGTTGCGGGTACAGGACGTGAATTAGTACGAGGATGCTAAATTACCAACATCGCGAATTGCTCCCTCTGTTTGTCGCGATAACCCTTTGAAATAGGTTGAGCCAGGTAGAAAATGAAATTATAGTTATAATACTATATTTCGACTGACATTAAATGGTGTTTGTTTTCATGATTGTATGTTTTGTATTTAGAATAGAAACTAAGATGAATCAATACATTGCCAAAAAAGTCCACTTTTGTTCTTATATAAGAAAAAATAATTAATGAGCAAACTTCTCCACATGATATATACATATAATGTAAATAAGGTAGCTGGCGGACTATGTTTGCAAACAGACATTTTTTGTAGATAAGTTGCTCTAGACTAGTGCTTTCGTTTCATTGCAAATATACGTAGTGGTTTATTTTAGGGATGCAAACGAATGGCAAATTGATATTCGAATATTCGATAATTCTTTCGATCGAATATTCGAATATTCGATTATCGTAATACATATTTTGGAAGTAAACTACTATTATTATTCGCTTAAGTAATAGCCGGGGCAATTTAACCCTACTTCGTCGCAACCAGTTCGCACGGCGAACCCCGATTTTCGCCAAATGAGCCTTTGAAATTCGCAATTTTCAGGAAGAAATAAAACAATACATTATAAACGGACAAACAACAAAGTCAAATAATTTCAATTCCGCTGCCAACTATGGAAAACCCAAACCAACTCGGGAACTATTAACATAATAAAACGAAAACATATCTGGATTTGACACATCCAGTGTTCAACAATAGAGGAAATATATCCTAAAACGCTATACTATACATTAACAATTCAAAGCAAGAACATTGTATCGAAACATGGAAAACAGTTTAAGGCATAAATATGTAACAACATTATTGTAGCACATGGCATTCGTATCACCATGGCGATTTCAGCTATATTGCACTGCTTATTTTGCAGCCAAGACAAAACATTGGTGTTAAAGCCGATTCCTAGTCAGTTATTGTAAAAGTAGGGGCTTTTTACAGTACCCGACGATATGTCCCTAAATGACATATGACACGTGTTTAGTGTATTGTCATCACATTCCCGCCTCTGGCATTGGGGGCCAGTCGTTGTAAAAACAAAACAATAGACTTTATAAACAACAATAGTGTTGAAGGCAAAAGGTTTTTTATTCTCTTTATTGAGAATTAGTATAAATACTCTTTTTTTCGAATATTCGAATACCGATTTTGACATTCGAATTCCAAACGTTTGATCGAATATTCGAATATTCGTTTGCATCCCTAGTTTATTTTCATATCAAGTGACAATCATACATATGTTTTATATCATAAGCAGATACAATATTGTTCTTTTGAAAAAAAATGACTTACGAGCACATGTTTGAGGCACGGTCCAAATCTCTCTGGGTTAAGGCTTACTAATTAACTATAATTATTCAACGACCAGATCAAAAAATAAACTGATGGTCATTTTCAATACTTCGTTTTGCTTTTGGTTTCCTTTTTCATACCTATTTTGTCACGTCCGCATACAGGAAAAATAACTGACTGATTTTCATTATATCATTATTATAGCCATTTTTGAGAAATAGTTTTAATTTTTCAAACGAAAAACAGCGATTTTATTGGCGAATGAAGATGGGCAAACTGTAATGATTATTCAAATAATATGTACAATGTGTTTTTAAATGTCTTTTTTCTGGAATTGTACCAATACAGTGATCTATTTTATCAAATTTATTTCTTACAGATACCTTTTTTTAGAAAGGGTACCATTATCAAATATTGTTTATAAGTATGATATTAATGCCTTATCCCGTATTGATTTGATCCTCAACTTATAAAACAAATGATTGTATAAATTGGCTAAATAACTGATAGCTTCAGGTAACTTATTCTGTCCCGAGCGTCGTCGAGTAGCACGAGCTCTGTATAACACTTAAATGTACACTGAAAATACCTTTCTGCAAAACTGTATGAAAATGAGAAAAATGCACATATAATAAGTTAAATTAACCTAAAAAGTGCTTGTGTGACGTCATTTACTATTTCTGACTCTTTTTTTTGGTTTGGCGCCATAATATTATAAAGCCATCATGTTTGCGTGCCATTATAACTGTCCAAATATATTAAAAGGTTTACAAGAGTAGGTAGTATTGACAGTTCATCCTTGTGGATAGTTAAGATAAGTAAAGTATAATATGCCCGCTGCACAATCTACGAGTTAGTTTCCAGTAATTTTAGCATCATTAAAGAACTGCATTATCTGTGAAATTGTATTTTGGTCTAGCCTATACCAAGTAATTAAATAGATAAGCTCTTAATTTTTCCGACGGGAACTTTCATTTCAAACACGATTTGATCTTAGAACATTTGTCGATGAGAATGCGGTTCCTCAATAAATACTAAACATATTCACAACCATTCTCTGTTTGTTGATGTACAGAAATTATTTTGTTTGATTATACGGCAATTGACAATTTCAAGGTACAAACACGAGCGAAATATCGGAGGCATGTAATACAATATGCACTTTGTCCCTATAGTATGAAATGCTTTTTTGAATTGTTTTTTTTTTATAAAAAAAACACATTAAAATCCTATTGAGATCATTGTTAGAGGTATTGCCATGGAAACGTCAACAAACACTCTAACACACACTGAAAACAAACAGAAAGGAGGGCTTCATCATCTTGAAAAACATCCTATAGTATTCAATTAGTTTTCAATTTTCGAATATTTAGCCAAGTCTTATAAACTTGTAAATCTTGAATACAAACTGCAAGCCCGATAGGTAAGCGGCACTATAGGTTCCATAATTAATAACATTTCGCCTTACTGCGACAGTGTGTCAAATGCTTCACCCTAGTACCTCGAAAAGTACTAACTGAACTGTGAACACTATTTAAATCCAGTGCATAAGGTAAAATGAAATAAATACTTTTATATATTTTGTTTTTGCCTTTATTACTGTTTAAGAATGCGATCGGTTGTTTTGTATCAGATAAGGTCAATTATTGTGCATAAAACAGTTGAGTATTATAGTATATTTAGTCTAAAATTTTGTTTGAATTAGTAATCAAATTTATATCATCATTATTTGTGTAATATGTTGTTGTAATAGGGTTAAATCATTTCTGATTCGAGACATGCTAGTTGTATTCCGGTTAAGTTTGAGTTGAGTTATACGTTAAAAAATCAATTTTTAACAGTAGTTTCGAGAAACTAGGTCAAGACTTCCATGTCACAAGCTTTCAGTCCGAATATAATTTAAAACAGAATAATTGAAAAGTAATTCGTGTGGGATACTAGCAATGTTGAACCTAGGTATCGTTAATTTGACCCGACAGAACACAAAATTAATCTTAACCTATACCATGTGTTAATATTGTCAATTCAACACGATAATATTGCCTTTCGTGAGCTGCACATGATATTCGCAAGTTGGCAGCTGAGGTGAAAGACGTTACAGGCCTCCTTTCCAGCCTCCCGGACCTGAAACATGAAGGTGGTGTAGACCTTCCCGTCATCATGAATGCCTTCCGTCCGCATCAGCCGCCGTCCTTCACCCATACACTGGAATAGAGTTTCATTTTGACAAGAGTCGTAAGGCTTGCTTTTAAATCAAAAAGCAAATTTCACTCCCTTCTGATTCCCCTTGGTAGCATATTTAAATTATCATCAGTAGTATTGATTGGTGCAGAACTGACAGTGTAAAAAGGTTAAATATTGTAGTAAGTTTTAGAAAATTCTTGCATTTTGGCCCGGTTAACATGTGTCCAAACATTTACATATTCAGAAAGTAGTTCTCAGTAATGAGTTTTGTTTGCTACCTTAAACAAAACATGTTATGATCGAACTAGATTATGCACATATGTTTGAATAATTAATATTATTATTTTTAGTTGTTACTTTTTTCAATTTACAACGTTTGTGAAAAAGTATTACAACATTATATTAACCATTTTCGTGGGCAGGATGCTACGCGAGACGGTCGTCTTATATTGTGGGAGAAATCTCCCGGAGGAGACCCATTTGTTTGGATTTGTGACCAGAAACCACATTTCTCACTTGACCAGGCAGAAAATTGAAACTTGGCTACCTTGGTGAGAAGCTTTCCATTTCGCTTACAACACAGTTATTCATAATTCACGATTTCTGAGTCAGGGTAATGGTGGAAGTTCTGCTAATGCAATTTTCCTATGTGCACAAAATGTTCTTAATTTGTTGAATACTTGCCCAATCTGTATGCAAACATAGTATACAACGGCCCTCTATTGAAGGCTGCTAGAAATTGTTTATCAACATACAAACAAAGCAGATTAGCAAGCTTATTTTTTAACCATTATATGCGAACATATCTGTGTTGGATCTGATTCTATGATACACACAATGTATATACATAACAATACCTAGAGCCATATTTCAAAAGCATCTAACTGAGATATTTCAACTCATTATTCAATGTTTTGGCAATTTTAATATAAATGTATATTTGTTATCGTCAACCTTACTTTGTACGACATTTTTCCATATCTTTTTAATATTCAGGCAATTTTGTAACTAATTTTCATATTTTGGGGGTTATACCATCATTAGTGTCTTTGTAATTTCAACTTAGAAAACAAGTAATTTTCTACTAGGTTGAAAAAATATAATTTTAAATGTTTCATATTAACGGCCCAAGGACAACTCTGAAGCCGTGACTTAATTAGCAGTCACTGTGATATCGTGGGGGTAGTTTTAATTTTTTGGACAAGTATTATGCTTAAGAATTATTATTCGATAGGCGTACTTTATTTTCATTGTTCTGTTCATGTTCAGTTTTGTGTTTAATTTTCTAATATTTCCGTATTTTATACGTTCATTTTTCAGAGAAATAGACAGCTTGGACTCATTTTCACTCATCTGACAACGTTAACGTGCTTGTTAATCATTGACTTTGTTTGTTTAAAGGGGAGAAATGGCCCTTATCTTCGACGAATTGCACCTTTTGAGACACACAATTGTATTAATGTTTGCACATGCTTGTGGTTCAATAATAATTGATTATTAGTCAATTTATCGCTTTTTAATAATCCATATGGAATACGTTCATGTATGACAATGTGTATGTGTATGTGCTAATGATGAAGACGACGTGCACATGAGGATAAATGACCATTAAGTTATACTAAAGGCGATGGTGTACTGAAAAGAAGTGGAAGCGGTAAAATATAAAAGTTAAAACTTTCTCATAATCTAACAAGTCCAGACATTAATATTTCGTGTGCTTTTGAAAGTCTTCAATTATTGAGATTAGATTGAAATGGCCGTATGTTTAGTAATTGCCGCCAACAGATTTTTTTCAGAAATAGAACAAATTTATTAGGACTTGTTCCACTTGAAAGTATCATAAGATTACTTTGACTCAATTTATTAAAGTTTGTATTAATGCGGTATAAACAGATGCTCCAGGAAACAGATCTCATGAACGGCCATGCAAAATGGGACACAAATACGAACGCTGGTGCCAGAAATGTTTTAATCTTGGCTCTTACACCAAACTGACTTATCATGATAGATTGTGTTTAAGTTGGCCACGATGCCACAAAAACACACAGTTGCTACATAAACGATACTAGCTGTTCTGACCATAATGTACTCAAGCATGGTAACCATGTACTAATACTTGTATTAAATGCAAAACTTAGTTATGGAGTATTCATGATCATGACCAGAAATGATTTTTGTTTTATTTTCAGATGCCATATGCATCAACATTCTTGTTATATACACTCGTATTGCATACACAAGTTTTTGATAAGTAGATAGATACATTATTCATACTGAAAAGATAGACGATCAACTGCTTAGAATCGTAAGCATGTTTTGTCATGTCTAGAATCAAATAAAATGAATGTTAATGCAAATCACGACGTTACTTTTAAATTGGGCCCATTTTTCTAGGAATATATTATTGCTTCTTTATTCAATAAGGTGGACTTGTTGCACATTTTGCAAACATTATTGTGCGGTCTGGTCACATTTACCTTTCTTTAAGCATTACGGGACGAGCAAGCTGAATATGTCGGCTTTTAGAAGAACGGACTAACAAACATAATACATAAGAGGTTACAAACACTACCGCGTGTGTATATGTTAATTATGTTTTGCTTACAATAATTAGATACAAGCTTACGTCACTAAGACAAGAGTATGCTATGTATACGACTTAAAATATGGTGTTCATACACGAAAGAAATACATTTTTTATACAGGGAAGTACTATAAGGTGTCTTAAAGTTAATTTTTAGACACAACTCTAGATTGGAACCAAATCAACCGCATATTTATAATTAAGCGAGGTACTGTCATAGTGACGGTTTATTGCGATATTGCAAGCCTGATTGTTTCTTGCTAGTGCGTTTGACAGCTGTCCATCAAGTAAACGAACATGATCATTAACATATTTAAGCATATAATACAAGGTGCAAAGAAGTATATCTAGTAACAGATGAAGGCTATAAGTTATTCTTCCAACTGGCCAAGCCAACACTACTACATTGAATTATTTAAGGGATTGTTCTATCCATCTTTTACGTTGACATTGCGATAAGATATAAAAGAGTTGGACCTCACGCTTTCTGATTATGAATATGTGGACATCGCATCTGCCTAGTCCAATTTGATTATATAAGTACCCTAACTTAAATCTCCAAATGAAGCAATTGCTTTAAAATCCTACTTTCATTAGGTCTAAAATTACTGTGTATTGATACTTGCTTTGATATTTGGACTGGATAAACAACAAACAAAACTGTGTACCTACCCTACCTAACTTTTTTAACCTTACCTTAGATCAGGCCTTTCCACAATCGTATCCACTTTCCCAGCCGGCGTCCTCTGGTTTAGTCGGGCGTCATGCAAAAGGTTTAAACGCTTGATACCGGGTGAAGAGGTGTCGGGTGAAGAGGGAAACTCAAACGTGGAAGCTGACCGGAAGTCATGCTTGCGGACGGATTGAACGCTTGACGAGCTTCAACTTTTAATACAATGGATGAATAAAATATTCTAATGAATAGATAAGAAAATAGAATTGTTTAACAATAATCCATTAGACCTCCCCCCAAAGTCGATTTCGATAACTCCAAAGCTGATCATGGATATCAAATCTATATATACAAAACTGGTATAGTACCAGCTGACAAAGCCGCTAATAATGTAATCATAGTTTAACTATACAATCTTCTACAAGTGACGTTCCTTGCCAACTTGACGAACAAAGTGTTATTAAAAATCATATTGATTATAATGTTACATTTCAAGTTGTGTTGAATGATGATCATTAAAACACTTCTACAATAAACTGGTTACCTGAGATGCATAAATATCCGTATAAATCAGGATTTATAGTTAATTTCATTTCTTGCTCTAATTAACAGGTTTCAATTTTACTTACATCCTGCTTAACTACTATTAAGTTTCATGTGAAAAATACTGTAACAAAGTTTATGTGAATAAATATCTTTTGGTCTATCAATAATTCTTTAGATTTAGTTAATTATTTTGAAAGAAGACGATATACGGTCTCAGTGCCTAATACTTTCGACTTTTCAAAGCTTTATACATCGATTTAGTTACAAACAAATTGACTCCTGAATTTCTCAAACAAAATATAAGGTTGAATATAGCATACTTACATAACTAAACTTTCAGTCCTTAGATTTTATGAAATTTTCAGTTTCAAGTTATCTTTAGAACCGTCTTTTGCTGCCTAGAAAAGTTCCGGCATGTAACGGCTTTTTCTCTAAAAAATTTACATAGGTGATCATATCGAAAAATTGTTTAGCTAATGCATGTTGTTTTTATTGTTAATAATGTTTTCTTTTTTTTCCCAGTTTTAGTACAATGTTGCTGTTTTTATGATACTCATGACCACACAGTCTTAAAACGTTTTTTTTTTGCTAAGGCAGACTGTTATGCTCATAGTTTAATACAATAAGTGCATCGTATCTTTGAAAAGTTGTTTGCATTAGGTACTCTGAATTGTATTCCTTCGTCTGCAGATAGAGTCGGGATCCCTAATCATTGAAGTACTTGGGGCTAACCTATAAATTTATTATCATTTGTTTTATTATTATGATTCCTCAAGTTAATGCATGCTTTAAACACCCAGTAGGTTCATATTTTACTGACCGTTCCAAGGCGTTACCTAACATTCATTGACAAACATACCTGGTATTTTATATAGTATATATGCACTCTGTTAGTGGAGTTTTATGCTGTTGTTCCATGTTTCTTGTTTGTGATTTGTTTGTTTTTGTGTTCTATGTCTTATGGTGCCTTTCCTCACAAAAATCGCTTTTTGTGCACATACATATTTCAAACTCCAATTAATGCAAGCACAAATTCTTTGTTGATTCGAACGAAATTCATTGACCACAATGCATTAAATTAAATCCACCGAATGCTATTAAATATCCACCATCCTAATTAAGTCATGTCGTGCTTTCATGTGCAGGAATTCCATAATTAATTTATTGCTACGAAAAACGCTTGGCGTTTTCTTGACGCTCAGTGATATAGGACGCGCGGGGAGGATTGAGAGAAAATCCGATAACCAACTACGACAAAGTAAGAGGCATTTTCTGTCGCACTGCTTAGCCAATGTTATACTGCAAGGCCAGAAGGTGGTGAGAAGAAACGTGTGATGCAATTATAACCTAATTTGATCAGAACCGTTAAAAGCTCTCAATTTACGACAAGTGGTCTTTAAGGTAACCAGTTTATTTCGAGAATAACGACAATTTACAGTAATTGCTTTGTACACACACTATTTTCTTTGTACACCGAACAAAAAAAAACTTACATTTTACTAACGACTTAAGAAAGAAAAGACCTCAAATAAAATATTGCATGTGAATTTGTCTTTGTTCAGCTCAGATGCGATAAATCAATGTCCCATGACGTCATAAGTTAACTGTGCGACAAAGATGAGCTAATACGTCCTTAACATAATGTTTCCGTTTATAGCACAGGCATATATTTCATTTTTCATATACTTTATGAGTTATGTTCTAGAAAAATCCAAATAGAACCTAGCCCCTTTCTTATCTGATCTCCTTTTTGCAAACAAAAACTGATTTATAGAGAGCAACTCATAGTTTATGCTTTCAAAATGCTTGTCTTTCTTTCTTTGTGATTGATCGTTTATGTGCCGAAAAAATGTTTCAACAACAATCCAAATTAAGGTCAATACTCTAAGCATTGTATACGTTACAAAATGTTGAAGACATGAACAAAACTTCTATAAATAATAGTTTTTAATTTGATGACCGTATCTATTGTGAAATGTACTAGAAACTAGTTATGAGTAAGCAATAAAAGTACTTCGGAGATACATCACTTGCTATATGCATATGTCCGTCATTTGTATAGTTCTTGCTGAATCAACTAGTTGTTTAATATAAATTGAAAATAAAACCTCAATATTTAATGCAGAAATGCTGTCGCTTAATTCCCACTTCTCTCTGTATGTACCGTGTGTATTGTTTCCGATTTAATTACAACATTGACCTTACGCATTACACGGGCGCGCTTTATAAGGAATTTCAATATATAAACATATAATTTGAAATACAATTTTCGAGCAGGGTTAACAAGGTTGTAAAAGACAGTATATATAATTTTACACAGTAAATAATGAGGAGATTCTGTATTGATGATGAATTATAATTTACTCTTTCAATTTTTATATGATGTTCATTTTTATATTTCCAGTTGTATCTATTGTATGATTAATTTCAACCACTGAAGTAGATAACCATCGCCAATAAAGTTTAACGGCACCAATACCATGTACCACAGGCCAAAGCCAACAAAACCTGTATATGAAAACGCGCGGTTAGTTAATCAAATAATGCACTAGCTCGTCTATTAATTATATTGATGGCCGCATGAAACGTACAGTAACTTGTTCGCTAGTAGCATACAAACGCATATGATAAAATCCTTCAATCAGGTAAAACATTGACATGTTTTGATGTTTATAATTTCCCCAGCAGGGACGAACCAGTGGTAAACCGAACAAACAACCTGGCACACATGCTAATCAACATAACTTGATTAACAAAACATAGCTTTAGCAAAGCGAAACAGGTAAGGCATGTATGTAGGTTCAATGTCAAAGACAAAAATGTAAGTTTATATAATATGTGTTCCCAAATGGTACATAAGAGTAGTCACGCTGAATTTGTAGTTTAATAGTTTGATTTTGTTTTGTTTTTGTGTATAACATGTATTGTAAAGCACTTTTGAACGTATATTGATTTTTTAAACAGAATAACTCTTGTGATTGCTACATATATTAGTGTTGATTTTGGTATTGCCATAATGCCAGGTTAAATTACCGATAGGGGATGTAGCAAGGCAAAACCAAATTGATAGAAATGTGCTTGTTTTTAAGAAAACGCCGTTCATGAAAGGAAGTGTATGCTTGTTTTACACACAACGCTATATTTAAACCGCCAGTGACGGTAGACGCTTTGCACCAATGGCATCTTGGATTTGCAAATTCTTGAACATTTGACCGCATTTTTATGCGATCTCTTCAATAATATATAAACTCTCAACACAAATATGTTGGTCAGAAGAACATACTGTATGAAACAAACGTTCGAACCTTAGCAGATAAAAATGCTATTCATGCAGTTTGTTTCTAAAGCAGGATAAACTTAAATTTTGTTCGAAGTATAACAAATCAGATATGCATGCATAACAGGACAACGAAACATGTTATTTCAAACATCCAAAACAGCTGTTATAAAATTGCAAACCTTGTTCTGCACAACCATATTATGCGGCACAATATTATGCCATGTGGTTTCTCTATCTTTCTGGTCGAGTTTACAATTCATCAAAGTCTGTCTCGGAATTATACTGGTTTAATCGGCCGATATCTTCAACCCAAGGGTTTAATCAAAACGCATCTGGATGCAATTGTTCTTGAAACTTTTTAAGTCATTCCCAGATTGCTGGTTAAGTGTTTTTATATGAGCGGGAAAGAAAACAAGTACTCAAATTTTAACACATATTTCATTATATATTTACAATTGGTGCGATTGGTTCTCATTTCTTTTATTAATTATACATGACAGTGTTTATAATAGTTAAATAGTACAGTTAAAATATGAAATAAAACATATTGAGGCACAATACAATCACAGCCTTAGATTCAACGAAAGGCATACACTGCCATAAGACACACACTATATAGAGATAAATATACCGTTATCGATCACTACTAGGGCTACCGCCGTAATGTATGTAACTACTGGGAGGTATAACCAGTTAACGACAACCCGTATTGTTTAAACCAACCTCACATTTGTCAGAACATTTATAGATAAGTGTTGAAGCGTAATCGCA
The DNA here is from genome assembly GCF_026914265.1 of Mya arenaria. Classification (NCBI taxonomy): domain Eukaryota; kingdom Metazoa; phylum Mollusca; class Bivalvia; order Myida; family Myidae; genus Mya; species Mya arenaria. The sequence goes on from NC_069124.1 coordinate 3,734,015, forward strand.
ACCGCCGCCATGGCCAACTCTGAAGCAACATTGCCCCATATATTGCCACTGCTTAACCATCATCAAATTTGAATGAAAAACCCAAAACATAAAATATTATAGTTATAAAGTGTTCAAATAGTTATCAAGAGTGATAAAATAGTTTTCAAATTGAAGGACACATTACTTTGGTGACTTTGTTTATATAAAATTATATATTATAAAGAAATTGCGTTACATTGCCTGCCAATAAAGCAAAAACGTTGGGAAGTATAATGAAATGGCCCCAATGTCAAACTTGTCCAATGATAAGGAAGCCACCCAACAAGGTAATGATATAATCTGTAACAACTATTCGGGTTATGGCCCTATATTGGTAAAAAATGGTGTGTAAGTGGAATTTGGTGTCAACCGTCAAATCAATGCAGACATGAATTTCAGGAAGAATTAAAGTGGTACACCACTTGACTATAATATCGCCAGAATCAACTTTAATTTATTTAACCACAACGACTAAAATTCATTGTCTGAAATACAAGAAAAGGTAATGATAACGTTATGTAGTCATATGTTTGCGTGACAGTATTCAAAAGACAGTGATATTTCAATGTCGATTCGACCTCACTATCCTTTTTTTCTGTAGAAAACGGCGTATTCATGGAAAGAAACGCTCATGGCAAAATCTGAGAATTTCTTCCCAGTAATTATAGCTTTATTAAAGGACGGCATTATCTGACAAAACGTCTTTTGCATTACACTATCACGAGCAATTGATGGGATAAACTGAAGAATCGGCTAAGGAAATATCCATGCAATCGTGTAAGACTAGTCAACGAGGCCGTTTTTCCGTAATCATATCTATTGGCGAGTGATATATGCCTGTCTTTATGTCTTGTATTACATCAAATCAATTGTCCATACAGTAATAGCAGAACGTTCAATGTAGTTTACACATTTGCTTTCGAACTTTTATTAAAGGTATACACACGTATGGAGACATCGGTGGCATTGAATGAGGTGAAATTTTCTAATAACCATCTTTACAAAATAACCTTGTAGATCATTATCGGAGGTATTGTCATTGAAACAACAACACTGCCATGCACACTGAAACCAATTATATGCAAAGAGTTATTAAATAAACATGTACTGTATTTGATGTTGGTTTAATGTCTTCCTCTTGAAAAACCTGTAATAAAATTACAAACGTTAGGTGATTTAATCCATTTTTCTCTCGGCTTAGTGTATATTTAGAATCAGCATCTCTTTATCAAACCCATGTAGATCATTATTGGAGGTATTGTCATTGAAACAACAACAATGCCATGCACACTGAAACCAATTAGTTGCAAAGGGTTATACAGCAAACATGTATTGTAGATTTTATGTTGCCTTGATGTATCTTCTTCTTGAAAAACCAGAAATAAAATTCAAGTATAGACGTTATGTGATTTCCATTTCTCTCTCGCCTTGGTACCTCAGTTTTACTGCGAACATATGGCTTTACTATTTGTTCTTAATTGAGATAGTTACCTCACTGTTTACTGTTCATTGTCCATATTCGACAGAATTCCTATAGAAAGTTAGTGGAAAATCAAAAGGAAGCGCTTTCCTCTGTGAGCCTTATTCGTAAAGGGTTGATACTAAATACATATATCCATTAATCTGGATAACTTTATTTCCTCTTATCGGTGATTGTACATGTAAATACATCAACCTATATACAGTTCATTATCTATCTGACTCCAATATCATAAAAATACTTAAGTCAATTCTCAACCTCAGTCTCAACTCATTGTCCCACATGACACCAATGTTAAAAATATTTAATGTTTTAATAACTTTTAAAACACCTTCTCTTATAGAACAAGTTAATAAAAATAAAAATTTGTCAAGATTCCAAAGATTAATCTTTGCTCCAGATAGGTTTTTCTTTGAATTATAGTTGAAAAATCTTTTATCTACACATTCTATGAGAAAATGAGTTTTTTTTTAAAATTGTAACATACAAGGTTTGAATCAAACTATGTTTTTGTGTGGTAAAAATAGTTGAGTCTGAGACTGAGATTTTACTTTAAAAAAATCGTGACATTGTGGCCGGTATATGGCAAATGCAAAACAAATATGTGAAAAGAATGATAGAGAAATAATATAAAATGGGTGTAATATATTTAGAAGCAAAGTATATGCATATACGCTGAAAATAATATCAATTTGTCATAAGCAAGCTCACTGTTATTGTAAATTCGAATTTCCTGAATAACCTAAAATCATTTTTCACTTATCGAAATAACTCAAAATATACCGCATTTTATTTCATTACGAATGTCACAAATCGATTTGTGATAATGTGTAACGTAAAACAGGGGATTTGCATACCAAAGCGTATTTCACATGTTTTATAGGTATTCTGAATTCAAAACATCTAAATTTGAGTATGACCAATGCACTATTGTTGATTTGTTCAATTGTCCGTCTGTATTACAAAAATAATTGCCATTGTTATCATAGCATTCCTTTACCACTTGAAAAAAGTTTTCAGTGTTTGCTGTGCCTACCAAACTTAAGCCGAGTTTTGGGAACTCAATGCCAAAAATACGTGGCTACCAAATACGTTGTACGTTGTATCAAAGCTTTAAAATTTAATGTCGGGTGTTTAAGTACCAAATGATGCTTTCTGGTGAATACATTTTTGCATTGTTGCATTGTTGACATTACAAGGTGCAATAAAAGATGGGCTTGGGCGGGGCGAATCAGGTGATTTTTGTTTGTTCTTAATCGAGACCTTAGCGATATCAATAATAACTCTACTATAGTTCGATTGTTTTTCTTAATCAAGTTAATACAAACATTATTCTGACATTATATAATTAGCAATATAAGAAAAATTCAAAGGGTCAATGAGATGGCTTATTTCAAATTTGAGAATATGTCATAAAACTTGCAAAACGTGCTCGTTTAAATTATTTCCCCTATTGAGAACAAGACCCATATCTGAAATGTGTAGGTATACAAATTCACTATTCCCTACAACCTAACACGACTTAAACTTTCACAAGGGCCGAAGCCCATGCATAATCAGCACGCGTCTTTAAATTAAAGTACAACGCACCGCTGGATGCGTTACAACTGCAAATCAATGACAGGATGGTCGAAGACATTGTTCATTTCTGTTTATTAGGACTATGATTTATGACAGTTTATTATTCAAATAAAAGCATCATTTATGGCCATATGACGTTCACACTATGATATAAAGGAAATTTGATTTCAATAAAACACCGACACTCGCTCCATAAATTCTTCAAATAAAATATTTAAAGTTTTGTGAAAGGGATGTTCTGAAAGGGTTTTAATTGCACTGGGTCAGACGGGAAAATAATAATAGCAAAGTTAGTGGAATGTTCAGTGGTCCAAAATATAAACAAAAGACAACACATAATTTTCCTAAGCAAAATATACATCGTATTGCTAGAACATACACAATGAAGTTTAACGTAAAATGATACATAGACGTGATGACACGTTTGAAAATAACAAAATTATCACCTGTCAATATATTTTTTAGTTGTGATCGTTTGTATTATTCCATGCATTTTTTTTTTTAATTTTGAATAAAATACTACAAGTATATAAATTTTTTATGGCTTCATACATCATGACAAGATTGGAACGGTCATTTCAAATGCAAAAATAAAATTGGTTTAGTAAGCATGAAAATGTTATAGTAAAACATTATAAGGGATTTTTTGTCGAATAAATATCAGGACTTTCGTTTTACAAGTGTTGTTTCCTATCATTTCTTAACGAGATTAGACTTATATCATCTACAAAAAAATCCATGAGTCGGTAGGAGTCAGAAAAAATATAACATTTACTTCCCTTCTTAATATGTCTCATTGACCTTAAATCTCAACCCTACACTGGAACAGATTTGTGACACTCTACGAGGTTTTTGGCCTTCTTGCTCATTTGTACTTGGGTTGTGACTCAAGATCTTTGTTAAACATATAGAATACATCAGCGTGTGTTTGAAAATGTTTGAAATTTCTGATACGTTCTGATTTACAAGACCGAAAACGATCACAGCCATTGACTTGAGAACTGTTCAAAATACGTTTTACAGAAACCAATACAGTTTAAAGCGTCATAGTTGGTCTGTTGTTATTGATGAGTGTCTTTTCATTCACATTGACCTTCGTATGGATAATGTCAAGTTTATATTCTGTTTGTATATTTTCATAACTTCTTGACTATTGGAGACATATTAAAACAACGAAACAAACTTCCTTCTTCATTAAAGCCATGCTATTTTAACGTTTTTTACATTTAATTTGACTGACAAGCATTCAATGGGTTTGTATCGAGTGAAAATAACGACGCCACACTGTGGCAAATTGGAATTATCGCCAGGGGTATTTAGAGACACATAATGAAAAGAGGGAAGTACTTTCGCTTTCCAGACGTGTCTGTCTGAAATGGGGACAATGAGACATGTCATTTTTTACTGAAACACATTGTCCTCTCGCCTATATTATTTATTTCTGTTAAGGTGGTCATCATTTCTTTCTACCTACGAAGTGGTTAAAAATGACATACCGTTTTTTTTCAGAAGAGCTTCATTATGGTTTACCGGCAGGTGTCAATTGGACATTCGGAAAAGGCGGGAACAGTCAACCGCATTATCGAGTCTTGAGGATGGCCCGAAGACTTGAATATTGATCAGTGATTTTCCATCATTTTGTTAATCTCATATCGTAATAAGTTCTATCGAAGATCAAAATATGTCGACCCTGGTCAACCGCTTTTGGCTAAATTAAGTACTGTCCAGAAATGAATTAATAACCTTGTTTTCTAAGACTGTGTCAAAAGCGCTTGGCCTAGCTAAATGTTACGTCACTAAAACTATTGATCGACAAGCCTCTTTTGTGAGGTTGAAAGTATCAAATTATATTATGAAGCTATAAATGGGAATTAAGAAACGCTTTTGAATGGTCAACTTAAACAAGACCAATGCATTATTTAGCCCACTTCTCTTCCATGACATAAAGCTGTCTTCATTATACATTTTTACGAAACTGTCAATGTATATAATGTCTCCTATATAAATATAATTGTACATATATGATAAATAAGGTATTTGACTGACAATGTTTGCAAAGAGCCATTTTCAACCGCAATATCGCGATTTCATTAGCGAACAAAGACAGGCAAACTGTAATGATTATTCTAACTATATGTAAAATGTGTTTTGAAATATCTTTTCCTGGAATTATTCCAAAACAGTGATCTATTTTACCAAATTTATTTCTTACAGTTGCATTTTTATGAAGGTTCCCATAACCAAATATTGTTTATAAATATGGTATAAATTAATGCCTTATCCCATCTGCATGTGAAATGTAAATGCTAGGTATTTATAAAATCTCTGTAGCATCCCCTTTTCATTGAGAGCGTCCCTTGTAACGTAAATGTATTCATCAATTTAAAACATTTCAAAAGCTCATACAAATGGTATATTGGAGTCATATGTGTAATGTTCATGTTTAACTGACAACTCATAAATATTATATACACCTGATGAAGTTGATATCGTTACGAGGCTGCCACACAATGTTTTAGCACCAAAACGAAGAACGATGTAAGTTCAGCATGTGAAATCGTCCTATTTATGTACGGCAAAACTATTCGTTGCAAAGCAAAGCAAACAAAACGATCACGTAACTTTGTAACCTTTCAACGCAAGTATACGATCAAATAAAAATATAAACCAACGCGCGAGTGAGATCAGCAACATAATCAGCAATTGATCAGAAATTTAATCAGCATTGATACAAAATGCCCTTTGATGTGATTGGCATTTTTGACAACATGTCTATACAAAAAGAAGAAACATGAACCCAAACGTAGCAGCATAAGTGGAACTCAACTGGTAATCTGCGTACATGTACACGGTTTTATCACACCAGTTATTAGGCTCGTGTAAGAATGGCTCAAAGGGAGAATATTGAAAGTCCAAATCGTTCCTGCCATCTGCCAACCAATGAGAAACGAAAATAATAGGGTGTCCATGGTACAGAATGTTTGGTTAGTAAAGGCCCCCTTCACGTCTGGTTCGTCCATAAGACTGCGATGACTCCGTGTTTGTACGTTCCGCCAGAGAGTTGCTATAAGTTTGACAAACCCGCAACAACCTCCCTCGATTAGGTAGAGGCACCCGTGCATCCTTTGGACAGTCTTCCCAGTATTTCACACCTGCAAAGAAAGTATTATGTCAATATAACAACATTCAGGTTAAGGTCTAAAGAAGGTAAATTAACAAGCGTTTCAGACAATTGCCTTACATTCAAACAGTTACTTAAATGAAATATTTTCCCTTCTGATGCAAAATAATTTGGATTCAATCTATTATCTTACAAGAACTGTACCACTGCATAAACACGATAAATGTAGAATTTTATGTCTGTGAATTTCTTGCTATGCGCAGCAAACCGTGCGGCACGAAACATATCACGCTGGTTCTCATATTCTTTCTCTTTGTTTGTACAATCCATCCGTCTTTGTGGGAATGGTGCAAAACTGGCAGTGTAAAAACGTTAAATATTGTAGTGTATTTTGAAAAAAAAACAACAAGATCCTATAACTTTAGAGAAACAGTTGTCACAGTTTGACCATAAATAATGTTGCGGTTGTGATCCTTGCATTTTGTCACGGTTAGCGTATGTCCAAACATATAGATATTTAGGGAGTCAATTTCAATAATGACCACGGTTGAGGGTTTTTTGCTACTTTAACCAATCCATGTTATTAACGAACTAGATTATACTCACATGTTTAACTTAGGTCAACAAATAGTTCAATATTCTTACGCAATGCATATAATACAGATCATTGAGAGTTACTTTTATGTTTAGGGTTTTCAATTTACATTGTGACATTTTAGAAACAAGTATAACAGCATTATATTAATAATATCCGTGGGCAGGATGCTACGCGAGACGGTCGTCTTATATTGTTGGAGAAAACAGAGTACCTGGAGGAAACCCATTTGTTCGGATTGGTGACCAGAAACCAAAATCACATTTGACCAGGCCGAAAATTAAACCTTCGCTACATCGGTGAGAAGCTTTCCACTGACATTACAACACAGTAATTCATAACGTTTTTGAACGAAGGGATGGCAAAGGTTGGAAATTCTGATAATGCAATTTTCGTATGTGCACAAAATGTTCTTAATTGTTGAATACTCGCCCGATCTGTATGTAAACATAGTGTACAAAGGCTCTCTATTGTAGGCTGCTAGAAATTTCATATCAACATACAAACAAAGCAAAATAGCAAGCTTATTTTTTAACCGTCATATGTGAAAATATCTGTATTGGATCAGATTCTATGATTCACACAATTTATATCCATAACAATACCTAGAACCATATTTCAAAAGCATCTTACTGAGAAAGTTCAACTTATTATTCACTTTTTTGGCAATTATGATAAAAGATACATTTGTTATCGTCATCTTTACTTCTTACGACATTTTCCCATGTGTTTAATATTCAGACTATTTTGAAGCTTATTCTCATATTTTGGAAGTTAAACCATCATCAGTGCCTTGGTCATTTTACCCTAGAAAACAGGCAATGTTCAACTAGGTTGAAAAAATTAATTGTAAATGTTTCATATCTACAACCAACCCAGAAGCCGTGATTTAATTAGCAGTCACTGTGATATGGTTAAGAATTAGTTTTACATTTGTAGACTAGTTAAATGTGAAAGACTAGTACTATCATTTGATACGCTCATTTTATTTGCATTGTTCTGTTTAAGTCAACTTTTGTATTAAATGTTCCAATATGTCCGTATTTTATACTGTTTTTTTTTTTCAGAGATATAGACAGCTTGGACTCATTTTAACCCAATTGGCAACGTTAACGTGCTTGTCAATCGTTGACCTGGTTTGTTTGACATGAAGAAACGGCCCTAATTTTTGACGAATTGCACCTATTGAGGTACATAATTGAATCAATGTTTGTGGTTCAACAATAATTGATTATTATTCAAAGTATCGCTTGTTTATAATTCATATGGAATATGTTCATGTATGACAGTGTATATGTGTCTAAGTTAATGATAAAGATGATGTGCACTTGAAGATAAATGTCCATTAAGTTATACCTTATAAAGGCGAAACAGCAGTATGTTTATTTATTGCCGCAAACAGATTTGATTTTCCTTGAAATTGAACATAATTATTTACACTAGTTTAACTTTGAATTATCATTAGATTGTTTTTACTTGTTGTTATTAAGTTGGTTAAAGTAATCAAGCGGTATAAAAAGATCCTCCCGGAAACAGATATATGGAAGGACCATGCAAAATGAGACATAAATACGAACACTGGTGCCAGAAATATTTTAATCTTGGCTCTTACACCAAATGGATTTCTCATGAAATGTTGTGTTGAAGTTTGTCACGATGTCACGGTAAATGACAGTTGCTCCTAAAACAATACTTGCTGTTTTGTTCAATATGTACTCAAACATGGTAACTAAGACTTGTATTAAATTGCAAAACTTAGTAATGGAGTATCCAGTATCCTGACCAGAAATGTTGTGTGTGTGTGTTTTTCATTTTCAGATACCATATGGTTGCAATGTTATATACACTCGAATCGCATACGAAGTTTGTGATAAGTATCACATTATTCATACTAACAAGATAGAAGATTAACTGCTCAGGATCGTAAGCGTGTTTTTGTCTTGTCTGGTATCAAATAGAATGAATGGCAATGCAAATCTCGACGTTACTCTTTAATGGGGCCGGTTTTCTAAGAGACATTCTTAGGAATATATTATTGGTTCTTTATTCAATAAGATGGACTTGTAGCGCGTTTTGCAAACGTAATTGTGCGGTGTGGTGACATTTATCTGTCTTTAAGTATGGCGGGACAAGCAAAGTGAATATGTCAGCATGTAATTAACCATTCCAAACCCTTTGCTTACATCTCGATAATCAAGCATTTCAAGAAGCACTGACTAACAAACATTACACATTAGCCTTTACAAACACTACCTGCATGTGTATATGTGTATTATGTTTTGTATACTACTTCATCAGAGTTTTTCAGGATAAACAAACTGATGTCACAATTACAGGAGTGGAGACTTAAAGTATGATATACATTGTAAATAAAAGAATATGACGATAATAACTTGTTTAATGCACGAGAAAGAAACCATTTTTATTCTAGATTAGTACAATTAGGTATCTTACAAACCATTTTCAGACTCAAATTTAACCTCTAGATTCTTTTCACTAGCAGATCCCTAAAATTGTCAAGGCGGACTTCTTATAGTAAAAATGACAGCAATATCACAACAAATACATGCTTAGATTTATCTCGAATATACCATTTTAGACTATACATAGTCAAAAAAGTATTGATAGGGGACCCTGAAACCACCACAGACCACTTAACAACCACGTCCTATGTTGCAACCCCAAGTGCGCCACTTCTTACATCCGATCCCTGATCCGTTCCTGATTTAAGCCCTTTTTATTTAGACTTAAAATAAATCTGTAGGAGACACTGTCAAATTAATTTAAATGACTGTAAATGAAAAATAAGCCATTTTTCTTAGTTCACTTTAAGTTATGTACCGAATCTTGTATTCTAGATTGGAATGAAATAAACTGCATATTTATAATCAAGAGGTACTGTCATAGTGACGATTAATTGCGATATTGCGACCCTGATTTATTCTTGCAAAAGCGTTTGACTGCTGTCCAGCGATATAATGAACATGCTCATTATTACATGTATGTATCATGGTACGTAAAAGTCTATCTAGTAACAGAAAAAGGCAAAAGGTAGTTTATCCAAATGGCTAAGCCTATACTACTACCTAGAAGCATTAAAGGGAATTTGTTATCCACCTTTTTTACGTTGACACTAATAAGATATACTATAGATATGTTTTTTGCCGTCAAGCTTTTTGATCATGAATATGTGGACATCGCATCTGCTAGGTTACACCAACAAATGTGTATCCATATAAAGCGAATTATAGATTTTAAGTGTTGCCGCGGTTGAGTAGTATATTAACATGTAAATGATGCTTGTATCTGTTGTTGTGATTTTCTCTTTTATAAGTAATTATACATACTTCAGCTATAATCATCGCTTTCGGTTTTGCTTGTACACTTTATGTGCAGCTCGCTGTCTTTGTGTCAAGCTATAGTCATTGCCTTAGTTGTTGGCGTCGTTGTCGTGGGCGTAAAACACTTGGCTATTACAAAAAAATACGATGAGGATAAATGAAAATTACACATGGAACAAGACATAGTTCGAATATGAGCAGTAATATATATGCAAAAGCTACAAAAACATGCTCAGTAGCAAAAACCCGGTTTAGTGGCAATGGGCAACGCCAAAGACATAGAACACAAATTCACAAACAAGAAACATAGAACAGCACACAACTCTACAAACAGCACAGTGCATATATAATTGGTATGTTTATCAAGAATTGTTAGGTACCGCCTTTGAACGGTCAGTAAAATGTAAATTTACTGGGGGTTTAAACCTGTTAATGTGCACAAACCTCACTCTTATCCCAACAATTCTTAATAATGATAAAACGCAAAAGATAAATCTTATCAAAGTATGCATTAACTTGAGGAAACATATCAATAAAACAAATAGTAATAAAAAACGAAAAGGTAAACCCCAAGTACTTCAATGATTAGTGATCCCAACTCTATCTGCAGACGGAGGGAAACAATTCAGAGCACCTAATGCAAATACTTTTCAAAGATACGATGCAGCCATCGTTAGAAACAAACAACATCACACACAGTCTGCCTTAAAAGGTTTAAAACTGTGTGATCATAGAGTTTCATAATAAAAAGCATCATTGTACTAAAACTGGGAACAAATAAAGAAAAACATTATTAAAAATAAAAGCGACTAGTATATGCTGTTCTCTCCTTCCAAATGATTTGAAAACGTAAAATATTTGAAGAAATTTAAGTCACAGCCAAAACACTCGGAGTCAGTTAACACGTGTCAAAACCAATTAAAATAATCATGAATAATACCTACTGCTCTACGTTGGTATCTTCTAATGTATTTTTCAAAAGGCTTGCTCATATAAAATGGCGAAACATATTCAGCAGTGTTCTTGTTGTTTTATGACTGCCTGTTACACCTCTGTAAAAACTAGCTATAAATGAATCAATATGATTATAGAATAAATACGGCTTATGGCAGATTATGCCTCTAAAACATTTTATTACCCCGAAGAGATGTTACTTCAGTGATTTCTTTATATTAAAACTAATTTCAACGTCTGACTGCTGAATCGTTCTAAAGGATTATACCATACGTTGATTCAATGCTGTCATCTTCAATTTAAAGCTGAAGCATGAGATTGAGCACTCGCAAACTTGAAAATAATCGGTGAGTTTTTATCCCAAACCTTCATATTATTATCTCAGCAGGTGCATTGTTTTAAAGTGTGTCAAAATATATAACAGTAGTTATAAGATGTTCACTGTTTTTAGATTTGTTCATGTTAGGGAAATAGACAATAAAGTTCGTAGTGATTCAAATCCAGAAACTGTATAAATCTTTGATATATTGCGTTATGGTAAACCAGACGGTACTATTGGTAGAGTGTTTTTAGTTTGTTTATCCAGATCTTTCTTTTGATAGAAATGTGAAAACAGAGCATTTTATTTTTGAAGTTTGGGGTTTTTCCTAAAACATTGCCTTAAGCCTCACCTTTAAATGGTTACTAACGATCAAGCACTTATATTTCTGAGCCTTTGTCATGAAGATAATAAAGTTTAAGAAATAAAGTTTTTAATACTCAACAAAATGAGTTACAGATATCAACTGCTAAGACTCATTGCATACCATTTATCGACATCAATCTCTCACAGACAGACAATGACCGAAAATGTCATTAACCTAAACTAATGAAAGTCGTTAGCTACTCTATCTGGGGTTGGGGTGGGGGTCCTATTTAAATTATATTATTGCCCGAACATAAAATCCCCAAATAAAGCAGTTGCCTGATAATCCTACTTTCATAAGGCCTGTGTTTATTGGCAGTCTGTTGCCACCTGGAAAAAACCTCGTCATCCACTCTCCGCGCCTGCGTTCCCTGGTTTGGTCGAGTGTAATTGTCTCGTTGATTTACACAAAAATCATTGGCCACAATTCATGAAAATATAGCCACTGAATGATATCTCATATCCACCAACCTCATTAAGAAAGTGATGTCGAGATTTCATGTGCAGGAATTCCATAATTGATTTATTGTTAGGAGAAAACGATTGGACTTTTTTTGCCGCTCAAAGATGGTGGACGTGCTATATATAATGCTTAGGGAGGATTAAAAGAAAATCCGATATTCAACGACGACAAAGTAATAGGCATGCTGTGTCGCTATGCTTAACCAATGTTAAGGCTATACTGCAAGGCCAGAAAGTGATAAAAAGAAACTTGTGATGCAATTATAACCTAATTTGATCAGAACCGGTAAAAGGTCTCAATTGATGACAAGTGGTATTTAAGGTAACCAATTTATTTCGAGAAAAACGACAACTTACAGTAATTGCATTGTACACACAATAATTTCTTTGTACACTAAACAAAATATCCTAACATTTTACAAACGCCTTAAGAAAGAAAAACATCAAATAAATAGTGCACGTGTATTCGTCTTTGTCAAGATCAGATGCGATTAATCAATTTCTCTAAGCATTTGTATACGTTACAAAATGTTGAAGACATGAACAAAACTTTAATAAAATAATAGTTTTTAATTTGATGACCATATCTATTGTGAAATGTACTAGATAAAATTGTGTGCAAAAAATACCATTTAATTACTACGCAATAAAAGTACTTTAGAGGAACATCACAATGCTATATGCATATGCACGTCATTTGTATAGTTCTTGCTAAATCAACTAGTTGTTTAATATAAATTGAAACTAAAATCACAATATTTAATGCAGAAATGCTATCGCTTTATTCCCACTTCTCTCTGAATGTATCGTGTGTATTTTTTCCGATTTAATTACAAACTTTGACCATACGCATTACACGGGCACGCTTTAATAGGAGTGTCAATAAATAAACATATAATTTGTAATACAATTTTCAAGCAGGGTTAACTAGGTTGTAAAAGATAGAATATTTGACTTCATACAGGAAATAATAATGGAGATTCTGTATTGATAATGAATAATAAATTACTCTTTCAACTTGTATATGATTTTCATTTTTATATTTCCAGTCTTTTTGTATGATTAAATTCAATAACTGACATCCTACGCCATAAAGTTTTTTTTTAATTTTAATGGCACCAAGACCTTTTGCCGCAGGCCAAAGACATGATCAACAAGAACAATATGCGCGCCTTTAGTCAAACAATTAATGTACTAGCTCGTCTTTTAATTCTATTAATGGTCGCATGAAAGATACAGTAGCTTGTTCGCTTATAGCATACAAACTCATATGATAAAATCCCTCAATCAGGTAAAACCTTGACATGTTTAGATGTTAATAATTCCCCCAAATGACAACTTCCAGGGATTAACCAGTTGTAAATCAAACAAACAACCTGGCACACATGCTAATCCAAATTAACAACATCCAGCTTAAGCAATGCGAAACAGGTAACGCATGTATGTAGGTTGAATGCCAAAGTAAAAAAATGTGCAATTATTTAATGTATGTTTCCAAATGGTATATACGTGGAGTCACGCTTTATTTGTAGTTTAATAGTATTTTGTGTGTATATTCACTGTGAATGCTATATATATATACGTGTCGATTTTGGTAATGCCAAAATGACATTGGGTTTCTTAGGACAAAGAGAAACCATATGACCGTATTGTTTATAACCAAGGTTAAATTACCGATAGGGGATGTAGCAAGGCAAAACCAAATTGATAGTTATATGTTTGTATTTAATAAAACGTCATACATGTATGGAAGTGTATTCAGATTTTACATACAACGCTTTTTAGCAGAAAGTTACGGTAGACGCTTTCCACCAACAGAAACGTAGATTTGCAAATTCTTTGCATTTTTTGTCGAATTTTTATGCGATATCTTCGATAATATAAATTCATTCTCAGCGCAAACATATTGGTAAGAAAAACATGTTGTATAAAACAAACATTCCATAAAAATGAAAAACTGCTATTCATTCTCAGTGCAAATTTGTTGGTCAAACAACCTGTTGTATATAACAAACAGTCGAACAAATTGCCAAACAACTGCTATGCATGTAGTTTGTTTCTAAACCAAGGTAAACTTATTTTTTGTTTGAGGTAAAACATGCATTTACTTATCATAAAATGTGTGTGTGTGTGTGCGTGCGTGCGTGCGTGCGTGCGTGCGTGCGTGCGTGCGTGCGTGCGTGCGTGCGTGCGTGCGTGCGTGCGTGCGTGCGTGTGTGTGTGTGTGTGTGTGTGCACAAATATTATCCTGCTCTTTTTTGATGAAATATTTAGTAACTTTGCGTCTATGGAAAGCGCTCTTTTTTCAACACTTTGTTTATCAACAATCATATTCATGTCTAGTGATTTACAAGGTTTGACATCAAAATATTTTATTTCAATCATCTAAAACAGTTGCTATATAATTGCAAACCTTGTTCTGCACAGCCATAATATGCGGCACAATATCATGCCATGTGGTTTCTCTATCGTTTTCGTCGCGTTTACAATTCATCAATGTCTGTCTCTGAGTTATACTGGTTTAATCGGCCGATATAATTAATTCAAGGGTCTGATCAAATCACGTCTGGATGCAACAGTTCTTGCAATGTATTTAGGCCATTCTCAGATTGCTGGCTAATTATTCTGATTTAAGCGGAGAAGAAAATCAGTACACAAATCTTAAGAGATATTTTATAATATACTTACAATTTGTGAGATTCGTTTTCACTTCTTTATTTTATTATTACATGACATAATTTATATGGTAAAATATAAGATATAACATAATGCGGAACAATAAAACAAGAACTTACATTCAATATAGAGACACATAATGCCACAGGACACTCACAGAATATATAAAGGTTAAAATATAGTTATCGATCACTGTTGGGGTTACCGCCGTGAAATAGAAAAAAACAGAGAGGTTAAACTGGTTAACGACCACACAACCTGACACTTGTCCAAGCATTTAACGACTAGAGTTATAGCATAGCCTAATCACAGCCACCCTTAACTCTTAGGCTACAAACATTGCTTCATAGATCGCCATTGTTTACCATCAAGTTTTAACAAATAAAAAACAAAACGTATAATAATATAGTTAGAAAGTGTTGAAATAGTAATAAGGAGTAGTTACATAGTTTTCAAATTTAATGACTATTTTTTATTTTGCTATGTAAATAGTACATCATAAATAAATGGCGCTACATTGCCTGCCTATGAAGCCAAAACATTGCAAATTATAATAAAATTGGCCCCAATTATATCTGTCACATGATCAGGAACCCCCACAATAAAGTAATGTTATCATTATTATATTTATTGTAATAAATGTTATGGTTACCGCCCAAAATTGGTAATAAAATGGAGTTTAGCCGGAATTAAGTGTCAGTCGTCAAACCTATGCAGACATGAATTTCAGGAATTATTAAGTGGTATACAACTTGATTTTAATAATATCGCCAGAATGAACTTAAAAATTAAAGTACCACAACGACTAAAAAGGAGAAAGATGTGTTCTCATGGAAAGAAACGCTCATGGCACAATCTGAGAATTTCCTTCCAGTAATTGTAGTTTTATTATAGGACTGCATTATATGACAAACTGTTCCTTTCTTTACACTAAAACGAGTAATTAATGGGATAAACTCAAGAACTGGCGAGAAAATCTTTCATTCAATCGTGTAAGACTAGTCTAAGAGGCAGTGTTTTCGTAATCATATATATTGGCGAGTGATATATGCATGTCTGTATGTCTAGTATTCCTTCAATTTGATTGTCCAAAAATGCCGAACGTTAAAGGAAGATTTCATATTTGTGTTCATGCTTTAATGTAATATCAAGGTTAACACTAGCATGGGGAAATCGGTGGCATTGAATGAAGTGTATATTTAGAATTACAATCTTTACATAATACCCATGTAAATAATTATCAGAGGTATTGTCATTGAAGCAACAATAATAGCATGCACACAATCAGATGCAAAGGGTTATAAAGCAAACATGTATTGTAGATTTGATGTTGCTTTAATGTCTTCCTCTTCAAAAACCTGTTATGAAAATCAAGTATAAACGTTAAATCATTTTTCTCTCGGCTTAGTTTTTTAGTTTTACTGCGAACATTTACCTTTACTATGTGTTCTTAATTGTGATAGTTATCTCACTGACTACTTCAAGTAACCAATATTTGACAGAATGTATACAGAAAGTCAGTAAAAATCAAAAGGAAACGCTTTCCTATGTGAACCCCATTCGTAAGGGGTTGATGATAAATACATAGGTTCATTCATCTGGATAACTATTTCCTCTTTACAGTGATTGTACATGTAAATACATTAACCTTAATACAGTTTATTGTCTATGATGCCTACCTGACCCCAAAATCACAAAAAAATACTTAAGTCATATCTCAATCTCAGCCTCAACTCATTGTTCCACATGACACCAAAGTTGAAATTATTGTTTTAACATCATTTAAAACACCTTCTCTTATAGAACAAGTTAATAACAAACTTTTGCCAAGATTCCAAAGATTATTTTTTGCTGACATTACAAGTGCAATTGAAGGGCTTTGGTGTAGCCAATCAGGTGTTTGTGGTTTGCACTTGGAGATATCAAGATTAACTTTTCTATAGTTGGATTGTTTTTCTTAGTTAAGTTTATACAAACATGATTTTGGCATTATATAATTAGCAATATTAGCAAAATTCAAAAGGTCAATGAGATGGCTTATTTCAAATTTGACAAAAAGTCGAGAAAACTTGCAAATCGTGCTCGTTTTAATAATTTGCCCTATCAAGATTATAACTCACAAAAGTTTCTGAAAAATGTGTACTGCCTGGTATACAAATTCACTATTCCATGCAACCTTACACGACTTAAACTTTTACCCGTGCCGAAACCCATACATAATCCGCAAGCGTCTTTAAATTAAAGTACACCGCCATTCACCGCTAGATGCTTTACCACTACAAACCAATGACAGGATTGTCGAAGACATCGTTTACAAAACAAATTCTTTATTTCAGTTTATTAGAACTATGATTTATGAAAATTTATTATTCAAAGAAAAGCAACATTTATGACCACATGACGTTCACACTATGATATAATGGAAATTTGATTTCAACACCGACACTCGCTCGATATATTTTTGACATAAAATATTTAAAGTTTTGTGAAAGTGATGTTCTGAAGGGGTTTTAATTGCACTGGGTCAGACGGGAAAAGAATAATAGCAACGTTAGTGTAATGTTCAGTGATCAAAATATAAACAAAAGACAACACATAATTTTCCTAAACAAACTATACATCGTATTGCTAGAACTTACACAGTGAAGTTTTACGTAAAATGATACATAGACGTGATGACACGTTTGTAGATAGCACGTTTATCACCTGTCAAATACATTTTTGAGTTGTGATTCTTTGTATAATTCCATTCTTCATAACAAACTCTACCAACCTGTAGGGTCATTTTAATTTTGAACATAATACTCCAAGAGCTTGGAGCAAGGTCGACTATATGTATCTATGGTTCAAGTTCATAACAAGATTGGAGCGGTCATTTCAAATGAAATATGAGATTGATTTTGTGAATTTGTTAATGCTGCATAAATATGTTATAGTAAAATATTATAAGGGATTTTTTGTCGAAAAAAGATCTGTACTGTCGTATTACAAGTGTTGTTTCCTATTGTTTCTTAACGAGATTGGACTTATATCATATACAAAAAAATCCATGAGTCGGTAGGAGTCCGACAAGCTTATAACATTAATTTCCCTCCTTGACCCTAAACAGGAAGAAAATATAGATTTCCACATCAACGCCGGCCTCACCCCTACACTGGAACGGATTTGTGACATTCTACGAGGTTTTCGGCGTTCTTGCTTATTTTTTACTTGGGTTGTGACTCAAGATTTTTGTTCAACATACAGAATACACCAACTTATGTTTGAAAATATCTCGGATACGTTCTGAATTACAAGACCGAAACGATAGCAGCCAGTGTCGTGAGAACTGTTCAAAATACGTTTCACAGAAAACACTACAGTTTAAAGCGTTATAGTTGGTCTGTTGTTATTGATGAGTGTTTTCCATTCACATTGACTTTCGTATGGATAATTGTCAAGTTTATATTCTGTTTGTATATTTTCATAACTTCTTGACTATTGGAGGCATACTAAAACAACGAAACAAACTTCCCTCTTTACTAAAGCCATGCTATTTTAACGTTTTTTATTTAATTTGACTGACAATAATTCAATGGGTTTGTATTGAGTGAAAATAACGACGCCACTCTGTTGTGAATTGAAATTATCACCAAGGGTATTTAGAGACACATAATTAAAAAAGTGAAGTACATTCGCTTTCCAGACATGCTGTCTGTAATGGGGACAATGAGACATGCCATTCTTTACTGTAACACAATGGCCTCTCGCCTATATTAGTTTCTGTTAAGGTAATCATTTCATTCTAGCTACGTAAAAAAATGACATAGCGTTATGTTCATAAGAGCTTTATCATGGTTTACCGGTAGGTGTCAATTGGGCATTCGGAAAAAAAAGCGGGAACAGTCAATAGCATTACCAAGTATTGAGGATGGCTCGAAGACTTGAATATTGATCAGTGATTTTCCATCATTTTGTTAAACTCATAAAGTAATAAGTACTATTGAAGATCAAAATACTTCGACCCTGGTTAACCGCTTAAGGCTGCGTTAAGTATTGTCCAAAAAAAAGTTTAATAACCTTGTTTTCATGTCAAAAGCGCTTGGCCTTGCTATTTTTTACGCAACTTAAACTATTGATCGACAAGCCTCTTTTGTGAGGTTAAAAGAATCACATTATAATATAAAGCTATACAAGGGAATTAAGAAACGCTTTTTGAGTGGTCAACTAAAACCAATGAATAATTTAGCAAACTTCTCCTGCAAGACATAAATCTGTCTTCGTTATACATTTTTAGGATACTGTCAATATATATAATGTCTCCTATTTGTAAAGTTTTATTAGTTTTTTTTAATTTATATTCTTAATAACCCCCTATTTTGAAAATGATTTTTACGCCGCTACCCGTGGGACGCCCCTCACGTAAATTCTATATTTAAAATAGCTGATGACGTATCTGTCAATTTTCTATATCCTGTTTGATGAGAAAAAATTCTCTGATATTCTTTTATTATTAAATATACGCTCGTTTGAGTGCAAAGATTTTAATAACAGTAATCAATTAACTTTTATAAGTGCATATGTGTTCCAATAAATACGAAATCACTTTTATTTTAAGCGGGGCATGAATACATAAACAAATTAATAAGCCGCCATTTATTGAGTGAAAATTTGAAAGGTCGAATGTGTAAGCATAAGAATTGCAGATAATCATTGGATTTAAACATCTTTCTTAGTTTTAGAGTGTGTTTCATGATACATGGATATTAAGTCGTCTTTCTGTCAGAGAGTCTGTTTTGCTTGAAGACAGGTCGATTTCCAGGTAATGATAAGGACCACGCTGGTTTGTTGACAAATTTTCAGGCGTGGGTGGAGTAAAACAATATCAATAAATCTGTAAATTGTTGTGTGAATTTCCGGGAAGTTCGTATTACGTATTGCAACGACAAGCAGTTCAAAATACATTTAAACGATGATATAACATTCTATTTATGTTCGAATAGTTGTTTTCGTCCATATTTGTTTTTGGTATGAAAGCAAATGTTTGAACATTCAGCTTCATGATCAAGAAAACGTTTGAAAAACGGGATAACCATTTTCTATTTAACGGTAAGTAGTTAATTTCCAAATATATCTTTATTTAAAAATAAACTAAGGTAACATTTCTTTAAATTTTAAATTTTTATTTCCCAACATTTTCTGGTTCGAAGTGAAGTGTTCTGTTTTGATCAAGGGTAAGCATATAACTACAATGGATTTTATAAGTAGTTCTGGGAGTTGATATTTTCACTCCTTATTTTGCAGTGAAAATATCAGATTGATGTTTTTTTATTATATTTCATCCAAAGGCATCAAATAAAAATAAGGTATATGACAAACAATGTTTGCAAAGTGACATTATCCGTAGATAAATCGCTTTAATTGTTGTCGTTTCATTGCAAAGATACGGAGTGATTAATTGAAGGCAATGGCGTTATGATTATACAGACGTTTTATATTTTCAGCAGATTCAGTACCGTTCTTTCGAAAACTGATGACCTACGAACACGTGTGTGAGGCTCGGTCCATTTTCTCTGGGTAAAGACATATTAAAATTAGCTTAACTAGACTTATTCAAGGGTAAAAACATCAACTGATGGTCAATCCTTCGCGTTGCTTTTCAATTCTTTTTCATTCTTATTTTGTCACGTTAGCATACAGGAAAATTAGCTGACTGATTTTCTGCATATCAAGGCGTCTGGACATTTTTAAAAGATAATTTTCAAATTTCAAACGCAATATAGCGATTTCATTGGCGAACAAAACATGGGCAAACTATAATGATTATTCAAAATATATGTACAATGTGTTTTTGAAATGTCTTTTTCTGGAAATGTACCCCAATACAGTAATCAATTTTACCAAATTTATTTCTTACAGTTACATTTTTATAAAGGGTTCCATTATCAAATATTGTTTATAAATATTATGTCAATTAATTCTAGGTATTTATGACATCTGTGTAGCATCGCAGTTTCCTTGAACGCGTCCCTTGTAACGTTAACGTATTCATCAATTTCAAAATAGGAATGATTCTCGCTGTACACTGTAGGCAATCTAAACAAAACAAGCTCATACAAATAGTCTATTGGAGTCATATATGTAGTGTTCTTGTTTAACTGACAACTCATAAATATCATATACACCTGATTTATTTGATATTGTTACGAGGCTGCCACACAATTTTTTAGCACCAAAGCGTAGAACGATAGATATTCAGCACGTGAAATCGTCCCATTTTCGTACGGCAAAACTATTCGTTGCAAAGCATACAATATGATCATATTACTTTGTAACCTTCAATGCAAGTTTATGAAAAAATAGAAATAAAAACAAACGCACGTGTGAGATCAGCATCATAATCAGAAATTTAAGGAAACACACTATCTAAGCTTTTTTCTTGAACACATTGATACAGAATACCATTTAATGTGATTGGCATTTTTGACAACATGTCAATACAACAAGTAGAAACATGAACACAAAAGTAGCAGCATAAGTGGAACTCAACTGGTAAACTGCGAACATGTACACGGTTCTATCACACCAGTTACTAGGCTCGTGTAAGAGTGGCTCAAAGCGAGGTCGCCAAATATTGAACGTCCAAATCGTTCCAGCCACCTGCCAACCAATGAGAAACAACAATAATAGGGTGTCCATTGTTCGGAATGTTTGGTTAGTAAAGGCCCCCTCCACGTCTGGTTCGTCTATAAGGCGGCGATGACGCCGTGTTTGTATATTCCACCAGAGGGTTGCTATTAGCTTGACAAGCCCGCAACAACCCCCAACAATTAGATAGACAGGCACCCGTTCATCCTTTGGACAGTCTTCCCAGTATTTCACACCTGCAACGAAAATATTAAGTCAATATAACGACATGCATGTAGATATAAACAAGGTAACTTAACGATCGTTTAAGACAATTGAAAAAAATCAGAAATATTGTTTACAATTAAAACTATATTATTGCATACAAAATGTTTTATTTACATGTGCAATGTTAATTGTTTGTGTAATATAATAAAAGTACAATTCTTGTTCTGCTCAGCAAACCTATTTGGCACGCAATATGACACGCTGGTTCCTAATTTTCTTTCTTATCTGTTGTTATAAAGTGATGTACGAATATATATATTTAAGGAACACATTTTCAAGTGTTGCAAATATTAGTAATTGAGAGTGATAACCATAACTCAGAGACTAAAATGATTTCGAAATGAGTTCATGTTCAATGGCATTTGCAGTTAAATTAACATCAAAATCTATTTAATTACTTTTTTTATATTTACCTATTGAGAACATTGTCAGAGGTATTGCCATGGAAACGCCAACAAACACCGTTACACACACTGAAAAAATCAGAAAGAAGGGTTTCACCATCTTAAAAAGCATAATATAGGATTCATTTATTTGTTTTAAATTTCCAAATATTAATTGGTCTTATTCCTTTCTATATATTGAATATAAAAATGCAATACTGATGTGAAAAACTACAGAAAAAAGCTCAGTAGCAAAAGTTTAAATATTAACCAGTCCGATAGGTAAACGGCACTTCAGGTTCCCTCCATACTAAAAGCATTGTTTGTTTTTCTGCGACAGTGTGTCAAATGCTTGGCACTAGTACCTCGGAAAAAAAACTGACTTTGTGCATCATTTTTCATGTTGCTTTTATTACTGTTTATGAATAAAACCGGGTCTTTTGTATCAGATAAGGTCAATTATTGTGCATAAAGCATTGAGCATTGTAATATATTTTGTGAAATTCCTCAATAACATATTTGGTCCAAAAATATTAGAAAATAGTGATAAAAATTATATCAACATTATTTAAGTGATGACGTGGTTGTAATAATTATTTCAAATTCGAACTTTGAGTTGTGCTCCGGATAAAGGAGTTGAGTAAGATATTGAAAAACAACTTTTACAGTATTTTCGAGAAACTGGGTCAAGACATCCATGTTACAAGTTTTCAGTCAGAAGAATATTTAAAACAGAACAATTAAAAAGTAATTAAGCTTAAACTATCCCATTAACATTAGTTCTTTAATATTGGCAATTCAACACGAAAGTATTTCCTTACGTGAGCTGCACATAATGTCCGCAAGTCGGCAGCTGAGGTCATATACGTTGCTGGCTTCCTTTCCTGCCTCCCGGACCTGAAACATGAAGGCGGTGTAGTCTTCCCCGTCATCGTGGATGCCTTCCGTCCGCACCAGCCGCCGTCCCTCACCCATACACTGGAATGGAGAAATAATATTCTTATATATAACTAGAGGAATAAAGCTTGGTTTTCAAACAAAGAGCAAATTGCACTCCCTTCCAATTCCCCATGGTAGCATATTTAGATTAACATCTGTGGTCCTGATTGCTGCAGAACTGGCAGTGTAAAAAGTTAAATATTAGAGTGTATTTTAAGAAAGAAACCGCAAGCTCCTCTGAATGTGAGTCAACCATTTGTAACAGTTCGGCCATTAATAGAGCCACAATTGTGATCCTTGCATTTTGTCACTGGTAATATATTTACAAACGTATACATATTAGGAAATTAGTTTTCAATAATTTCAATAAGTTGAGTTTTTTTTACTTTAAGCAAAACATGTATTCATCGAACTAGATTATACAAATATGTTTGAATTATATTTATATTTATGCGAACAGCTACAGAAGCAAGCTCAGTAGCAAAAAGTTTAAACATTAACCCGGTTTAATGGTTTAACGCTAAAGACATAGAACATAAATTCACAAATAAGAAACATGGAAGAACAGCAAAAAACTCCACAAGCAGCACAGTGCATATATACAATATATACAAAAAAATAGGTATGTTTATCAAGGATTGTTAGGTACCGCCTTGGAACGGTCAGTAAAATGTAAAATTACTGGGGGTTTAATGTCAACAAATATTTCAATACTATTACACAGTGCATATTATAGATATAATTGACAGTTAAGGTTATATTTAGTTTTATTTTAAACTTTTTCATTTTACAACGGTTGTTAAACAAGTTATTACAACATTATAGTCATTTTCGCTGGCACTATGCTACGCAAGACGGTCGTCTTATATTGTGGGAGAAACCAGAGTACCCGGTTGTACTAGGTTGAACAATTCACTTAAAATGTTTCATATCTACGGCCCTATGACAACCCAGAAGCCCTGATTTATGTAACAGTTACTGTGATACCGTTGAAGATTAGTTTAAAGTTTGTGGAGCGGTATAATGCATTGTGTTTTTTTTACTGCATTGTTCTGTTCAGGGTATTTTTTATGTTTAATGCTCCAATATGTCCGTATTTCATACGTGTTTATTTGGACTCATTTTCACTCCACTGACAATGTTAACGTGCTTGTCTATCATTGACTTGGTTTGTTTGAAGTGAAGAAATGGCCCCTATCTTTGACGAATTGCTCCTTTTGAGACACATAATTGTATTAATGTTTGTATGAACTTGTGGTCCACTAACAATTGATTATTTTGCAAATTATCGCTTGTTAATAATCCATATGGAATATGGAATACTTGCTGTGCTGTTCTGTTCATTATATACTCAAGCATGGTAACCATGTACTAATACTTGTATTAAATGCAACGCTTAGTTATATAGTATTCATTATCCTGACCAGAAATGATTTTTATTTTAAGATGTCATATGGTCGCAATGTTGTATACACTCATATTGCATACAAAGTCTTCAGATCCCATATGGTCGCAATGTTATACACACTCGTATTGCATATAAAGTTTTCAGATGTCATATGGTCGCAATGTTGTATACACTCGTATTGCATATAAACTTTTCAGATGTAATATGGTCGAAATGTTATACACACTCGTATTGCATACAAATTTTTCAGATGTCATATGGTCGCAATGTTGTATACACTCGTATTGCATACAAAGTTTTCAGATGTCATACATATGGTCGCAATGTTATACACACTCGTATTGCATACAAAGTTTTCAGATGCCATATGGTCGCAATGTTATACACACTCGTATTGCACACAAAGTTTTCAGATGCCATATGGTCGCAATGTTATATACACTCGTATTATGCCATATGGTCGCAATGTTATATACACTCGTATCGCATACAAAATTTTCAGAAGCCATATGGTCGCAATGTTATATGCACTCGTATTGCATACAAATCTTTCAGATGCCATATGGTCGCAATGTTATATACACTCATATTGCATACAAAGTTTTCAGATGTCATATGGTCGCAATGTTATATACACTCCGCAATGTTATACACACTCGTATTGCATACAAAGTTTTCACATGCCATATGGTCGCAATGTTATATACACTCGTATTGCATACAAAGTTTTCAGATGCCATATGGTCGCAATGTTATACACACTCGTATTACATACAAAGTATTCAGATGCCATATGGTCTCAATGAAATATACACTCGTATTGCATACAAAGTTCAGTATCAGATACATTATTCACACTAAAATTTAGAAGATTAACTGTTCAGGAATGACAATGAAAACCTCTTAAATGGGCCCAGTCTTCTAAGAGACATTCTCAGGAATATTTTATTGGTTCTTTATTCAATAAGATGGACTTGTAGCGCATTTTGCAAACATTATTGTTCGGTCTGGTGACATTGGTCTGTCTTTTAACATTACAGTACGAGGAAACTGAATATGTCGGCATGTAATTAACCATTCCAAAACCTTTGCTTAAATCTGGGTAATCAAGCATTTCAAGAACAATTGACTAACAAACATTACGCATTAACTTTTACAAACGCTAACTATATGTTTATGTGTATTATGTTTTGTATACTACTTCATTAGGGTTTTTTATGATTTCCAAGTTGATGTCACCAATACAGGAGTAGGCCACGTAAAAGACGTAAAGTATAATAGGCATTGTATATATAAGGATATGACGATAATACACGAGAAAAAAAAACATTTTCATTCAAGAGTAGTATATTTAGATCTCTTACAAATGATTTTCAGACTCAAATTTAACATCTATATGTACGTATTCCACAACCTCCTATTGTATTATCCAATGTCAAGATATAGCATACTACGTTGTCCAATTAAGTAAAGAACCTTAAAACATGTCGGAATGCCAACCTTTCTTATACATGAGGTTACAAATGGGATCCCTTCACTAGCAGATCCCTTAAATGTCCAAGAGGGCTTTTTACAGCAAACATGACATCTATATGACAGCATATACATGCTTATATTTATGTCGAATGAATCATTAAAGACCAAAAAAGTATTGGGAAGAGACCCCTGAAAACCATCTCAGGCCACTTTACGAGCAGCCCCTAAGTGCGCCACTCCTAGTGTCCAATCAATGACCAGCTTCTGATTTAAGCTCTTTTGAGTTAGGCTTAAGATAAATTATCTGTAAGAGACCCTGTCAATTAAGTTCAAATGATTGTAAATGAAGAATAAGCCAATTTCTTAGTTCATTTGAAGTTATGTACCGAATCTAGTATTCTAGATTGAAACGAACTTAACCGCGTATTTATAATCAAGAGAGGTACTGTCATGGTGACTGTTTATTGCGATATTGTGTCCCTGATTGGTTCTTGCTAGTGCGTTTGACAGCTGTCCACCGAGTTATACATGCTCATTATTACATGTATGTATCATGGTACCTAAAAGTATATCTAATAACAGATGAAGACAAAAAGTTGTTCTTGCAACTGGCCAACCAATACTTTGAACTTTCATTGAATCATTAAAGGGATGTTGTTATCCACTTTTTTATGTTGACATTGAGATATGATATAAAGATGTTTTTGACCTCACGCTTTCTGATCGTGAATGTGTGATCAACGGCATCCGCTTGGTTTCACTATGAAATAGGTATCCATATGCAGCATATTATAGATTTCCGTGTTGATGTTTTTGAGTATATTAGCATGCACGTGATACTTGTATCTGTTGGTATGATTTTCCCGTGTATCAGGAATTCTACATACTTCAGCTATGATCATCACTATTGGTTTTGCTTGTGCACATTATGTTCAGCTCGCTGTCTTTTTGTCGAGCTTTTGTCATTGACTTAGTTATTGGCGTCGCCGTCGTCGGCGTAAAACACTTGGCTATTTCTAATAGCACGTTTAAGATAAATGAAATTAACACATGTTACAAGGGACAGGGTGAATACGTACAGTAAAACCGAATTTAATAATTAATTAATGCCTCTGTTTTATTGAAAAACAACAACAACATACATACGTTGGTGTTCTTCAAATGCAATTGTCCTAGGCTTGCTCGTATGAAGTATCTTATTTTGGTGAAACATATTCAGCGGCGTTCTTGTTGTTTTATTACGGCCTGTGACACCTCTGTAAAACCTAGCTATAACTGAATCAATATGATTATAGAATAAATACGGCTTATGGCAGATTATGCCTGTGAAGCATTTTATGACTCCGAAGAGAATTTACTTCAGTGATTTCTTTTTATTGAAAATAATTTCCATGTCTGACTACTGGGCACTCGCAAACTGGTAAAAAACGATGCGTTCTTGCCTACCTTTTGATAACCGTGCTTAAACGTTTACCAATGTCGATATGCTATTAGCTTGTTATGTGAGTTGTATTGTGGCGTTTGTTTCTTCTTTGGTGTTTAACTGGCATCGGGCAGAGTTAGCCCTGTAGTTATATTGTGTAGTAAGTTTGGATCTTTTGTCGTTTTGAATAATTGAACTCGCTGGTGATTTAACGCTTAACTCAAGTGACCTTGTTAGAATAAATGTCTAGAGACAAAAGGTGTTTTTCTTTCAACATATATTTGGTATTATTTCACATATTTTGACTTAAACATTATGTTCGACACATTAGGTTAGCCCTTACACTTTAGTGATTTAACTACCTTTCTGTATTTGGTGAAAAATTAAGATATTATCCCAATTCTTCTTATTCTCATTTCAGCCGGTGCATTAGACTGACGTGTTTCAGTGCTAATCAAATTTATAACAGTAGTTATAAGATGTTTACGGTGTTAAGATTTGTTCAAATAAGGGCAACAGACAATAGGGTTCGTAACGATTGAAATCCAGAAACTCAATGAATCTTTGATATATTGCATTATGGTTAACTAGAGAGTTGTCTTGGTAGAGTGCTTTTAGTTTGTTTTTCCACACCTTTGCTTTGATAGAAATGTGAATATAAAGCATTTTATTTTGATGTTGGTGTGGTAATTTCCTTTTGACCTTTTTCCTAAAACTATAACTTAAGAAACACCTTAAAAGGGTTACAAACGATCAAGCTCTCACTTATAGTGGTCAACGTACATTTCTGAGCCTTTGTTATAAAGAAAATCAAGATAAAGATAGAACGTTTGTAATAAAATGAATCAAAAACATACATATTTACACTGCGACAATTAATTGCATGTCATTTATCGAAAGGCATATGTCATAGTCAGATTATGGCCGACTTATTCAACTACACTAATGAAGGTTGTTTGCAGGGGGTTTCCTATTTGAATTGTATAAGTACCCGAATATAAAATCCATAAATGAAACAGTTGCCTGATAAACATAATTTCATGAGGCCTAATGTCTTGTGTTTATTGGCAGTCTGACTCTGGAAAAAACGATTTGTTTTAATTGCAATGACAAAAAATCAGTATTAATAATTTAATGACAGAATGCCCGGAAATGTCATGGTAAGCATTTGAGACTTGGTTTGCTGTTTTGACTGGATTAAAACCAACCTTACATTTATAGAACGTTGTCGTCAACTCATGTATACTTTTTTACCTTACCACAACCGTATCCACTGTTCGCGCCTGCGTTTCCTGGTTTGGTCGGGCGGCATGCAAGAAGTTGTTTGTCGCTTGATACCGCGGGCTGTAGGATGTAGAGGCAAACTCAAACGTTGAAGATGACGGTACACGGTTGGTTGGTACAGTTGACGAGCTACAACTTGCAAGTGGAGCACTGGACTCCGGGTTAGGCGAAAGACAAAAAGGTGACCGAGGTGGCGACTGGTCGTGCTTTGTGTTTTGGCGCCATGACGGACCCCCGTTTATGTTCCCGTCTGAGTTCTGGCGCGGACGGCGCGTTGACTTGCGACGCCCGGATCCCCCGCGCTGTTTTCTTATGGTGCCTTTCCTCACAAACATCGCTATTCAATAACATTAATCATTTTTGTATAAATAAAAAGAAATTGCATGCACTTACATATTTGAAACTCCAATCAAGCACAATTGCTTTGTTGATTTACACAAAAATCATTGATCACAATTCATTAAAATAGATACATTATATGCTATTTAAAATCCACCATCCTAAATAAGAAAGTGCTGTCGTCATTCATGTGCAGGAATTCCGTAATTGATTTATTGTTACGAAAAACGGTTGGCGTTTTCTTGCCTCTCACTGATGATGGACGCGCATTATATACTGCTTAGGGAGGATTGAAAGAAAAACCAATATCCAACAACGACAAAGTAAAAGGCTTGCTGTGTCGCCCTGCTTAACCAATGTACAGGCTACACTGCAAGGCCAGAAAGTGATGAGAAGAAACGTGTGATGCAATTATAATCCAATTTAATCAGAACCATTAAAAGTTCTCTATTGACGACAAGTTGTCATCAAGGTAACCAATTTATTTCGAGAAAAAACGACAATTTCCAGTAATTGCATTGTGCACACAATAATTTCTTAGTAAACCGAACAAATATTCGTCACGAAAATGCCATATTACATACGTCTTATGAATGAAAACACCTCAAATAAAATAGTGCATGCGTATTTTTCTTTGTCCAGCTTCAAATGCGATAAATCAATGTCTCCTGACGTCACAAGTAAACTGTGCAACAAAGATGAGCTGATACGACCTCATTATGATGTTTCCATTTATATCACACGTTCATTATTTAATTATAAAGAATATTTCATTCACATAAAATATAAGCTAATTTCCAAGGTCTTATCCGCACATTTTTGTGCACTTTTTTCTTTCGACGACGATTGCAGGTATACATACAATCTGAATATCAACAGTGACATAATGTGAATGATGTTGCATGTTAGCTTTATTTTTCTGATCATTGTTTCTAATTATTTATAAATTTAAATCAAAGGAGATATTTTTGGAATCGAATTGAACAAGTGTTTTGATAACTGCATATGATAACGGAAGTAACCTGTATGATCCTCATTGATAGACGCAAAATGTTCTATCTTCAAATCAAACCTGAAATATTTTTAATTCGAAACATTACACCGTATTTCCATTGTTCTGTATTACATTAAATGTATCTTAAAACATAGGGGAAAGACATGACAGTCACTAAATAGCTCTTTGTGTTCAATTTCAAGTACACGTCAACCAAACTAATGACGACACTCAAGTCCCCTTAAACATTTGAAAACAGCAATAAAAACTGTTAAGGATGACGCGGCACCATACTTTCTTTGCATTTATGACGTTAACGGATATAAGATAATGTACATTGAGACACAAAGCTTAACAAAAATACCGATATTATCAGAGCTTATGGTTATTTACAGAATCTGTCCGTAAGTTAAAATGTCATGTGAATATTGGCTTACAATCAATCGTTTGTTTCCTGATTGAAACGGCGAAACGTCAGAGCTTGTGTCCCATCTGACAAGAGTTGATCGTTGTACATAATGAAAGGGCGAGATTGCATGTTCCTAGCGGCATTGTCTCTCAGGAAGTTGTCTCCGTCAAGTTATTGGATTGAAGTGGCTCTTGAACCATATATTAGCTTATTTCCAACGCAATTGTCCAATTAGGGCTCGAATGAGGAGTACTTTCATTATTTTGGTCGCAACGCATTACTACTTAACAGGCATTGCATACATCATGCGTATTGTCATTATAGTTTATTAAAGTCTCATCCATGAACAATCATACAATATGTACATTAATATATTCACCAAGGTTTGTATCAGTATATGGCCTTTCTAAGATAATAATAACTGTAGCAAACTCTTCTACTCATCACTCATATATACACAATAAAAAGTAATTCATGTTCGCTCAATTATAACACACTCATATCATGAATTTATTTAAATTAAGAGATAACAATTATGTTTTTCCGTAAAGTAATGTCAAAGATATACTAATTTTGCTCGTATTAAAATATGGTCTAACAGATCAAGTATCAACACCAATGAGATTGGTAATGAAAAGATTAGCAATATTACCATTATATAAAATATTTATGTCACTTACGTCAACAATAAGTTTTATAGCAAGTACAGTATAATAATACATGACTTTCATTTTCAATTACTTTTGTTTGTTTAAAAAAGAAATGTCAATGACGTTGACAAGTGTACAGCTCATCTCACCTCATTTTGTGAAATTTTGTGTATTTCATCCAACACCGAGGTAAAATTACATTGCTCTATATTTCCACGTCCCCTGTTTCCTCCTTGTCTGTTCCCTCATTTATCGCCGGCCTGGTGCCACGTGATCCTGTCCGAAAAAGAGTTATTAGAACGACCACGCCCCCTCCGCCGCCTATCATTTCCATCGAATATCCATCCTGACTCTGGTAACGGATAGAACAACTGTCTCTGTGCATGTCCATTTCCACGTCTCTACTGCCATCTACTTTTTCATTTCAAGATTTGCGTTCTGTCCTTGAGAGTCGCGATATTTTTTGTGCAAGTTACCAGCCATTCTGCACTCCAACATATGTGTTTCATTTGTGTTGAAAACATTACAGTATTGATTGTTGTCCTTAAGTCGCATTTTGTATCCTGTCATTGCGTTTATCAGCATACGCCTTAAACGTGGCAATTTCAACACACGATTTTCTAGTACAGCATTTCTGCACTCAAGCACCGCCTCTTTTGAGTTCATCCGTAATGACCATGATGAAGTAATGTAAAGCGTTTTCTGAGGTGGATTGTGGTAAGGCCTGTATTACAACAACCAATAAAAAAGTCTTTTGTAGGATCATTTCAGCGGGAATTCCTTTTTCACATTTTATCTTGTTTAAAGTCTACCTCCTTATGCATTTTGTCCATTTCTTGTGTGAGCATTCGTTTATTTTTAAGGACCTCTGCAGCTAAATTGGCAATACATTACCTGAATATCAGTGTCAGATTCAACTACTTTCGCTGTCATTTACCTCTCTAGGCAACGAGTCTGATCATTTTCTTTTGTTCAAACGAGTGGCCAATTTATCCATTCGCTGGGATGACATGCTGCTTCACTTAAATCCATTCTTAACTCCCAGTTCAATTCTAATGGAATAGCACCTTACGAGATCAGAAAAAAAATCGCGTTCGCTTACAGTCAAGAAACCAAATGACACTGGCGAAATGACTGACATTGTATTTCAGATTTGGAGAATTGAACATCTATATAAAAAAACTTGATCTCTAAATGACCTCAAACTCATGATAAAATCTTGAAAATTTAAAACAAGGTTGTCACTTTCGAAGCCAGACTCCTGGCTATATCAAATATGTTTTGACTCTGTTTATGATAAATAAATAGTATTTTACATATACATGACGGTAGGTAAAAAGTTTACATTTTCCCAAAATGAGTAACGCTGGTGACTGATAAATATCTGCTTATAAATATCGGTATTTAAACGCGGTATCTATAGATGTTTTGCCGAGTACATATCGGTGATTAATACTGTTAGCATCATTTGATCTTTACGAGATTCATAAATTATTAATAAAACATATTAGCATAGCCCTTAAAACTACTGTCCCCTTGTTTGGAATTTTTATAGCAAGACCAACACAGAAAAATTAGAAAAAATTCATTACAGAGCTTTAAAAATTTAATAATTACACCTCAACTTACGAAAATCTTCTTCATAGAATACAATTGCCAACATTACATCAGATCAGGGTGAGATACATCGCTATTGAAACATAAAATGTCTGTATGGTATCTCACCAGAATATGTTCCAAACCTGGAAGACATGTAATTTTAATCTCAGATATGGAAACTGCTTCGATGTGCCATTAGTAAGAAAAACTAAATATGGGAAGAACTCTTTCCGCTTTGGGGCCAGTCAGGTATGGAACAGCCTCCCAAAGCAAATAAGGTGCTCTCAAAACTATCCGGAAATTAGAAGGCTGATTCGCACCTGGACAGGTCACTCTTGTAACTGCTTAATGCGCAAATACTATTTTATTACTTTAAATCGTAAAAATAAATTGAGAATTATAAAGTGATTTACTGAATATCTTTTATATTTTGTCTCAACGGAAAAAGAGTTTTGTTTTCAGTGAGATGGCCTACACCCACTAGACAAGATATGGCATTCAAATACCAGGAAAGATTTCAGTGGACATTTTCAATATGACTAACAAATAATCAGATTAAATAACAAGGGCTATGTTCTGTTTATAATTGTTTCAAATTTCTATAACATCTGTCGAACACATACAACTACTTGAATGTAGAGTTTTTCCTCAAGTATTTGGATAAGGTTTTAGGACCTGGCATTTTCAATTAACATTCTTACACAGTGGTAGGTGCTGATATTGTCAGGTTAGTGGCCGGGCAGAGGTTTGGATGGTGACCTCTAGGTAGGGATTAATCCAATCAACAAAGGATTGTTATGTTCCGCCTTGGAACTGTCAGTAAAATGTAAAAAAACAACATTTAACGCAAATCTATCTATAGTTAAAAGTACAAATAGTTCTTGATATGTAATAATGTGTATATCTTTTGGTAGCAGTAATTTGCCAAATAACATGCAATAAAACATTGTCGATGGAAGAGGATCCCTCAGCTCACGCTACATACAAACAATATATTAAGTTCTGTGTTTTATGGTCTTATATTAATATTGTACCATGTTTTGAAGTGTTCCCTTTGTTTTCGCCTATATATATATTAAGTCCTATATCTAAATGGTTACAAGTAAGCAGAAGCTTACCTTCAGTAACTAAAATGCGGTAAATTTACAACGCTGGGCACTCATATAACGTTGCCCTTGATAATATGGCACAGAACGGCTACGTCATCCACTACCCACGTTATTGATATTATACAAGCGCGCTGAATCAGTCGTGTATACTTGCAATAAACTCGGGTTGTAAGTGCAACAACTATTACTTCTATCTCAGTAACTATATATATCCAGACAGAAAGCGTGAGCGAGCTCTAGAGCGATGATTTTCTTTCCTTCTTCCTTTCATTTAGAATTCGATCTGTCTCAGGTCTATAAATCGATAGATAAATATGGCAGATGCTTTGATATTGCTTCGTATACTTTTTTTCATTGAGATTTGCTGTTAGTTTGAGAAATAGTTTAAGTAAGTTGGACCAACCTGAACGAACGATTTAATTAGCTACTGCCAAGACATTTCAAGTCAGGTCAAGTTTCCGTTATTTCGCTCAATCCGAACATAGATAAATGAGGTAATATCATATAATAAATATCACAGAGGCGAACGAGTGAAATGCATTTATAGATTTAATTTCTTACATTACACTTTTTAGACAGTATATCGTATTAATAGTAAATTGCCAGTGTAATTAATTTATTTGGCTAAATCCTTGCAGATATAAATAAATGGACAGTCAATAAAATATCACAACAGAAACAAAATGACAAATTGTTTGAATATGTATGCATACAACTATATAATTTTCAGTAAACTTGCTTTTACAAACACTATTAAATTAGACATCTGTCTTTTGTTAAGGGTATTCATTACTTTCTATAGTTTAAAATCATTAGCGTATCTGTTAAAGATGCATCCGCACATTCCCTAATAAAATGTACCACAATTAAAACAATTGTTTTAGTTTACAGAAAAAGATGAATAAATATCGAAAACAATTGTTCTTGTGGAGGATTTTGTGTTTAAATAGAAAGAAAGTTGAAAAAACACGGTATTTTAACTTTATGAGACGATAGTTTATCCCTGTAAATCTTTTAGCAATCAACAGTCATTTAATATTTGTGCGTTTTATGCTATTAAATACACGGTTACAATCTTGAAATCAGTTATTAATATTTATCATAAATGCATTATTTAGTAAGTAAAGGTTTATCACTCAAAATGCATGTTTGTGATACATGTGTATGTACTGCTTTTCAATACGTGTGTCACTTTAAAGTATGGTTTCAAATATTTCTTCCGTTATTCATCAAAAACATTACATTCGAAAAGATAATGGAATTTATCGCCTAATACATCGCCGTTCCTAAAAACGCTGTCATTTAGTGGCGTTCTATTCAAACTTCCACTTTCAATTGGGATACTATGGTTTCCTGTTTTGATTTGTTTTCTTGTTTCTATAATTATAATCGACATTGTCCCAGCTCCCAAAACCGCCTGGCAATTTGTTGTTTCTTGTTTTAAATTTTATCACAAATTTCATAGGCGGATCCAGGGGGGGGGGGCGGACCCGGCGCGCGCCCCCCCCCCTAAAATTTATAAATTAAGTATATGTATAAATTATTAATATCGTTCCATCATTGTAGATAGCTTTTAAGGTACTGATTTGCTCCACACAAAAAATAGATCTCGATTTACCGTGGTTGTATCGAATATCTATCTATTATCGATTAAATTATCTATTATGACGTATTCAGTAGAATGTGTTAGCGTTTGGCTATCCTCCGTTTTTACGGCTATACGCAGGAAGTAAAACGCCGTTCAATCGGACACATGCGTAGTTTTGTAGTGAATATCGGACGGCTGAAATACATGCGGGGAATATCGGACACAACAGTTATTTTAATAAAATATGTTCTGGTTTTATTCGACATTGTGTTGAATGTATTAACCCTGAGAAGTCAGTGAAACAGACGTTTGCTCGTCTGGTTCACTTTTCGGATCGTTCGTCATAATGACTAAATACAATGTACAGAATAGCACCCAGCAGACTACGTTCTGTGCAAACAATTTTTTTATTATTTGTCTTCACATTTCTATGACTTTGGAAGTATTTTAAAGTTTATTACTATAAGCGACTGTCTTATGCTAAACAAATCTGTTCGAAAGATTGATATGGCGGGAGTGTCAAACAGCTTTGAATCATATCAGACGCCGAGTAGCTTGTCATCTTATATGGATCCAAGCTGTTTCCATATTAATTATATCATCAGCCGGAAAGGAGTTAATATTTCACCATCTCTGAATATATTCGCAGAAGTCAGTATAAAGCGACTTAAAACAATAAACTAGAAATGAATGGCTGTAAATTTAGAATAAGATCAGACGCTGCTTTGGATGTACGGCATATGATCTGACTCTGCACTGTTAACAACTCAAAATAACCACATGCCGTCTACATTGATAAGTTAAGACCCTGCTCAGATCAGAAATGGGTAATTTCGATAAAGTTTTGTTTGTAACCCTAAGCATGCCGATAGCGACCGTAGTGATGTCGTCAACCAGATTGGATCCGGATCAGACGCCGAGTAACTCGGCGTCTTATCCGGATCCAAACCGTTTAGCAATCCAGTAACATTCTCACCAAATCAGATAATATGAAACAAGATTAACTTAAGAGATCAAATACACGAGAATTCAGCGGACTACTTGCTAAAAGCAGACACTTTCACTCGGTGTCACTGAACAAACATTAAAGTTTGCCCAATAACTGTATGAATTACTTTTTCAATTTTACCAAGGTCTTTCAATTTATGCGGGGAAAAAAACTTGATCTATAGGGAGGTGACGATCAGCTTAACGGCGTTACTACATTACAAAGTGTCTCTCGCAGTTCAAGCTTTGTAAAAACAGTGTAAACTATGGAACGCCAGGGCGCAATGCTTCTTGCGAAATGCGAAATACTTCATGCTTTTTGCATAATGCTTAATGTTTTTTGCAAAATGCTTAATGCTTTATGCGAAATGCTTTTTGCGAATTGCTTAATGCGAAATTATTTTTGCGAAATGCGAAACGCGAAAAGCTTCGATTCAATATTTTTTACCGTTGTTAGCATAAATTGAGCAGAATCATTATGTATGAAATGAAAAAAGGAACACATTAATTTGAAAAATACTTTTATCTGCATGTAATAGAGGTGAAAAATAATACGTTTGCTGTGTCTATTCATTAGAATAACATATATAAACACACCAATACAATATAATATTCAGAAACGGTAAAATAAAGAGGTGTCCTAGAGAAAATATGCCAGAAAGTCAGTTAGATTGCGAATAGCAAGATGTGCAACTCTGTATATTGCTGTAAACGCGTTAGGTTTTTGGCGCCTGGTGTTAGGCTGCTTATTTTGATGCTCTCAGTGAAATTGGATTTTAAGTGACTTATACTATTCATAGAAACTGGAATTTTGGCAGAAAGTCTAATGAACATATATTCATCATGCAGATCAGTTTAATTCTTGGATTTATCATTGCATTTGTGGACTTGAAACAATCAATATATAACAAAGGAATATTTGGTGACCTAATTTTGGTGAACTCCATCTCAGTGATCAGAATGGATAATCCAAATCACACGTTTACAGTTACAACGTATAGTGTTGATCAATTGGTGAGCTTTCGGTCAGTGCCCAGACAATGGATAATACCTGATCAGGATGTATTGGCTAGATTAAAAAGTCTTGGGATATTAAACTTTAGAAGGAAAAGATCAGGTCGCCCCAGGACTAAGAAACCAACTAGAGTGAATCTAACTAATCTTGTGTATCCAAAACGCTGCAACACCCTAGGCAGTTTTAAAGAGAATGTTATCTGTATGACTTTAAATTGCCGATCCTTAATAAGGAAAGATGTGCTTGTTGGACAATTGCTCCGCGAAGAAAATATTGACTTTGCAATATTAACGGAAACCTGGTTTTCGGACGAAAAACAACACCAATTTGAATGTTCTGATCTTAATCAAAATGGATACAAAATCAGCGTCTCAAATCGTAAAAACAGGGTTGGCGGCGGTGTTGCTCTGACATGCCGAAGCGGTATCAACATGCGTCGAATGTCAGCTGGTGTGACACAAAGCTTTGAGTACGCAGTATGGCAACTTATTTTTAAAAATATAACCATGCATTGTGTTGGCATTTACAGACCACCATCATTGGCAACAGCCAACCAGTTTGTGTCGGACTTTTTTCAGTTTGTAGAAGATTTGGTTCCAAAGTTTTCTAACCTCATATTAATGGGTGATTTCAACCTACATATCCATGATGACAGTAACGCTATAGCAGAATTCAACAATTCATTAATTGCTATTGGATTGGTGCAGCACGTGAATTTCCCCACCCACGTCCATGGTCATAGTCTTGACCTGGTGATCACCGAAGTCGCAAATGGGATCGACATACTTTCATGCGAACCAGGTCCTTTCCTGTCAGACCATTGTGCTGTTAAAACTGTAACTAAAGTGAGAAAGGAAAATATTGTCAGCAAATCTGTTGTTTTCCGGAATTTTAAAGACATGGATGAGTCTGAGTTTGCTAATGATCTTGCTGAGATATCCATTTGTAGAGAATCTGTCGATCTGTGTGTTGAGCAATTTGAAGATGAAATTAATATAGTTCTTGATAAACATGCTCCTGTCAAAGAAAAAAATCAAATCTGTAGAGCACCGAAACCCTGGTTCAGTGAGGATATCCATTCCATGAAACGACTTGTGCGTAGATCTGAGAAACTGTGGAGAAAATATCGCAAGCCAAAAGACTATGAACTTTTCAAAACAGCACTAAATAAATATCACTATGCTCTAAGACATGAAAAAGAGTTAATTCTAAGCCAGAAAGTACTCGAGTCCAAGGGAGATTCTAAGAAACTCTACCAGTTTGTAAAGGACTTAACCGGAAGCAAGCATGAGAACCCTATGCCAACTGTGGAAGACGGAAGCAATCTAGCTGATAAGTTTGCTGACCATTTCATGGACAAAATTGAAAACATACGGGAATCTTTGAAGGACTTTGACAATTTTATCCCAGCAGTGAAAAATGTGCCAACTTTTGAATATTTTGAAGAACTTTCAGAGGAGGAAATTAGAACACTTATAAATAAATTACAAACAAAATCATCAGAACTCGACGTGTTGCCTACAAAAGTGTTAAAGTCATTTCTAAACGAGCTGTTGCCTTCAATCACTAGGCTTGTGAACCTTTCCTTGACACAAGGAGTGTTTCCAGCAAAATGGAAACAGGCGATTGTCAGACCACTTTTAAAAAAGTCGGGCCTTGAGCTGAAATTCTCGAATTATCGCCCTGTCAGCAATTTGTCATTTTTGTCAAAATTAATTGAAAAAGCGGCACTTTATAGACTTAATCAGCATGTGAATGAGCATAATCTCCTCCCAAAGAACCAATCTGCTTATAGACAGTTTCACTCGTGCGAGTCCGCTTTACTTCGGCTTGTGAATGATTTGCTTGATGGGATGGAACATCAGGAGGTTACGGCACTAATAGCTATAGACCTTAGTGCGGCGTTCGACACGGTCGACCACGACATACTCGTCCATGTATTGTCCAACCAGTATGGAGTTTGTGGATCAGCGCTGGAATGGGTGGATTCGTACCTGCGACCACGTGGCTGCTGCGTGAAGGTGAATCAAATTTCTTCATCTCAGCGCCATCTTACATGTAGTGTCCCGCAAGGAAGTTGTTTGGGTCCTTGGCTCTATTTGACCTATGCTGGGACTCTATTTGACATTGTGCCCCCGTCCATTTCCGTGTTCGGGTTTGCGGACGACCATACAGCGAACGTTCGTTTCAAACCAACAACAATTGCAGAGGAGGCTGCAATTCAGGAACTTCAAGGCTGTGCTATTGTCATAAACGACTGGATGAACAATAACAAACTAAAAATGAATGCATCCAAAACAGAATTTATCATGTTTGGTAGTCGCCCGCAGTTGGATAAATGTAACACCAAAGAAATTGAAATATGCGGTGATAACATCAAATTGCAGAATTATATCAGACATTTGGGTGCTTTTCTGGATGCCACACTTAATTTCAAAGAGCATATTAAAAGAAAGTGTAAAACTGCTATGTTGAACTATTTTAAGATAAAAACTATCCGTAAGTTTCTAACCAAAGAAGCAACTGAGGTCTTAGTTCTGTCATTAGTAATTTCACACTTGGATTATTGTAACGTCATTCTGCATGGTGTCGCTCAGTGTGAACTACATAAATTATAACGCATCCAGAATATGTGTGCCAAACTTGTTCTCAACCGCTTTAGGTGTGATAGTTCAAAACAGGCATTATATGACCTGCACTGGTTACCCATAAAGGCAAGAATTAATTTTAAGATCCTCACTTATATGTATAACTGTTCCGTTGGAAATGCTCCTCAATACCTTATTGAACTTTTGTCTGGAAAAAATTCAAAACGCACACTACGATCCTCGGAATCATCAATAGGATGCTATGTTGTGCCTTTAAATAAGAAAAAGACCTTCAGTGACAGAACTATTGGCCCTAAGCTTTGGAATGAACTGCCTCTGAGCCTTAGACAAAGTGATTCAGTAAACATATTCAAGAAACATTTAAAAACCCATCTTTTCAGAGATTATTATGCATTGTTTTAAAATGTATACCCATGAACTATTTACCAATATATATTGCCGAGCTGTTGTCTGTTTATACGATGGTGAACACCCATCATGTTGTAAATAATTTATATACTATTCATTGAACTATGTATGTTGTTTACAGTGTGCTAATATTCGTGATTTTTTTTTCCATTGATTACTGGTTATTTAATTCTTGTGTCTGTATTGCTGTATTGCTTTTATTATCTTATAATTCATTATTGTACAACGCCATTGAATATGTATTCATATGTAGAAATAGGCGTTTAAGCAAATAAACAAGTTTCAAGTTTCAAGGTTAGAAAGAGTATCTTTTCTTCCACCGTATAATAATATTTCTGTAGCAGTATCAGTAGCCTATGTCTTACATCCCCTTCACTGCCGGGAGTAGTTCGGAACGTGCACAATATTTCGTCCGATTCAATTTGATTGTGTTAAATGCCATATGCGAAATGCTTTTTGGGAAATGATATTTGTGCAAAATGCGAGATGCTAAATGCTTTTAAAATGCTTCATGCTTCATGCGAGATGCGAAGGAAATCCGTTATTCAGGAGGTGTTACTATATTTAGATTTCACATAGCACGAGCTTCCGTAATTCCGTACCCGGCCATTCGATTGGTCGAAAATGAAACTATTGTTCTATATATAGCATTTGCATAACGCATTTCGCAAGAAGCATTGAGCCCCGGCGTTCCATAGTAAACACATGCAATAGTTTAAGAGCTTGAGGCCGTCGCGAAGGCCTCCGACCCCCTGAATTACCATGAAAACACATGGGGGCCTTAGCGGCCAACAGAAGTCAATTTCAGAAGTTACGCCCCCCCCCACCTAACTGAGAAACCTGGATCCGCCACTGAATTTGTATGGTGTATATCCAATTTAAACTAACAGAGCTAGGCCACCGGACTTTCGGTAATTCAATACGACATTTCGTCTGTTTTTTGGTGAAAACAACAAGATTATATATATTAATAAAATCAAGATCATCATCCATGCAAGTCGACTGTTTCATGCAAGCCGACTGTTTCATGCAAACCGACTGTTTCATGCAAGCCGACTGTTTCAGCGAACGACTTGATTATCTAATACCAACTCCTTTAACAAACGGTTAAATTAACTAGTACCAACTCCTGGAACAAACGGTTAAATTAACTAGTACCAACTCCTTGAACAAATGGTTAAATTAACTAGTACCAACTCCTTGAACAAACGGTTAAATTTACTAGTACCAACTCCTTGAACAAACGGTTAAATTAACTAGTACCAACTGCTTAAACAAACGGTTAAATTAACTAGTACCAACTCCTTGAACAAACGGTTAAATTAACTAGTACCAACTCCTTGAACAAACGGTTAAATTAACTAGTACCAACTGCTTAAACAAACGGTTAAATTAACTAGTACCAACTGCTTTAACAAACAGTTTAATTAACTAGTACCAACTGCTTTAACAAACGGTTTAATAAACTAGTACAAACAACTTAAACACACGATTTCATTTCCAAGTACCAACTTTTTAAACAAGCAAGTATATCAGCAACTACAAACTGCTGACACAAACGATTTTATTCACTAGTACCAACTCCTTATACAAACGATTAAATTGAGTGTTATAAATCAACAAAGAGTAAAGTCAAATTAAAAGAACTAGTACACAACTTGTTGTCAGCTACACCCTATCCCGGCATAACATGTACAGTACTACAGTGGCTAACCAATATGTTGACAACTCCTTTTCACTTAAACCACATGTATACTAAAACCCTGCATACCGACGAAAGACGTCTTAATTCGCGGTGTATGAAGGTCGGCCCTCCCCTATTGACACTGACTCCCGCCGTAAT
Organism: Mya arenaria; assembly: GCF_026914265.1. Classification (NCBI taxonomy): domain Eukaryota; kingdom Metazoa; phylum Mollusca; class Bivalvia; order Myida; family Myidae; genus Mya; species Mya arenaria. The sequence goes on from NC_069124.1 coordinate 3,776,288, forward strand.
GCCATCAGGACTTAAGTGTAATTAATTTAGATAGAAGTGACTTTTATTCCAAGTAAAATCCAGATAATAGACGAGTTGTAAACAAAAACAGATTAAGATACAATTGAATGAAGTCCGGATATGATACTTGATTTCTTTGCAAGTACAACTTTGTTCTTTAATGTGTTCGGTGTAGACAGATAGATGCTTTCGTGTACCATAGCTCATAAACACAAACAATACATATAACATCAAGACAAAACAAACTTCACAAATTACTATTGTATACTAAAATTAAATCAATTTATGTATAAAAGATTTTTAAGATTTTAGTGTGAAAATAAATAATTGATTTATCACATACATAGTTAAATTGATTATGTTTGCAAATACTATTCCTCTGGTTCAACTAGATTTAAGATGTGTTTCCCTGTTTTTGTCAGTTGCACCTTAAATATTGTTAAATAGAGAAACAATGCATACTCATTATTCCAATCAATGAATGCATTCCTTTACAACGATTTTAACAAAGACATATATTCTTCATTTTCTAGATGTGATTAATCGTTAATACCTAAAAGAAAGTGATTAAAAGTAATTTTAGAAAATCCTACATCATACTATTTCTAACAATTCATTAATGGACATTGATAACGAAACAGAACAGAACAGAATGTTTATTAAACTTAAGCATATTTTGCTCAATGTTATAAATACAAAAACAAATATACGTATTAAAAATTGCATGCATTAAAGAATAAAATGAGTAATTTTACTATGTTATTTACAAGCAAGTTATACAATATAAAACTAAAGCTTATTTAACAATAAGTACGGGGCGCAATTTCTACGTAGAAACAGTACAAGAACTGTATACAAATGCATAGCATGAATACAGATAATAGATCCAACCGACATTAATTTGAAGAGAAAAACAATAGAAATTCCAAAGAAATAGCGAACAATTACATATATATATCATTTGAATAACATTCTGTACTAAGTCTTAAATTCCTATCAATATTCACAAAACGGTAACTAATAAGCAGGATGCCATCAAATATTTGTTAGACAGTGCTAGTGCTGGATTAAATAATATTACCAGTACTTGATACATTTGGAATTCATAGTCACCTTACCAGGATTGCTTAACTTAGGGTTTTTTCACGTCATGTTCACTTTGCTTTTAAATATATTACATATTTAACATACTTATTTAAAAGATTGAGATATCCTATAACCGGACCAACCTCAAGTTTAACTTTACCAATGCAAGGACAATTTCAGTTTGTTTGTTTTTCCACAGTGCTTAAGAGGGTAGGGAGGTCCAGAAATTAAAATGTTAAAAAGTTGAAGTTTTATTTAGTTTTGAAGAAGAATCTGTTTCAGGAGTAAAACATATAGCAGGTGCAAAATTTTTGTGGTAAGAAAGAGTTTACCAAATTTTACGAAAAAAAGGTTTTATCAGATTTTGGATCAAAAAGCATTTATTTCAATGGGGTCGAAAGAATGGTAGGTTTAATAAAACTATGTTTGTTACAATACCTTACCAAACTCAACATAGTGTTGCCTCCCCATTCTGTACTGTAATATAAATAAATACATATTTTACTCTATATACTAACAATTTTGTACAGGGTTTTCGCGACCTTTTGCATGATTCGGCGAAAATCATTTTTGCGGCCCTGTCTGAATATCGTTTAGCAAGGGGCAATGCACAGATTGTTCAAATAGGATAAACAAAAACAGTAAACGATGCAAGCTGATATATCGAGATCTGATTATCAATCCAAAGTCAGAGCAAAACAAGGAAATAATTAGTTTGGAAACAGAAAAAGGTGCAACATGAACATCAACATTTAGCAATTTGTACACTAGGAACAGAGTATGCCTGTACAACTACCAACTAAGAATGCTGCCTGACAACAGTTAACTTTATCGATATCATATTGCTTACAATATTTGTGAGTTTTGCTTAATGCACATAGATTTATATAAACATGTGTTAGGCTGTCATAAAGTTATATTTGTGAGGCAAATTATAGGTTTTTAACAAATATATTTGAGGCAGATTCATCTTAATTCGGTGACAACAGGGTTAATGTTGGTTTGAGCAAGGTCACTGTTGATTACAGCAAGGTCAATGTTGGTTACAGCAAGGTCAATGTTGGTAGTTTTAAGTCTACAATGAAAAGCACATATCCCAAATAAGCTTAGTGAATATACTCCATCTTCAAAACAAAGTTTTGAAGAAAAAAAATACAACACACTGTTGCTATATCAATGTATGATGATTTACATGTGAGAAAATAAAAATAAAACAATTGTCAATATTCATGAACACGAATAGCCTCGAATCTCTTTTAAATGGATATAAAATTGTGTTAAGAAATTAGTAATTGTGTGTAGCCTTCATCGCTCGTGGCTTCCCTTTTTTGTTACGCCGATTCAGTAAATAAACAGAATTATATCAGAAATTTAAATAGCTTTCTTAAAAGCAGGTGTGACTGATTTCGTTTTCATTCTAGGCCTTTATTAAAAAGTCAAATTTGTGAAATAGTCGAAATTATTTACATTATAGAATGCGCTTAGATTATATTTTTTTTTCAAGAATAATTCAGGAAGTTTAGTTGTGTTGTCAGTTTTAATAATAAGATTGTGTTTACTTTATCAGTCGAGCTTTATATCGGATTTTTTTTTAAATCAGAAATAGGGAAAATAGCCTGGTTGTAAATCGGTAGTTTATATGTGATGTCCCTAAGATAGTACTCTATTGAGCTCGTCCTAAGGTATATAACGCGAAAACTTACCGTGAGTAGTTAGTCTGAATTGGAACCCTGATAGAGAAGAATCGAGTCAGTCTGTTGAGTGTGGATAGCTAGTGAGTCTGATGGTCAAATTGGTCACCGAAAAAGTAATCAGTGATATTCAGGGACCACCTCTCACCTGCTCGATAATACAGAGGTTCAATAACAAAACTAGTCCCTCAAGCAAATACCAAGGACTTAAGGGCGGGTAAGAATACACCACTGCCGGGTTGCGAATCAGCGGACAAGACAGTCCAGAGGAAATATATATTTATTAGAAGTTTTTTTTTATAAAAGACCGATTAAAAACTATTTAAAACAATAGACAGCTCGAAAATGAAGTTAATGCAGCTTTCCATATTCTTTAGTAGTTTATAAGTATGTTTAATAGCAATTTATTAAATCTGGAAAAGAAATCTCTATATATTATGGTGACACTGTCTTAATTGTTAGGAGCTGAAAGAAATGCGTTACAATTGAATATGATTTGCCTCATATCTCGAGATCAGAGAGGACAGCATTAATTTTGATTAGAACTGTTGAAAACACAGTGGAAAATATCCAACAGAAAGTTAAAAGAAATAATAACTTTTCACTTTTATATGCCTTGTAAACAACTAAGAAATGTTGCTTAAAAAGAGTTGTATCGATAAAAACGTGGTATTCGCAATATCAAGTTTTTATCTAGAACGAGATTTTTCGCAATGTTTGTAGTTTTAGTAGATTGCCTCGCAATAGATAATTGGCGATAAAAAAAAACAAGTGTCGTTTATTTGTCAACCCAAACATATTTATATTCTTGGTTTAATTTCCATCAAATGATTACAGCTACAGACAAGCGAAAGCAATAAGGGACTTGAAAGGCTAGACATTTATATGAGATGTGCTTGTCACCATCAAAGACGAATACGTAATGAAATTGATCGTGCTATAAAATAGAAAGTATATGACTCATATGTCTCTGTAGAGAATTCCAATTTGCAATAGAGTGGCATCGTTATTTTCCTGGAAACAAGCCAATACAATGATCGACAGACATTTATCGTCGCTGGAAGTTTAATTTAGAAGTATATCAAAAAGATATTGCAGTCAAATTTGCTACGTTTAACACAAAATCGTGAAACCACTACGGAAAATGAGAGTTAACATTATTTTTGTTGAATAGGAAGGCACTTTCATTTATATAATTAAGTCGGTCATTTGTTTTGGTAAAGGTTTTTGACTATAGACAATTTCTTTACCTATATGCAGGTGTTTTATTGTTAACTAATATATATTTATCAAATTTAGCTTTTATTTCTATGTGACATTCAACATGAAACACGGTAACTTATTGAAAATCAAGCAACACAAGCAGGGACAGCACAAACATTCTGATAAAATTAAGACTCTGTATCATTTGTATATGAGCATGCATTAATTTCCATGCATTATCGATGTGAAACTTTTTTGACCGACTTTCGGATTTCCGAACTTAAGTCGGTTTCATACTGTTGATATAACAAAATAACGTAATAATTTCTGAAATTCTTCATTTTCATTGACTTAATTGAAAATGCTTAAGTTTACTTATTTTACAGGGTAAGATGACTTAAGATGCTTTATGTATACCGGCACGTGTGTCAAGAGAAGGAACAGTCTGAAGTCCGAGTTCAGGCTCAAGTGGCAAAACTGCAAATCTTGATCTCTTTGTAACTTTCTTTCTCTATAAGTTTTGACAGGAAAATTACTTTTTTTACTATTGGAAAATGTTCAAGTATACAGATTTATGTTTTTAAGACGAATGGAATATATGTGATTGTTTGTAACTTGAGAAAAGTGTTCATCTGAGTTGGAGTCTAGACTTCATGGCCCAAGGACCTTATGGTTCATACGCACATAAACATCGAAGCAAGTACGGACACGCCTTGCCATGTCTTCGAGGTATGTGTCGTCTTTATTGTGAATGTTGGCAGCAAATTCATGTTAGAAACATGACCCGTAAGTGGGTGTCTTTACCACTTACGGGTCATGTTTCTAACATGAATTTGCTGCCAACATTCACAATAAAGACGACACATACCTCGAAGACATGGCAAGGCGTGTCCGTACTTGCTTCGATGTTTATGTGCGTATGAACCATAAGGTCCTTGGGCCATGAAGTCTAGACTCCAACTCAGATGAACACTTTTCTCAAGTTACAAACAATCACATATATTCCATTCGTCTTAAAAACATAAATCTGTATACTTGAACATTTTCCAATAGTAAAAAAAGTAATTTTCCTGTCAAAACTTATAGAGAAAGAAAGTTACAAAGAGATCAAGATTTGCAGTTTTGCCACTTGAGCCTGAACTCGGACTTCAGACTGTTCCTTCTCTTGACACACGTGCCGGTATACATAAAGCATCTTAAGTCATCTGACTTAGAACAATATCCGCATGCATATGGCCAGACCTGACGGCGTCGTTCGGTGTGGTAAGGCCTGCCTCGTCAATAATATTAAGTCATTTGTCTGGTATATCGTACGGCAGCCTTTCTTATGTGTAAGTGCTCTCCCTGAGTCCACCAACCAGCATAATGGTCTGCACTGTCAAATTCAAAAATCAAACCATGCCCGGACGATATCAAGTCAACTCGCATTTACTTGTCCTCACACATTCGAGAAACTTAACGCCTTATCAGAGGTCTCGAAGTCTCTGTTGTTGTATTTCACCAGTGTATATCTCACCTTGCACCGAGGCCGATATTTCGAAAATTGTGTAATCCTTTTATTCCGATCAACAAATGAAACAGAGAAATAAAATACAGCAACAAACTTTAGACAAGAAAAACATTTATTTATAAACAGTCGTTTCAAAAGTATTTTCAAATAAGCAAAGCTAAAATTAAAATACATAGAAAAAAAAATAGATTTAAAAGTATAAAAAATATAAAGGATCTTCACTGATCCTGGTATTTTCAATGTCCACAGAATGAAATTTAAATAAAATATTGAACGCACTATGTGAACACTATTTATATCAACAACACTTTCAGAATAATTTTCACAAAAGGTTGAAATGTAATCTTTACAAAAGAATGAAATTAAATCATAGATTTTAGAAATGTTCTAGCACTGGTGAAACATGTACTGAAACTTAAATTTTAGCACTAGACTGTTGCCAGTGACAATGAACTTTGACCTGCTAACCTCCAAACAGCAAGTCAAGGACAATCTGCCACTCTTGTTTAATGGTCTTAGTGGAAAACTATATTACCTTTCTTTTTCGTCGATCAATGAATGTCTCTGTAGCAGCATTCCGTACAATTTTCTTAGCGTTGACAGTCCAGATAGAGGGCACGTTAGTAACGTACATGTCCTCCTATAACATTCCCGCATCCCGTTTTGCAACTTGCAACAGTTACCAAAAGGATAAACGTACAAATAAACGGCTACAAATTTAGACATCACGACTTTCACGTTCTTCCTAAGAACAAAAAACTATTAAGTAACAAGCCGACAATTGATAAGAATGTGGTGTACAGCCACACCAAAATGCTATTTGTTCTACGGATTATCCGCACTTTCTGTTCACCAAAGAAATCGAAAGAAAATGCCATCTAACGCTTTATGACGTAGCCACCTTGGATGAAGCAACGCAAAAACATGTTAAATGTCTCTGAGATTCACACAGGTATTTTACAAGTTTTCTTTCGATAGTTTCTTAACTCAAATCTGGGATAGATAAGATACACAAAGTATTTAGAGGAAATTTATATTGTGCAATATCATTTTTGAGGTGTGGGCATAAATGCAAGAATACCAAACACCTAGTACTTAACAATTTAGTGAAGCTTGACTGAGTTCCAATTAATAATAAAAAGCTACGACAGCGACATGTAGCATTGATTTAAAGTATATATAATACGTTGACCTCCAAGTGTGACCTTGACATTTGAGATTAGTGCACGAATAATATGCACCATACACGTTACCATGGTGTTCTTCAATTCCTCAAAGTAGTATGCAGTTCTCGTTAACATTAACAATTTCATGCCTGATACAGAGGGTATTGCTATATAATCTACATTGTGCAATATGACCTCAAATGTTTGTTGTCCAATATAGTATGCCGCAACGGAAAGGTAGAACTTGGTCGCCGTCAAAATAGTCGAGGGATACGTGGTTTATTATAATACGTCATGAATACACAACAATAATGATTTGCCTCATATCTCGAGATCGGAGAGGAATTTGAATAGATAACTATTAATGCGGGAATGCGCTCATGTTCGTTATTAACACTACTTCCCTTAATTAGCCCAGGAACATTGTACAATCAATGCTTGACAGCAATGCTTCTTCACGCACAGACAACTAGATTTATTAAATAATCAATGCGAATATGCAAAATAACTGGCTACAAATATATTTGCAGTTTCGTATTCGTTATGCAATGTGCATTTTAAGTGTGTGTGGAATAATCATATGACCCCAAATAATACAAGAAAAAGGTTGATTCATAGCATAAAGTCGGTGCGATAATATAAGAATATAAGAAACAAAACATGCATGTAGATCACCAAAAAAAGTATATTTCGATGATAACCTGTTAAGTATGCATATGATCGAAAAAGACTATACGTCATGAGGAATAATCTGGAATTAATAATTGTAAATGACAATTGCAAAACAAACAATTAAGCTTAATGTAATGCTAGTTTTTCAAAACTCTCTTTGACGCTGCTCACCAAGGGAGATTACTGCGTAGGAGATTGCCGTTATAATTCCAGACTTCGTTATAAAAGATGAACTTAAACATTTTTTAACACACTGTACTTCACATTTTATCGTGCAAAGTGGAAATATCAAAAGCATGTTCTTCAATTTATGAACTGGTCCCTGAGTTAGAGCTACAGTCTGGGCGCCGAATAATTACGTTTGCTGGATTCATACGGTTTTATATTGTTCGGTATGTGTCCCTATTGTTACTTACAAATCTGTTCGAAGGTAGCCACCCTACTGCTCCAAACTCAGCCGAGAATCCGAGGAAGTCGATACTGGAGTGTTAATTTATTTCTTACTTATGTTTGCAGACAATATATTGTGATTTACAATATGACTATAACATCTGTATAATCTTGATATATTATGCGGGTACTGTAAAGAATGTTCAGCAAATTGATGACTATATTCTCAAAATCTTATTATTGAAACTGGTAGATATTTTTACTATGTCTTGCCCATCTTGTTACATTTTAAAAGATGAGATTCACTTCCTATTTCACTTCCGTTTGTTATATACACTGTATTCGGAAATTAGACAGAGATACATAGGGGATATTATCATAGGACGCTTTTCTGGTGACCTGTATCACGTCGAGTTCGGTGTAAAAACACGTAGGTCATCAGAAAATCGTTTTATCGTAATATTCCATTTATTATAAACCTGCCGATTTAATTATTCCTTTTTATTTTTCGGTTTCAATTTAATTTAAATTTACCGCCATTTATCAAATGCGCGTATAAATTCGATTTTGTTACGTATTTTTGTGTATTGAAATCAAGGGAGTCTACTACAGCGAAACGGTGTCAGAAGTTACACAAAAAGGCGGTACTTATTTTATGAGTACACACTAATCGTCATTTCCTGTAGACGTTACGCGGCCATTTTTAACAAAATAAATATTCGTTGGATTTTTTGACGATCATAATATGCAGAGGGAAGTTCGTGAGTCAATCGCTATTTCTATCGATGACGCGTATTCGCTTTCTTCTTTGTATTGGCGAGCTGCTCATATTTATGGTGATAAACTTGGATATTGCAACAATTTATGAACTTCGAAAAGTAAACAACTAGTTCACTGAAGTAGCTGTCTAGATAATTTGGAAGTGTTCTCTGCTTCGTGCTTATCCTCATGGTTCTTTGAAGAACCATGTTCCTGAATATGCACATGCTTCTGGGCGTGAGTAAAGTTAGATAATTTATTTAGAAGTTGACAGGTTCTACCATATGTTTTTGTCACGCTATTTTTAGCAACGTGATAGTAGTTCCGAGACTACACACGGTACTCGCATGATACGGAATCAGAAAACGACAGTATGGTGATACGGATTGTTCAATACGGCGTGCTGTATTTTTACTGTTGGATATGGAAAAGGAAATTGATAGGCATGTCATAAGAATCTATATATTAGTGTCGACATCTCAAGCATATTTAAAACTATTGAGCATTATAATGTCAAATAATGTTAATATATTAAAATAAAAAATGCTGTATTTGTATTTAGAGTTTTTAGAATAAGAAAGCAGAATACTATGTAGCTTTAACATGTTTATAGATGGTATTTTTCATTAGAATTTTATAAGTCACTATGATTTTGAAAATATCTGAAATATAAACACGTGTTGAATGTCATTTCAAAACGTTATAACTATCGAAACATCAAGATCCATTCTACATGTATTTCCTTTAGAGTTGTATTTATGTTTCCAATATAATATTGAGTTCTCAATCAAGTTTTCTTTCTTTTTATGTATTAACCCGCAGATCGCAATGTATATAAGAACACGTTTTGACCTATTTCATTATGTATAACTTGAACTGAAATGGATTCGTGTTCTTTTCATAAACAGCGACAACTCCATCTATATAAGATTGTGTAAATGCCTAGACCCTATAACTTGAGGTTACTGATATGTCCTCAGTTCAAACAATAATTGGTTCGTTTTTTTCCAAGGTTATATTCTTTTTAAGAGGAATATTTCTGTTTTCTCTTTTAGTCCAGGTACTGAAATACTTCCAAGTTCGAATACATGGGTAGAGTCATTTTTACCTTTTTCTAGCCTATATGCTGCATAATTTAAATAATCGCAAAAAGGTATATACAATCATTTCAACGTGGAGTCAATGGTTTAATTGAGTAACTCTGTTCATTCTTTGTTGAAAATCGTGCTCCAGATGACAGTTTGTGCAAACAAACATGCTTATTAACTGCGCACAGTACCAATCATCTTGTTTTATTTAACGTTGAGTTTTTTAGAACAGTGATAGCTATACAATCAAAACTTTCTTCAATCACATTAAAGAACCCAATCCAATTCCCAACAGCCAAAAATCATTATCAATCATTAAAAATAATTGAAATCATTAAGTGAAGCAGAAGGTCTATGGTGGATTTAAACCCATAATTTCTTGTGAAACAATAATACACACCTCTCATGCAATTGTCACACTGTGACTGGGCGCAATTTAAAAAACATCTCTGAAACCATATTTTTGGCAAATAAGGAACTAATGTCGCATACTAAAAGTAGGGCCAACCATCATTTTTCCCGTTGCCAAACCCAGGATTTTGATAGTGTGTATGTGGAAGGGGACCTCTCCCTGTAGTGTGCACACTCTGCATAATGTTAATATATATATATATATATATATATATATATATATATATATATATATATATATATATATATATATATATATATATATATATATATGGTGGAGCCATTAGCCAGGCAACCAAACGTGCAATTCGAGAAACATTTTATTACGGCTTGTACAACGTACGTCGTCTATAGTGCATTTTTTTTTTCAAATATTGTGTCAACGTGTATAACAACATGAAGAAGTAAATACTAGAGCACACATAACTGGAGGTTAAACTACACTTTTATCTTTCAGCAGTTTATTACGACGGTGTACTTAAAAGTATTCCTTCCTGAGATCAATATAAACTTTGACATGTACACATACAATTGAGGACATCTTTATTTTCAGTACTAGTACATGTATTACAAGTAAGCAATATCCTTCTTCTCGAGGGGTTCGAATTCTAGCATATCTACCTGTTGCAATTCTACTTCTACTAATCCTGTTTTCCCCTATCAAAACAATGTGGCGGATATTTTGATAGCCTACAAAGTCGGAACAAAATTAACATTTCAAATATATACATTTCCATTATATGGCCCAGGGGCGTAGCTTCCTATAGGCCGTGTAGGCCGCGGCCTACACATTTTTCAGAAAAATCGAAAAAATAAAAATGCCAAATCTGAAATAAAAAATGAAGGCATAGGAGGGTGAAGGGCTAAAATATGAAATTCCGACAAATTAATATATTGGAAACCTGGAATTTCAAATCTATCGTTTCCCTTTAATAATTGCATATTCACACGACATTAATGTTCCGTATATAATTTATCGAAATTGGCATACCAGTTGTCTGCGCTTTGACGCCGTACATTACATAAAACATTTCCAATCGGCTTGGTAAAAGTTTGCGGGCGCTTTCTTATTTAAAATTGTAAACAGTCTGTTACTAATATGGCCGAACATAGTCCTATTTATCCTGATTTCGGATGTCTCACTTTGATTTCAATAGATACCAAACAACAACTGCTAAAACAAACTTTGCAGTCATGCCTCCATTCTCAATTTTCATCCCGGTTAGATATGTTTATATTCAAAATCAATACATTCACATGTTACAACAAACATCAATTTTGACTGATAAACCTTTAACTACATACTAAATAATGCATTTATGGAAACTATTTATTACTGATAACAAGTTTGTAACCCTATATTTAATAACAGTAAGAGTGCATCTTTAAAACTATGTAACATTTAATGTTCCTGGCGATCATTGAGTGCACTTCTATCAAAGGGGTTGCACTATGCGCAAATATAATAGATTTTTGCAGGAAGTCAAGCTTTAAATATTGAAGATCAGAGCTCAGTGTTACGACAGTGCCGCCAACATGTCTGGAAAATATCGTTTGCTCAAGGCTCTCGTGCGTGAACGTTCGCCGAGCGAAAATTATGTCAATTGCAAGTCGCACTGCATGAGTCTAGCGTTGGTCCATAGTTCGAACAATCCCTGTATCCGAACTATGATGGCAACAGTTCAGGACATTGGATTCGTGTTCAATCATTCAGCAAAACGTCTAGCAGCGTTCCATGACCAGCTTTCTAGTGACGTCGCAACGAAAGAGGAAATGAACCGGCGCACTAAGCTTCGTTCGTTATGTGGGACACGGTGAATCAGTCGTGCGGACGCACTAGAAACGTTCCAAAATGCGTTCCCCGTAAGTGGTCCACGCACTTGAAACTCTTAATGAAGACGGACACGAGAAGGCCGGCCAGTATTTGGCCGCTGTACTGCGTTTTGAATTCATAATCTCACTTGTAGTGGCGCAACACATATTGGGTGAAGCTGACAAATCTACTTCAGAAAGAAGACAATGATCTATTATATGCTATTGAAGAAACACACGTCATTGTCAAATTGTGCAATGACGGGAGTGCCGATCCTGATGTGTGGAATGGACTGTACATGACGCAACGGATATAAGCTCAGGCTTCGACATTCAACCATCAATGCCACGAAGAGTTGGTCGACAACAAAACAGAGCAAATCCTAAGGTGCAAACAGGATCTGACTACTTCAGAATAACCTTGTACAATGTCTTCATTGATCATTTAGTACAAGACAGCCGTTTCCTGAGAAATGAAACAGATACAGTGCACAACATTTGTTGCCTTCAAAACTGGACATTCTGCAGAACGACATGCTGCCATCAACTTATGCTGCTTTTGCCCCTGATTTTCACGAAACATTTGACACATTTAAAACAGAAATTCCACGAAGGAAGGTCAGATCGAGCATCGCAGCCGTAAGTCCATCCAGACTACAAGAGACCCTCAAGCAGATCAACAAGGACCTGTATCCTAGCATATTTTCATTATTCGAGGTTCTTCTTACCATGCCAACTACATCAGCCTCTTGTGAAAAGTTGTTTAGTGGAATGAAACGAATAAAAAAACTTTCTGCGAACGTCAATGAAAAGCGACAGGTTGTCATCCTTGGCCCAAATTCACAGCCACAAGAGCATGATTATAGATGTTGACCGCGTCATCAATGTGTTTGCCTCGCAAAATTGCCGGAGATTTTATAATGATCCCTGAAAATCAAGTGTGCTGTAGAAAGCGATATAATATACATGGCATTGTTTGTGCAAGTACACATATGTTTAGCTTTGGTTTTGACATCAACATGCAATAATATTGAGTGGAATGTAATTAATCAATTTTTCAATGTTTTATTTCTATGAACTGTCTTTTTCAGCTAAAATACATACAAATTTAATTTAAAGTAAAACATATTGATATTGTTGCTGTCATTAATGGGTTTTTTTATAAAAACGAACTGTACGTCAAAACGCACCCACGACCACCTAGCTAAAACGACATCCATGGGTTGCATGCCCTCGTACCCCCCTAGGACGTGGCCTACACATATATTTTCGTCAAGCTACGCCCCTGTATGCCTATCAAATTCCTTTTCCATATCCAACAGTGAAAATACAGCACGCCGTATTGAAAAATCCGTATCACCATACTGTCGTTTTCTGATTCCGTATCATGCGAGTACCGTGTGTAATCACGGAACTACTTTCGCGTTGCTAAAATAGTGTCACCCAATAAAACTGGTAAAACCTGTCAATTTTTAAATACATAAAATTATCTAACTTTACTCACGCTCCAGACGCATGTAAATATTCAGGAACATGGTTCTCATGTTCTTCAAAGAACCATGTCAGAGGATAAGCACAAAGCAGAGAAAAACTTCCAAACTATCTAGACAGCTACTTCAGTGAACTTGTTGTTTGCCATTTCGAAGTTCATAAAATGTTGCATAATCCATATTTATTATTATAAATATGAGCAGCTCGCCAAAACAAAGAAGAATGCGAATTCGCGTCATCGATAGAAATAGCGATTGACTCACAAACTTCCCGCGTTAAGTCTACAGGAAATGACGATTGGTGTATACTCGTAAAATAAGTTTTTTTATTGTTGTTTTTTGGTGCTGTGACATTTAATAACTGTTTTCGTATTAGCAATTTGTTAATTTTGCTAAAACATAAAATATTTTATTCTTATTTTGCTCAATAAAGTGAATTCTGTAACTTCTGACATCGTTTCGCTGTAGTAGCCTCCCTTGACTTCGTTACACAAAAACTACGTAACACATTCGAATTCATTCGCGCATTTGATAGATGGCGGTTAATTTAAATCCAATTGAAGCCGAAAAATAAAAAGGAATAATTAAATAGGCAGGTATATAATAAATGGAATGTTACGATAAAACGTTTTTTCTGGTGATCTGCACCACACCTCGTTCGATGATTACACACCGAACTCGACGTGATGCAGGTCACCAGAAAAGTGTCCTATCATAATATCCCCTATAAATCAGTATAAAACCTTTCCTTATATGAGACCAATTCAAAATAAATTAGCCATAGCAAATTGGATCTTTAACCTCGTGGTACGTGCCGTGGCGTAGTAGGACCACTCCACTGGACTCTGGCAGCTAATTTGAATCATGTGTTTCTTGCAGTGGCGTGGTAGGACCACTCCACTGGACTCTGACGGCTAAGTCGAGCCTCGTGTTACGTGCCGTGGCGTAGTAGGACCACTCCAATGGACTCTGGCAGCTCAGTTGAACCTCGTGTTACGTACCGTGGAGAAGTAGGACCACTCCACTGGACTCTGGCAGCTCAGTTGATATGTGTTACTTGCAGTGGCGTAGTACGACCACTCAGCTGGACTCTGACATCTCCGTGGAACGTCGTGCTATGTGCCCTGGCATAGCCGGACTACTCCACTGAACATTGACAGGTCAGTTGAAAATTTGTAAACATGACTTTAAGAGGATCTCCTGAAAATTAATATTCCTTTACACCCACACAGAAAGAGCTTTTTCGGAAATACCATAAACAAATAAAATATGTGTCTAGTCCGGTGAGTTTTTTTTATGTAAGTATTAGTTGTATGTAACCGCAATATTCAAGCATCTGTGAGATCATGGCTGATTTTTCAGTTGACTAGTTCTGTGATATTTTAACAGTTTTTGAAAGTGAATTGAAGAAGACATGTTTGATTTGTATTGTTTTACCTAATGTTTCAATCCATATTTTAGTTGGTATGTATTGGTTTTCATTGTTCCATTTTGCATTTGGTGCAATGCATAAATTTGTATTCGGTTTGCATTTCAGTCATTTTGCTGCACTTCTGAATTTGTCACATGTAGTCGTGTTCTAATATAATCTACTTCAGAATAACAGAATTGTCATGTTTATGTTTACATCACAATTTTGTATGTGTACGTATTTTATAACTGGTTGACATACAGTCCTAACAGCATCACAACCTTGACCATGTTGATGACACAGACGGTGAAGAGCCGTGACAGTGATGTGAGCTTTGATATATTCGAATCCATAATCCTGTAAGTTTCGGTTGATCTGTGTTAAGCCATGTTATTGTTGTTTTACATTATGAGTATACATGTATACGATGTATCTATCGGGGTGACTTCCGGACCATTGCTTTCAGCGGAGGCGCCGATGATTTCCTTTTCCATGCCGATGATTGTTGTTTGGTTTCTGGATCAAAATGGTACAGCCAAGTCTCGTCCGTGGTTACGATCCTGTTGATGGAAGTCGTCTCCTTCCCTGGTGTGGTGCCTTAGAAATGACCTTGACAGACGCACGCGCTTCTCCTTTTCATCTTCAGACAATAACAGTGGTATCCATCTTGCCGAAACTCTTCGCATATTCAGATGTTCAGTTAAAATTGTGTGTACAGTACCAACGCTAACACCCACTTGTTGTAAAATTTCCACAACGTTTTGTCGTCTGACATTTTCAATGGCGTCACTGACATTGCTTATCAAGTTTTCCGTTATCTTTTTATCTTCCGCGTCCGGAATCTTCTTTTACGAATGTTCTTCCATCAGAAAATCACTTGTGTTATTTGTACATATGTGCACGACAAACTTAAGGCTTTATATCGGCTTCTTCCAGTATATTCCTTGTTTCTGAAGGCGTTTTTTTTCGATTGCCACGCACATTTATATCATGGCGCGCTGCTCCGTTACTTCAGTTGACGTCATTGAAATTTACGTTGAAAACCCAATAGTCTGTTGCGATAAGCAATAACTCAACAACGGTTGCAAGTATTACATCACAATTTTGTATGGAAGGTGACGTAACATCAATACGCTCATATAAGAATTTGTGTGACGTTATCCCACCATTTTCGAAAAATACCGAACTTGAAATATACCCATTTTTGATAAAGGACATATTTGTGGCGTGCACAATACTACCCGATCGGTGGTTACTATAGCGACCTTATATACAAAAATATTGAACATATTTCTACAAAAGAATATATTGCATTTTCAGTATACTTTTGAAAATGTTTTATCAAAATTGGCTAAGATCGGACGTTGAGGAAAGTTAAATTCGACAATGTCTACGTATTTTTAATGGCCCTCGTATATAAGGCCACTAGACACGTGATAAATTATTGTTAAATGCATTACGTATTATTTTACTTGCAAAATATATTACGTCATATTTGATTGATTTACGTAGTATCTTATATGATTGATTTACTATGTAATGCGTAATTATAACCATGTTCTTACTATTGTTTATTTGTTTATTTTCAGTATGTTGATTATTCGCATATACGTGATAACCATCTAAATGGTGAATACAGAGTGATATATAGAGAGAGTTGTTTATCTTGCTATTCACTTATTGTACACAATTATAATAAAAGGACACAGACTACGAACCACTCCCTCAACTCGAGGACCATCCCTTGTGAATACATATCAACATTATAAGCCGTATTTCCCTGGGTTACATGTGACCATGCGTTTAAACTTTTGTAACTGGTATGAGCATTACATTTTTTTAGTTTTCGTTTCAGAATCATCTTATTGAATTTGGTACCAATGCCTTCAATTCAGTCGTATAAGAGAACATACAATAGAACATATCTCAGTTGTTTGAAAAACTGCCGATTTTTTTCTTAAAGCGTTGGTAACACAAAGAAAATATGCTGATTTTTACAAATGATTTACTTTACAATACATTTTGAATAGGTTAATCCACTGCATCTTTCCGTTAGTTACACTCTGCAATCATCTCAGCCACAGTTTTGGTCCTTATTTTATATGAATATCTTGAACGTTTTACAAGATATTGTCATTTTTAAAGGTTTTGTACAACAATGACGCCAAGGCTTATGGCAATAAATCAACTTTTGTCTTCAAAAACAGATGATGACTCGTGACGTCATTTCCGGTACTGCGGCAGGCAAATATTCGCATTATTCAAGGTGCCGACTTTATCTGTTTGAAATTGTCTAAAATGGAGTTTTAACTGAGGGACCAGTTCATAAATTGCATAAAGAATGATTTTTATATTTTCCACGTTTCACGATACTGTACGTGAAGTACAGTGTATTTATTTGAAAAATGTATACTTTTCTTGATAAAGATGTTTTAAATTACAACGGCCCCGAATATCATGAAATTGTCCAAAATGTAGCTTTAACTGAGGGACCAGTTCATAAATTGCAGAAAGAATACGATTTATATAGTCCACGTAGCACGATAAAATGTGAAGTACAGTGTATTTAAAATGATGTATACTTTAATTTATTACGAAGTCTGATATCATAACGGCCCTGAATATCATTTTTGATTGAAAATATTAATTTAATTAAATATCCACTCCCCGCACCCATCCGAAAGGATGAAGGTTACACGGTACTATAACAATTGCCTATATGTTTTTCAATCTTCTAAGCAGTAGTCTCCCTTGGTGAGCATCGACAAACTAACGTTAAGCTGAATTGTTTAATTTGCAAATGTCATCCAAAAGAATAAATTCCAGATTATTCCTTCATAATATATAGTATTTTTTATTCCCTCTCAATTTACTGATTTAGTAAAGTGTTTACAAAAAAACAAGTACAATTATTACAGTACTATCAACAACAATGTCTTTCGAACATATGCATACTTCACATGTTATCATTGAAGTAAATAACAACTTTAATTTTGGTGATCTGCATGCATGGTTTTCTTCTATATTTATAGCGAGGACTTGATGCTTCTATTATGCATCATTTTTTTTTCTTGTAAAAGGCTGTAACTATTTCAATTTTACGTCGAGTGTATAGAATAATAGCACATGTTAAGGGCCTTCCACAGTGCAAAAGAGGGTGGGGAAGCCCAAATATTGAAATGTTTCAACAGTTCATGTTTTATCAAGTTTTGAGGAGCAAACTTTTTGTGTATGTTAATGTTGATTGGGTACTACTGACTATTTCGATATAAAAACATATTCATTTTGCATAAAGACATTTCGGGAAGAATGCAAATGCTTATTGATTGGAAATGTGAATAATCTTCTTTCTTAAAATTTGCTCAACTCCTTATAACAGCTACACATGTTACAACGGATATATGTATTATGCTTGCTAAATATTTACGATCAATACTAGATAAAAATTGAATTTAAAAAAAATAAAGTTTTGGTCCTTCCAACGTCTTTTGCATTTTGAAGGCCCTTGAACAAAACACATGGACTTTATTTTTTCTTGCGACGACGGATTAGCCATTTTAGCCTTAAATTTCAAAAGTTGTGGAATTTTGGGATATAATGTGACTAGTCATTTCAAGGTGTGTAACATAATCCATTCATCTGGTCAGTTTCAATGTTTCTGCTAACCAAAAACAGTTCAGAAAGCGTCAGCAAAATAATAAAGTGCCGATTATAATGCAAAATTTAGTTAAGATTTTCCGTTAAAATTATTAACATGTTTTACAGCTCGTGTCTTAATAAACTTAAATGAACGTACACTTATTCTTCTTAATATGTTCATTATCCCTTCAGGATGATAATTTGTGGTTAGAAAACATTAATTTGTATTTGCTTTTTATGCCGCTGGGCCGCCAGCCAGCTTACTTCACGCCGCGAGGCCGCTTGACTGCTTGATTGACTTTTTGTTAAAATGATGATAACCACTTCAATATGTTACTTTATGAATAAAAACACCATTATCTTATAAAAAAAATATATAAGAATACGCATAAAAATGGTTTGAAATCGATAAACAGTTTTAGGCCGCTAGGCAATTTTAAGCAGACCAATTTTAAGCAGGTAGGCTGCCAGGCCGCAAAAAATACCCCGACCGACCCTACAGTGTGGATTATTTTTTTCTTTATTTCCTAAATTCCTAAAAATGTGCATGTTTGGGGTGAGCATGTGCTAATTTTATATGCACAGCATGTTATAAGTTACAGGACGAATACCTTTTGCTATTTGAGTGTATATTGTATAATGATATACGATGTAAGTCTATCAATAGATCTATACCATAGAGAAAGACCAGGTATGTTCAAAACTGGCCATTTGTTCAAATCTAATAATGCAAAATTTGTGAAGAAAATAGCTGTATGTATCTCAAAGTTTGTGAAATAAAATTATTAGCAGATTGGTATACGGAATTAAGATAAAGTTGTCAAATAATGTGTACTGTTAATGATTTTTTTGTTCGCATTCTACGAACATATTTATCATATCAATTTGAACATGGGCCTTTTCTTCTTAATCGAATACGAATGTACAAGCGTCAGTAACACTGTTAATAGACATACAGTAGAGAAGGAATTCATAATTCAAATATTTAAAAATTATACTTAATTATATAGATAAAGTTGTTAACACTGTGATATAGATACGCCTATGTATATATCTTATTCGCCGTACACGTATATATAAGACATTGTATAACATTAATTTTACCACGTGTCATTTTGGCCTATTTCAAATCTGAATTGTGTTGTGTATTTCTTTTTAATAAACTTTCTCCTTGTTATTTAAAACTAATATTCCCTGATATAGGTCGGTTTGGTGCATAATCCAATTTTTTTTATAAAAAATGTTATGCCTAACTTCCTGCCCTATTTTTTTTTAGATGTTAGTGATATTTTGCGGGGCCTAATAAGTAGAATATAAAATGAACAGTACTAGAACACGCTTATTAAAGCCATTCAACTAATTCAAATATGTTTAAGTTTAAACAAAAACACATGTCAGTATTTATATTTTATTGCACTGTTTCGTGACAGAATGAGGAATGTAACTTTAATATCACATAAAGATTTAGGTTCTACACAAACTATACACATTTAAACGTCTACAAACATACAACAATAACAAATAAATTAGCACTGAAATGTACAAATGGGATCTATTTTGTATAGAAAAGCCCTGGGTAGAAGTGCACAAATAAGTTTTCACACAACTTCAAAGGCTAAGAACTATACTGTTAGTATTATGCGTAGAAATGCACAGACTATTATGCGTTAAAAATATATTTACATATGCGTAGTACGGCACAGATGACTTCGTACTTATAAGAGATTGTTCATTATGTACAGTAAGGCGATTATTTACATTCTGGGTTGTACCAGTCGAGTCTTTGGATAACATAACTAGACGGACGGAGTTATTGGGACAAGTCAATGATTCAGCATCTGTGAGTGCTCCGACCTGTACGGACGGACGGACGGTGGGGCTCACCGAGTCAGCTGCGTGGAATACTGGGATCCGTAGTAAGGTGGCTGTTGGAATGAGGAGTAGGCGCCGAGTGACGCGTTGGTGCTGGGTGGCATGGGAGGCGAGGTGGTCACCGGAAGATAAGAGCTTCCCAACGATCCCCCGAGGCTCGAACCGAAACTATTGGGAATACCGTTACCCAGCGAGTTACTGAGACCGTTTGACATGGACCCGCCGGGGTAGTAGGGTGGGTAGGTAGATGTTGGCTGCGTCGACCAGGGCTCCTGTTTTTGAGGGAGACCCGGGTATTGTTGTGATTGTCCAAGGCCTTGTGGGAATGACGGTAGACCCAAGGGATTAAGGGCCGGATACGGTTTATAGCCGTGTGGTGGGTACAGGCTAAAGTGTCCGTAAGAGTTCACGTGTTGTACATGCGCTTCCATCGCCATCTTTTGCTTCTGTAACTTGAACCGTTTTGCTCTTCTGAGGAAACTTCCGTTGCCGAACATGTCCCCGCAGCCGGGATGCAGCGCCCAGTAGTTTCCCTTTCCAGGTCGGCCGGGGGCGCGCGGAACCTTGACAAAACAGTCATTTAATGACAGGTTATGACGAATGGAGTTCTGCCATCGCTGTTGGTTCTCCTTGAAGTACGGGAAGCGGTTCATAATGAATGCGTAGATCTCATTGAGCGTCATCATTCCATTCGTGGAACTCTCGACGGCCATTGTTATCAGCGCGATGTATGAGTAAGGTGGTTTCACGTCAGCAAACCGCCGCTTCTGTTGCGAGAGCGTGGAAGTTCCGGAGAAACTCCCCGGGGAGCCGCACTCCTCTCCCTCCAGAAGGTCGCCGTCTGTACCATCGTCATCTCCACCATCATCCGGATATCCGTCGTCAGCTTCAGCGCCCATAGACATGTCCTGCAAGGGAGGAAAATAAATATGTATTTGTGAACACAGAACACAGAAGATTCACTGCAAGAAGTTACTATGATAGATACTAGAAAATAGAATTTATTCACAAAGTAATCGTTAAAAAGGACTGTAATGTAACCAACACTGTTAATTAATTAATACTATTTCATTATCTATTTCGTTATATAATAAAAATGTTGATTTATTTATAATAATAATAAAAAATAAATAAAAAATGAATAATAATAATAATATTATTATTAATAATAATAATACAAGTAATAATAATGGTGATAAAAAATATTGATGATAATAATAATAATAATAATAATAATAATAATAATAATAATAATAATTATAATAATGATAATAATAATAATAATAATAATAATAATAATAATAATAATAATAATAATAGTAACAATGAAAATGAAAATAAATAATTTTGAAAAAAAATAATATATTTATGTGTTGTTAAACGAATTATTCGTTTTTGTAAACTATTATTCGATGTTTTATGGTCGCACGTTTTAATTACAATTAAGGTAACTTTTTATGAATAAAAAAAAAGAATATTACAGTATCCCTTTTCATGGCGGTAAGTGTTTCATTATATTTTTTAGCTATTTGATAACAAATATTCATAGCTTTTACGGTAAATGTGTTCAAATACTAACAAAATGTGCAGAATTAATACTTAAATGCATGTTTTGTATAACAGCATTTAATCTATAGCGGGTTTTTTTAATTAAAAACTAGCCTTCTAATAACCACATTTTACTTATCTCACTTATATAAAAAAAAATATACATACAATAACACATAGAAGCGGAACATACCTGATGTTGCATTCCGGGATGCATCATGCCGCCGCCAACTCCGGCAGCCATGAGGCAAGCGGTGTTGGTTTCCTGGTCGTCTTCCTGTCTAAGCATCTCGCCGCCCTCGCTCAGGATCATAATATTCAAGACTCTTGTTATGTCAAAACGTTCACGGCTCTAAGATTTGGAAATCCTTGATGAATTTTTCATGAAATGCTGCGCTTTGAAATTTATTTTTCAATGTTCACAAATAATAAGTCCGTTTTTGTTTTGTTTTTAATTAAGTTGCCAAATGTCCAGTTTGGCGAAATGGTTGATAAAAAAATTATTTTGTTTATTTGTATGTATCAATATTTGCTTGTACACTCTAGGGTACAACTGAATGAATGCTGGTGGTCAGGAGCTAATTCCCTATTTATCTAAAAGTTAAATTTCTATTAAGTAAATTATTGGGCAATCAGAACGCAATTTTTCAATTTGACACTTGTTAACAATATCTAATCATTACCATTTCAATTAAAAATAGGTGGTCAATCGGTCAAGCGTGTAAACAGTGGGAGGAGTAATACAATTAAGCCCGCCTACTTAATTATAACAATTGTAATTATTCAACGGGGCGTGTCCTTAGAAAGTCATGAAGCGTTTACCATACTCCGCTATTTCATGTATGCATCTATTACAGAATTTTTTGCACAATACATTAAGAAGAAATTGTCGCATATCGCTTATTTAAACAAACCATGAATGTCCAGATGTGTTTGCATTGAAATTTGAACCCCCAAGATTGAAAATAGCCCTTTTCAGGCAATTACTGTTCTACCCCTTCAAATAGTTTTGGTCATTGAGTGGTCATTTTAGTCACAAAATTAATCAAACAAGGCACGGTCAAGCCGGACTTATTATATGAAAATATCTCTGCAGGAATGTTTATGCGCTCCTCAAAACTAAAACATCTCAAACGTTACCTCGGTAGCAACGCTTGGTGGCCGTACATGTGACGCCATCATACATATACTAGCGGTAATATATTCTTAATAAATTAGTTTCTTTCAGATATAATCAAGTTTTATATAAATGCAAAATGATTTCGGATTGACTGTCAAACCAGTTACACACTGATTAGATTTTTCTTCTTCAGTTTTTGAAAGGCCATGAGGTCGTTCACAGGGTTGAGCTCAAACATATAACCTATTCGGTTAAAAATGGACACTTTACCACTAGAGCACTAAGTGACAAATTGGTAGTGGACAGTCTCATATGTTAGTATAAACATGTTAAAATCATTTGGTACGCAGTAAGTATCCTCAAAGATATGCGATAAATATCTTGATTATCGTGCAATACCGAACACTACATAATATTACTGATATGTGACGCCTGTTTTTCCCCATGGCACAAAAAAGAGCCGACTCTGACTTATCTACAGGTTTAAAGACACCCAAAAGGGTAAACAAATTTGTGTCTCATCTATAACATAATTGTATAATATAATAATGCAATAAGGACCTCTCGAGTTACGATAAGTTTATTGCATAACACATTATACAATGGTCATGGCATATAACATACAATGCATGAAGTAAGTACACAAACACTGTTTTCTGGAGCAATTAAACATATATGATATAGCATCATACAGTTGTTAGAATGTTATAATAGGTAATATGAAATTAAGTGTTAGGTAGGATGTTAAAAATAAAACATTAAAAAAAATTAGTAATGATAAGTAATGAACGTGTTTATATATTAAACTAGTAGAATAAGCACCTCTCAAGCCTTGGTAAATAAAATGTTCTTATTATTTGCATATATTCTTTTTTTAACAAGAATGGCTATAAGTATTTGGTATAGTAAATTGTGCGATAGTTTTTCATCTAAACAACGACGTTTTAGTGTTATTCAGTTTTTTATCTTTCACGTTGATACTTTTGTAGGTTTTAAGCTTATTATAAATAGATGTTTTGTGTCAATGATTTTTCCAAGCTTTGAAGTATACGCTTTATATTTTATAAGATCAAGTGTAGAAAATCTTCAAATTGGATTTATCAAATTTTGCCACATTATAACAAGATTAATAAAAACTAATTTTATTATGAAAAGTACGCCTCTGTTTATTAATCGTTATCCTATCAACAGTATGTCGGGTCAATTAGTGGCCTGTTTGATGTGAATACACGTTAATCATGAGACTTTAATTGGCCTTGAATGTTGTGTTAAACGTCCATTACTGGTATTGTTACTCCACAATTCCTTAATGCAGTCTAGAGCCACGCAACGACAACGATTTCTGCTCAAAGGGCCGCAAGGATCAAAATGGCGTTTGTTTTGACAAGGGAGATAATCCTGTCTAGGGACTTTTCACACGTTCCTGATCCTGTATCTGCTAATGTATTTTAACCAGCAGAATAAACATGGCACCTAAGAGAAAGTACTAGAGTAATGTAACAATTGAAAGAACAAGCACAGGGCCTTTGATGTCCAAATCGTATACATGGATTGTGTAAACGAATAAGGACACAATAGATACAAAAGTGTTTTGGAAATCGAGAGGATTGAAGGCAACGAAGAATTGCTTTCAAACATAAAAATATATGAAAGAGTTTTCCATCATATTTCACCTTCGCTGTCTTTTCATTTTTTGCGTATATCACAATATTTACTGTAATTAGTTTCAAGCGTAAGCATTAATTGTAATTAGAAGCAGGTAAATGTGTATCCCTGCCAAGGTGCTAATGACCGTGGTCTTTGGCACATACCGCACAGATTTCAAATTCCAGCATTGATGTATCAATATCAGTTACAGATTTACAAGCGATGGGTCATAATAAAAGACAATAGAAGACAATAATGACCCCTCCCTGGCACGTGTTGACGCGAGGTGGTGCTGTCTTCGCCTGACCAAGGCCAGGTAAGGAGGGCGTGACATGTAGAACAATGCCCGTAATTACTGCAATTAGTGCCTGAACGGGCCTTAGGGGTGAGGGATAAGGAGCGGTTTTGTGTATCAATCAGAGGAGCATGTCACCGGCCAAGCTGTCAACCATGGAAAGATCGTCCCTTACACAAATATTTAACTTTTTTGGATTACGCCCTTGATTACAGGAATTTCCGCGAAATTCTACGTTTTTATGCCAATGACGGGTTTCTTTAAAGTCCGCACATTGTTTTCAGGGTAAAACCAACATCAAAAACAGCTACTTATAATTCAGACATCTAAAGGACTAAATTGTTTCACCGTTAAATGAACAACTAAGAAAAAAGTTCTTTCAATAACGACCGATTCAAGTTGAATACAGTCTTTTATTTTTATTTAGGTGTTTCAAATATATTACTTTTTTGGTACAGATAAAACATATTAGCCTTTATAAATGGTATTTTATGAATTAATATCTACGTGTCTACAAATTCCACTCTTAAAAAGCGTCAAAGTATCGCTTATACATTTATATCTGTAACTTAATCGTTTGCATCTGTTGTTTTGATCATTCAAGCCAAATAAGTTAAACACGATTATGGAATAAAATAAAGAAAAGAAAATGACATCAACCTATAGTGTGCGCCTTAAAAATATAATCATTATAATCAAACAGGTTTGTTTTTGTTTAATGTTCAAATAGTGTTGCTTTTGAAAACTATTGAACAACCATAGATGCAATACATCCGTTAATAGGTTTTGGGTGAGATTTGTATTACTATACGGCTAAGCAAGGACCGGGTGGATTCGTCATGGAGATAAAAAGACGAATGGCATCGAGATGAATATAGTAATTTTGTCAAAAAGAGGTATACTTAATGACAATAAATTAGTAGTTTTAACTGCAATAATTATTTGATTTAATTGCGATTAGGGTGAAAGTTTTGCGATTGACACAACGTAATCTTTTCACAAGGCACCGTGTATTGCCGGAAGCACTACTCGCTGACATCTCGGGAATCTTGCACGGTAAGGCACGGACTTCACAATCCGACCTGTCAGGATAAACACACCGTGTAATGATAATATTTGCATATTTGCACACAGACCCCTTTTTACGGTCCCTGATTAAATCTAGATGAATGGGTCAATGACATGGGGCCGTGATTCTAATGTAAACAATTGCGCAAACATGTAAACATTGTTTCACTAGGAGACATTATACACAGTATGTTTGGGGAACAAATAAAGAAAGCAATCTAAGATGCTTGTTGTTATATTTCAATATGTTGACATTTTCTATTAAATGCAAATATTTTATCTATATCTGTCGTCTTAATTAAAATATTTCTTCAAGTCTGGAGTTGTTTGAAATAGGATTGAGATTACCCTAGAAAATATTATTCCTCTCTGAAAAATAATTTTATTGTTATGTCACCAGTAATGTGTCATTTTTTTATTTATTTAATTTGTACATATTTACTTATTCCATAAATGATTTCATATTCAGCAATTTGTCATGATCGCTAGTTTACATATATAATTAGAGTTTGAAAATATTATGTTAATAAGAAAATATATTTATCCAGAGTTTTATTGATTATTTTGTTTGACAATATTATTTATGTTGTGAAAACATTTTGTGTCTGTTTATAGTAGAAAATAGAAGTAGCAAGTGAGTTTTACAGTCAGTGAATTATAAAAGCAAACGGTTGGAGAAACAAAACTTATTTATTGGAAATAATTGTGCTCTTAAAACTAATTGTATGCAATCTGATATTCATTTATTGGCATTTCAAAATTGGAATTTAGAAAGCAGAGGATACTCGAATAAACCATATAGTTCATTAGTGTATTAATGTTTTAGGTAGTTTTTGCACTTATGTTTGAAACGGATTACGATTGCTTTACGATGTCTATACTAGACCCAACTTGCCCATATTTCCGTTTTGCTTCAAAAGCCATGAGGTGCGTGCGAATTGCCTCTAAAACCATGGTGTGCGTGAATGTTGACTCTAAACCCATTCTGTTCGTGTATTTTTGCTGTAAAAGCTACATTTCGCGTGTATGTTGCCTCTAAGACCATAGGGTGCGTGCATGTTGCTTTAAAAGTCATATTTTACGTGTATTACGCTT
The DNA here is from genome assembly GCF_026914265.1 of Mya arenaria. NCBI lineage: Eukaryota > Metazoa > Mollusca > Bivalvia > Myida > Myidae > Mya > Mya arenaria. The sequence goes on from NC_069124.1 coordinate 3,803,261, forward strand.
CCATAGCAAAAGTGTACGTGCATGTTGCTTCGAAGGCCATGTTATTTACGAAATCTATATTGTGCTTGCATATTGCTTCTCAAGCAATAGTATGCGATTATTTTTCTTTAAGTTGAGCGTGCATGTTGCTTCAAATGCCATGATGTGTGTATATGTTACTTCGAATGTGCTTGCATGTAATTTTAAATGATATGCTGTGCGTGGATTTTGCTTCAAACGCAATGTTTTGGCTGCATGTTGAGTCAAAAGCCAATGTGTGCTTGCGTGTTACTAAAAAACCATGGTGCACTTATTGAGGAGAAGTGCAGTACGTAGGAACCATAACTCTGTCTTTGTGATCATTTTTTTATCCGAAGCATGAAATATCACCGAGGCATTGCCTTTTAACTTGATATACAGCTAATATATTCCTTTGCGCTTAGTGCATAGGAACCACAGCACTGTTTGGAGCATTTGTAGAGTTTTTGCTATCTGTTATTTTTTATACTATTTTTTGGACCGGATCGTAAATCCAGAAGTCTCTGAGGTATAGACATCAAACCTTATGCACAGATAGATCCTATTTAAGAGAAGAAACATAACTATTTTTTTTACAATATTAACAGTAAGTACCTTTTGTTCATTTGTACACGTTTTTTGTCCAGAGCATACCATCACGACTTCCCCAGGCTGCTTGTTTATAAATCTATACTTATATTGCGGGATTGTACAAACGTGGCCCAGAAGGAGAACCACACGGTGAACACCTCGCTTATGTCTCCGGAAAGCCAAGTGCACGTGGCATTAAATGGCATTTCAAGAGAAATATATACATGGCTGAATTATTTACAATTTAATATCATTTCAGAACTTAATGGTGTGTCATTGTAATGCGTCTACATAATTATACCTCTACCCTACACAGCAGCGGATATGCGTCTACATAATTATACCTCTACCCTACACAGCAGCGGATATGCGTCTACATAATTATACCTCTACCCTACACAGCAGTGGATATGCGTCTACATAATTATACCACTACCCTACACAGCAGTGGATATGCGTCTACATAATTATACCTCTACCCTACACAGCAGTGGATATGCGTCTACATAATTATACCTCTACCCTACACAGCAGTGGATATGCGTCTACATAATTATACCTCTACCCTACACAGCAGTGGATATGCGTCTACATAATTATACCTCTACCCTACACAGCAGTGGATATGCGTCTACATAATTATACCTCTACCTTACACAGCAGTGGATATGCGTTTACATAATTATACCTCTACCCTACACAGCAGTGGATATGCGTCTACATAATTATACCTCTACCCTACACAGCAGTGGATATGCGTCTACATAATTATACCACTACCCTACACAGCAGTGGATATGCATCACCATCACGTGTAAACACGAGAGAAGGATAATTGCAATTAATGGTGGGTCAACTAAGTGCTATAAAACACGAATTATAACTATTGCTTCGTTAGTTTTTTCGTGTAGGCACTTTAAAAATTAAAAATGACATAGCACATTCTTTGACCAACTTGTGAAAATTCCATTTGCGCCAGTAATTGCTGTTTAAGGCTGGACGAACAAATGGCTCCTTATAGTGTAGGCAAAATGGCACACAATCACTGTTTACTTTAATGCCAATAAATCTGTCAGCCAAATATAAGGAAAATCTAAATTGGTCAATAGAAACTTTTCTAGTATTTGCTCATTCGTTTGTCAAATATATTAAGGTGGCAAATGGCGAATATCTATCGCTGACCACCGCGCCGAGCTAGGCTGCGCCTTATATGATAACTGAAATTAATTAATTTTGTAATTCAATTTCCTTTAATGTTTAACTAGCAAGTCTGATGATACCTGTAAACGTGTATGTATTGTGAATACTGGGGCCATCTTTTCACCGAGCGGGACGTACCATTGGTACTTTAAAACTTGTATTCTTGGTTGTATATAAAAGTAAGAAATGGTTGGATTAAACAGTTACGGAAGTTTCTATTGAATTTTGAAAATTAAACGTTATTCGATTTCTGAAACCCGCCTGTAGTATTTGATTGGAATGTCTAGATCTCACGATAGTTTGCTTTACGCGCGTTGACTACATGGATTCGGAATTGTCTCGCGATCGCCTCAACCTGGCCCCGGTTTTGTCTCGCGAACGCCTCAACATGGCCCCGCATTGTCTCGCGAACGCCTCAACATCGCGCCTGTACTGTCTCGCGAATGCCTCAACGTGGCCCCTGTATTGTCTCGCGAATGCCTCAATATCGCGCCTGTACTGTCTCGCGAATGCCTCAACGTGGCCCCGGTATTGTCTCTAAAACGCTTCAACATGGACCCGATGGTTACTCGGGACGCCTAAACATGGACCCAGTATTGTCTCGGGAACACCTTAACATGGTGCCGGTTTTCCCTCTGGAACGCCTCAACATTGCCTAGGTATTTATTTTCAGGAACGCCTCAACACAGCCGCGTTATAGCCTCGAACACGCATCAACATGGCCCCGGTATTATCTCGGAAACATCTCAACACAGCCCAAGTATAGTCTCGTAAACGCCTCAACATGGTCCCGGTCTTGTCTCGGGAAGACCTTTCAACTTGATCCTGGAACTGTCTCGGAAACGCCTCAACATGGTCCCGGTATTGCCTCGGGAACGCCCCATTTCTTCGGTTTTAATACTGTAATGTTTAGTAATTTGATAGTTCGTCTTAAGAAAGCAGACAATCATTCATTTGGCCTTCACAACGATGGAAACTTGCTTATCTATTTGTATCTACATCACTCGAACTACAATACAATGTGGAAACAAGAAATGGTCAACACAAGCATGGCTTATGTACTACAATACGCTAACATTATATCATAACATATGTTATATTGAAAACATTTGTTGCTGTTTTTTGGTCAAAGAGGTCGACATTGTTTCCTTCAGTTCTAACGAATGTCATGACAAGCATATAGTGTTGCCATCAGTTAAATTATTATTGTCAACCTTAACTGGTAAGACATCATTTAAATGTTAAACCCCACTCCTGGTGGCCAGGCTCTCTCCTTCGAGCTCAAAGAGCAGCTGCAATTGCTGGTCATTATGACAACGCTTATACTTAGCTGTAAGTTTTAATTTTCTGCAAACAAATAAATGGTGGTGTATCTTTTAATGGACCACTTTACAGCCGTCGATTGGCCACTTGTGAGAACAGGGCGATCGCGTTCCGTGATAAAGCTATGTTGGTCTATGTGATGTAATAGCTATTATGACGGGCTGGAGCCCAATATCAGAGCCTGTGAGTCACCCTCACACCTGGACAACTGTCGGAGAGCCCAAAACTGAAGGTCAAACACCCAACCTCTGAATAAACAATGATTTAAGTATAAGTGGTTGTTTGGTTTGTTATATTTTCAAACCTTGTTAGTTTGTGTCCTTTAATAGTTGTTTTTAATATTCCTGTATTTTAAACGTTGCTAAAAATAGAATAGTTCATAAGTTGGGAATGAAATACTTTATTCGGATCATCAGCCTATTAATCGGAAACTCGATGAGCCTTAGAAAGATTCCACCAGCTTAAAAATAAAGGGACTGAGGTGTATTGCCGGGAAAACAAATGTTTGACCCATAAACATGAGCGAGTACCTTTAAGCATTTATCCCTTTGTTTAATTAGACGGCGTCTTCTGTAACTTGTGTCACGTTACAGAGAATAGAAAAAAGATGTTCCCCACCATAATGTTCACTTCAGTGACTTTGGTATTAGATCTTTCCTAACCCTTCATTTTGTCAATTTACTGCTTTGCTTGGACTGAGTCGGAGATAGAGTTGTTGTAAACCCACTTCTTACCCAAGACCCATTCGGTGAGTGCTCCGATAAAATTGTTAGTCATGTTTTTGGAGCATAGTCCACAGACAGAATGTAATCTTGGTTATAGCTACCTGCGACCCCTGGATTGACAGTCAAGTATGTTGCAACGGATCTGCCACATTAACACATTTCATAAACTCGTCGAACATAAGGTGTGTATGTCTGAAAGTGGTCTAGTGATATAATTGTCTGCCTCTCACTCAAGTGGGTTTGAGCCCCACCAGCACTTTCTCAGGCCTCTCAAAAAGGACACTGTTCGGAAGCGATTCATGTAAGCATACAGCTCGAGCGAAAACAAATTAGAATTAACCAAAATGTGTGTATTATGTGACATATCCTGTGATGTTTCCTTGATGGATGATCCTATGCTTCCTTATTCTTGGGAACAGAATACCGCGTAAGTCGGTGTTTTGAGCCGTTGACAAAGTTGGCTTTTGCGGCAGATGCGATGTTGACGCACAAATTATAATTTATTATGTCCTATGTAGTGTACTGTTGATACGAAATACAACTAGATTTATGAATGTTGGTACTTTTTTCTGGAATGGTTGTGTTTATTCAATATAATGGTAGTAGTTTACCAATGGTATATAATAAAAATTAATAACATCTTGAATTTCTGAAAACGATTAGACAGTATATTGGATATCTAATTTATGTCGATATATATGCTAGCTTTGTAAGACCTTATTTTTCCCAGATCCTATTCTTCTCACATGGGAAAAATAGGATCCTATTCTTCACAGCTGGGAAAAATAAGATCTCATTTGTCACACATTTCGAACATATATGTCACAGATCCTGGGAAATTTGTGATCGATGTAAATAATATTTTAATTAAATAATTTGAGGACATAATGTTACAGATTTTTTTTCAAAAAAGGATTCATATCCCTGCAGAACTCGGTGAAGCCATTCTATGGCTGTTGGGTCTGCTTAATGTAGGGCCGTAAAATTATATCACTAAGAAGCATTTTCATGTATAGATGTGAAATGTTTCTATTTGGGAGTGCAGGACCTGTGATTTCTAATTTTGAAATCAATCAAATCTACAATGAAACAGCTGGCCATGTAAACAGAGCCTTCAGGAATACTTACTAACTTTATTACCACACTGAATTTTCATATACATCAACTAGAGTAGACCATCTTTTGTGTATTACTTAACTCCTTTATATCCAATTATAACGCTGAGAAATACCATTAACCATTCTATTATTTCTAACACACTTTTCTTATTAAAGTAATCCATCGGGTTTACAACGGGTAGATTAGTTGCGCAATGTCATTTTAAAGAAAGTAATCGGAAAACGGGAGGCCCATTCAAACCTCATTACGGCATGGTTGGATTAAGACATTCTTGTTACTTATCCTTACTAAAGGACGACAATGCGACTCTTCTAAAGCGCATACCTGTGCTAAAATACTTTTTAACAACGGCAAACTTTAATTCGAGAGTAAAACTTGAGTTTGAGCACTGCTACGATAAGAAATAGAGTGTCATGTATTCAGTATACTGAATGAGTAATATTATAACGCACCAATATATCGCTTAATTGACTTAATAGGACCGCCATCTAATATTACCGTTGAATTATCTCACAGTTACGTTATGTTGATGAAGTAGAATGCCATTTCCCAGACAATGACCAACTGCTGGTCACCAACTCTTCCAACCTACCGGGTTACGGATCGTAATTCTGTCGTATATTGCGCATAATATTCTCGCGTAATGTTCGAACTGCGATGCCATATCTCATCATCAATGAATACACGCCTGGCCACGTCTGGGCCTATGACCGGAGGACACATCCATTAACGGCTTGTGGCGCGGGCAGAAGTCCTGGGGGACGGGGTGTTATGGATTAGCGGTCGCTGACATTTCAGATAAGCTTCTAGGGGTGAGGACTTTGTCTTTGCCCGTATTAAACATGCTCAAAGATATACGGTGTTGATGGTCTAGCAAAATCGTGATATACGAAATCACTAAAAATGCATTGCCAATCATATCATGCTGTAAGAATCAGTACGTTTTAGTATTAATATATAGCCTTTTATCAACATCGTTAAACGCTTCTCACCATATTGCCGCATAGAGGTTTTTATATTTATGTGGACTTGAGTGTCATTTCGCCACATACATTTCCAGAAAATACTTGATGAACTTGTATAGTGTTTCAAATATGATTTATAATGCCTATTTATGACTTTTCCTAGATGGTTTAGACAGTTCTGGCTCACCAGGATATAATAGCAGAGCAGCTAAACGGATATAATAATAAGAACCTGGTATATGATTACAAAATCTATAATATGGTAAAAAAGGATAATTATGTTCTTGTTTTTTTAATATTTTTCTGTTGTTCTTTACATATCTGCATAGTCCCAGGGTGCTGCATTTGTGTATTACTATAGCATATTTGCTTGAATTGGTTCAAATGGTCTTTCTTATCCAAAGTGACTGACATATACTGATACAACCCTTGTATGACGTCAACGTTAGTGCATGTCTCTGTCGTCCTTTCTATTGTCACAATGGCACAACAAAACTCCGTCTAAGTTTTTACAGTTGCTACCCCGGGTCATTCGTGCGCAGTAATTAAATAAAGCTGGTGCTTATATTACTATTTACAGGAGTTGAGTGGGTCTTGCTTCGCCCGAGACTCTAGGAACGGCTAGGCATTGTACTATCATTTCAATATTGTGACACAAGTTATTACAGCATTATATTAATAAATCTCGTTTTTTACGATGTTACGCAAGAGTGTGTCCTCAGTTTAGAGGAAAACCGGATTACCCAGAGGAAAACCTACGTGTCCGCTTTCGTCACCACAATCCAAAACTCACATGCCCTGTGTCCGGGAATCGAGCCAGGGAAGACTTGGTGAGAAGCGAGTACGCAATCCACTGCGCTAATGGTTTTAATACATGCCTAGTAGACATACAATACATATATTCTCACATGTTAGTGTTTGTAGCAGCAGGAGATATGCATGCTACGTATTAGAACATATACATAAAGATCATTGTCTGGCACATGTTTTGCTGCAGTGCAAATGACAGACGCGCATGACCTGAAAATTCCTGAATTGAACGAGTGATTTTTCAGAAAAAAATAACAAATTTTGAATTAAAAATGTACCCCGTTTTGAAGCACAGTATGCACAATCTAGTGCAGTATAACGCTGCTTCCCCTTTCAAGATGGAAACCTTAATTGTACTTTGTTTGGCATCTAATTACGGTCGAAATTTGGGCCATATATGTAGTTATATACCGAAAGGTGGGAATGGCATTTCACAAAGATGTATCAGGTTAAATCGTGAATTAAACCCTTTGGCTCGGCTACCTGTGACATAATGAAACGCATACTTTCGGACAATCGAAAAATAACAAAATCAATTTATTGAAAATGTACAGCAAAGTGATTAGCAGAATGATAATGGTTGACGTCCATTTGAAGAATTAGTCTTCTTTTCTAACAATAAATACATTAGCATTGATAAAGATATTCCATTGTGGTGAATTAGTAATTCTCCTTTTTTCGACCTTCCATTAAAAGAACGAGTCAGGGGCTTGAAAAAATATTGACGCTGAGAATTTAAGTAACATTTTGTTGACATAACTGGTTACTTCAGACCATAATACAACTGAAAAAACAATTCTTCAACCGCATAATAGGAAAGTCCACAACGCTTTTTGTCTGGTAATCCTGGATAGTACTTTGTGTCAACAGCCTGAAGCAGCAATGTCGACGCGGACAGTGGAAGTCTGAGAGACAATTGGCCGGCTTGTAAACCAGGGAGCTTTATTTTCCCTACTCATTCAAACTTGAATTGCATGATAATTTTTGTTGATGTTCGCTTTAACAATAAAAGAGGTTGTGTGTGGAAATATTGATACCTGTTTGTCATTTATATGAAAATAATCGACAAATATCCCCCAACATTGCCATTAATGATGAGAGGAATTAAATAAACATATAATTTCAATAATTGGTTCAATAAACGAAATATTTTTGTGAAAATTGTCAATATTTCCATAAAATATTGTTTAACTAAAGAATAAATATTTGCGAATTAAGGTGGTTTAAAAAGTAATTTATTTGAAGGTGACTGTTCCATGTTTTCAAGATAAATAACATATTATTATTTCTTGTTGTCGTATATAGTAAAAATAACTTACACATGTATAATACAACACAAACAAATGTGAGTATTGTTTAACTATGCAAACATTAAAGATTTACTCTTACTCCCAAATTATATTAACAACAATTAATACAATTGTTTAGATATACCAAAAAGAATAAATAAATGTCAATAACTATGGTTCTTATGAAGGATACTGAGTTAAATTGAAAGAAAGGTGCAGAAAACACAGTATTTCTACCCTATGCGACGATAGTAAATCACTGTAAATCTTTTAGCATTCACCAATCATTTAATATGTTTGCGTTTTCAGCTATTAAATACACGGATATCATATTGTTAATAGTAAGTAATATTTCCCATAAGTGCATTATTTAGTATGTAGTTGGGTGTGTATCACTCAAAATGTATGTTTGTTTTACTTGTGTATGTATTGATTTTGAATAAGAGTATCACTTTAAGCGATAAACAACTATATGTTATAAACCTTATGTTATATTTAACATAAAAACGTATTCAAATGTAGCATTGTTTGGAACTAGTAGTTTAATAAGCCAACTTTGGTTTCTTTTCCTATTTGGTGGCAGCGCATATACAGTCTAAAGACATTGTTTTTGTCAAGATTCATATTTATTCTGATACCCGTCTTACACTTTCAACATGATGGTCGGGACATTTTGGTTGTTACATGTTACACGGTCACACATTTCCCGTATCTGGAGGGCGGGTAGCTGTGAGGGTCGAGCTCGTCTGAGGGTTCGCACCTGAGCCCGGGGCCACATGGACACAGTCCTGTGTAGTATTCGGCATCTGGGGAGAACTGGAGGCGGAGGGAGCACCAGGGCGCCTCTTCCGTTTTCCAGGGGAGGCAGTAGTGTACCATCCCGTCCCAGTCTGGTGGGACCTGGCGGTCGGACGGTGAGCGGCGTCCCAGAGCGGGTGTGTAGGAGCAGCACAAGTTGGTGTTGTTACAATGGTTGTTGGTGTTGCAGTGGTAGAAGCTGGTTGGGGTGAACTCCGCCTAAACACAATTTGTTAAAGTAAATCGTTGGTTAATTCGAGTTTCTACTAGTGACATTCAAATACATAGGGGCTGAAACCTTTTTACATTAACTCTAGAAACTAATTCTCCTTAACAGGGCGGAGAAGGCAATAATACGATATCTGGTAAGGTAGTTAAAACGAAATCATATGTTACAGTAATTGAATAATAAATGCGACTTTATTTGCTGTCATATATGCGTTACAAAAAAGCGAAGAGAAAAATACAATTTACCTTTAACAAAACAATGACCAAAGATAAATGGAGAATATAAGTAGTGATCCACGCCATTTTGAAAGAATTTCTCAAGAGGTCACATTTACTCTGTTCCTTATCAGGCGACCATAGATTGGAGCTCGATTATGTTATCTCTGTCCGTCGTCCGTCTAAGCAATGTCGACTTATTACAGGTAATCATGAAATCATCATCATCATCATCATCATCATCATCATCATCATCATCATCATCATCATCATCATCATCATCATCATCATCATTTATCATCATCATCATCACCATCATCATCATCATCATCATCATCATCATCATCATCATCATCATCATCATCATCATCATCATCATCATCATCATCATCATTTACTTCCACTATGGCCAGATTCATTCTCATCAAATTACATTATGAATCTCGTATCAGCTTCATCGGAACATTTATTATAATAACATTTAATATCGCGGATCCGAGACATATAGCGTGGGTGTCGTTAAAATCGCGGATCCGCGACATATAGCGTGGATGCCGTTAATATCGCGGATCCGCGACATATAGCGTGGATGCCGTTAATTTCGCGGATCCGCGACATATAGCGTGGATGCCGTTAATTTCGCGGATCCGCGACATATAGCGTGGATGCCGTTAATATCGCGGATCCGCGACATATAGCGTGGATGCCGTTAATATCGCGGATCCGAGACATATAGCGTGGATGCCGTTAATTTCGCGGATCCGCGACATATAGCGTGGATGCCGTTAATTTCGCGGATCCGCGACATATAGCGTGGGTGTCGTTAATATCGCGGATCCGCGACATATAGCGTGGATGTCGTTAATATCGCGGATCCGCGACATATAGCGTGGATGTCGTTAATATCGCGGATCCGCGACATATAGCGTGGATGTCGTTAATATCGCGGATCCGCGACATATAGCGTGGATGTCGTTAATATCGCGGATCCGCGACATATAGCGTGGATGTCGTTAATATCGCGGATCCGCGACATATAGCGTGGATGCCGTTAATATCGCGGATCCGCGACATATAGCGTGGATGCCGTTAATATCGCGGATCCGCGACATATAGCGTGGATGCCGTTAATATCGCGGATCCGCGACATATAGCGTGGGTGCCGTTAATATCGCGGATCCGCGACATATAGCGTGGGTGCCGTTAATATCGCGGATCCGCGACATATAGCGTGGATGCCGTTAATATCTCGGATCCGCGACATATAGCGTGGATGCCGTCAATTTCGCGGATCCGCGACATATAGCGTGGATGCCGTTAATATCGCGGATCCGCGACATATAGCGTGGGTGTCGTTAAAATCGCGGATCCGCGACATATAGCGTGGGTGTCGTTAAAATCGCGGATCCGCGACATATAGCGTGGGTGTCGTTAAAATCGCGGATCCGCGATATATAGCGTGGATGCCGTTAAAATCGCGGATCTGCGACATATAGCGTGTATGCCGTTAACATCATCGCGGATCCGCGACATACAGCGTGGATGTCGTTAGCATTACGAATGTCGTCCATTTTATCCATATCACTTTTTGTAATTGTTTGCATGAAAATAATTAGAAACGGCTTTGTACATAATTTTCCACTACGTAGCCTATTTAAAACTATATTCATTTATTATTATTACTAGTTCATTGTTTTGTTTTGTTTTGTTATATTTGTTTGTTTATCATGTCGTAAAATAGCATCGTGAGTGTTTCGAATGTCCTTAATGTCTCGAAAATTTTCAATATCCTGATGTTTGTGAATATCGCGTTCAAATCTCGTGTACGTTGACAATAATACGAATGTTTCCAATGTTAATATCGGGAACATTGTAAATGTCGCCAATGTTCCGAATGTCGCACATTTTGTGAATATCGCTGATGTCTTGAATGTTACGGATGTCGATAATATTGCCAATGTTATGAGTATCGAAAATGCTTTAAATGTCGCAAATTTTGGAATGTCGTGAATAACGCGAATGTTGTAAATGCCACGAATTTCAAAAATTTAAAATGTTGCAATTATTGTAAAAGTGCAAATGTCTTCATTTTTTCGAGTGTCGTAAAATTCGTGAATTTCGGGATTGTCGTCAAAGTAGGAAATGTCGTGGGGGTTCCAAATGCCAGAACGTTGCGATTGTCGTGAATGTCGAAATCGTCTCAAACTTTACTCTCCCGTCCACTCCATTTCGGCCGGTAAAATTACCCTGACCTCCTGTTAAATTCAAATAAATGAATTGAATAAAATTAAGATTTGCATTGGTCATAACAAACTTAAACTAGAAATCCCATTGACCCTTGTAACAAAACAAAGGGGTATCAGAAACGAGCTCTTGAGATTTCTGATTGTTGAAAAATTGAAGATTTATTTCCCCGCAAACGATTTTTCCAGAAAAGTAAGGGAGATCATCTGTGACGGATAAAGATATCTAGAAAAACGTTAAGAATAGCATACACATTGTTTTTGGACTCGATTATTTGGCGTAATACGGTTCTCCTTGTGTTGAGACATTCTTAAAAATCAAAGCGCTTTAAGCGTTGAACGGCTGTCGGCCTGCTACTGTTTAAGAGAGTGTAGTGCCGAATGAATCGGAAAGTATTGAAGATATCTCAGTTTGCCTCAGTAATTTCAGGTCCGAGCCTTGAGCAAGATGCATATCAACGGTAAGTTGTTTGAGTCATACGCCGAGGTCTCCGTTTCCTTCGGTTTGGTTCTGACAAAACGATCGGCCATTCATTGAATTATTAAAAATATTAAAGTAATATAAAAAGACGTAAACAACAACCCACAGCAAACTTTTAAATGAGCTCATACCAAAACATAAAAAAAACTCTTCAAAATATTTTCATTTGAGTTTGTGTATGTATTTAGTCAGATTTGTCAACTTGGTCAGCAGTTTCCCTCTATTTCTAAATTGTCTGCTATCTGGTCAGCCTGTTCGTAAGAGTGTCGAAACCGACGACCCAGATTCTATCTTTATCCGATCGTATTGTTACTAGATAACGGCTTTTTTTTTCATTTAAAATGTTAATTTTGAAACTATTTGCGTTTTCTGCTTTCATATTGCGTTTTGCTACATGACGATTAAAAAAGGGCGATTTCTTTGATTTTAATTGCGTAATTACTCAAACTTATTTGCACTGTTTTAACCGCACATCATTTTATGAACAATCATTACAAAGTTACATTAACAGCTTCTTATTCATAACGCATCTCCGTATTTATTAGAGCAAATAAGTAAAGCAAATGCGGTTGTTGACCACATCAGTTCTAACATCGCTGGGGTTGATACGCCCGTGCGCGCATTAATTCGTTGGATATCAAAATGTTACGTCGATCTACGATGGTAGTTTCCGATTAATGGTTTTAAAATGTGAATGCCTGACAGCCTACAGCCTAGAAACGTGTATGCTTGTCGAGTTAATGTGCTGACCAGTTAGCTGACGATATGGAAATAGTGGGATACTGCTGACCAAGTGCTGACCATATAGATAAAGAAGGAAATTCTTTTATGTGAAATGAACGTAGTGTGAAGAGTTATTTTATGGTTCATTATGTACTACATGTATTAGTTTGTCAAATATTACTTTTATGATGATAATTTATTTATATTCTAGTTGACATTTAAGAAGAGCGTATAATTGCAAGCCACAGTCAACTAGCTTACTTCCCCCAAGCTCGATCATTATAGTCTAAACAAATGTTCTCAAGGACTTAAGACCTGTTCGTTAAATATTTTGATGCCTACAATAAATGATGCAGCACATGGCGTTTCGCTACCTTTTAAGGGATAAAACCAGATCTGTATTGAAAAATAGCACTTAAACATTGCGATACTCCAATGATGATTTATTATATTGATATTATTTACATTCTTCTGGGGGTTTTGTTTTGAATTATCTTAGTAAAATTCGTATGCAGCCAATATTCCGGGAAATTAAATATTTTCCTTAAGTGTTTTTTTTTTTTATCTTCGACGGGTTAACATTATAAGTTACGATGTTAGAAGGTAACGCGATATGGGATATGCGGGGTGCAGAAAGCTCGCTTTCTTCCGATATGGTTTCCTTTTCCCCGTTTGTTCCATACCGCGTCACCTATTATCCCCGTAACGTAAATATCACATCGACAACCTGTTTACATTGGTCAATTTATGAAAATTGTTCATTTATACATCGGAATAGGAAAATAGACGCCATTTGGGTACGATTCAAAGATGTGACCAAATATGAAAAAAAATATGGGGTCACTGCGTTACCAGTGCTGAACCAATGGCGTTGCATCATTCATTACGAAGGCGTCATATACTGAACACAGATACAACCTTATACTAGAGCTTTATTCATTAACTTACGACGTGTTGTTCAAAAGCGTCTAACCTATGTAAGAAATCAAGACTGAACTTTGTCCAAGGGAAACTACCCCCATTCACTATTCCAAAACCTTCTAAAATGATGGCGTCCCTTGCAGAGGATTTGACCGTCATTTCTGTGAATACTGTCTACTATATGTTCGCCTAGGGGACGGGCTTGACGTTTTTTGTACATCGGGGTGTTTTCGGGATGCGAGCAGGTGAACGTGGAAGTCGCCAAAAGGGCGATCTTTGCTGCCCAAAACGTCCTGCAGATGTTTAGAGAGGACGAATCGCACATGGGGCGTGTCATCTCCACTTCCGCCTCGTGAAAGCCGCCCCTCTGAATCAATTTGGCCGTCACCTTCTCTCAGACGCTCTGTAAGTCCCTCTAACCTTTGCTTGGTCCTCTTCGCGACCTTCAGTCTGTCATTCAATTGCCGCTGCATCTCTTGGCGACTTGCGGCCTTCATTTCGTCAAGTTTCCCTTGCAGGCGCTGGAGCACAGTACTCATCTGGGTTTCAAGACGCTCACGTTCCTGTTCTGCACGGAGGAACATCCCCTCCCTGGCTGCCTCTGCTGCTGACACTCGTTCTTTCATAACGATCAATTCACACGCCAGACGTCCATACCGTGACCCCATGCGTTTGACGTCGTGAACGTCGATAATATCACAAGTTTTGTGACCATCGAGATAGCACTGTACACACAGGAGAGCCTGGTGGTCGCGACAAAGTACTTGTGACGTCACATCCGGATGGATAAGGCATGTTGGTTGGCCTTTATCTAACTGAGACATCACAGTTCTTTCTGAAATACACGTCGTACTCACTTAATTATATTAACACAGTTTATAATTGCAATTACTAGTACGACATCTCTGGATGATGCATAAAAACATCGTTTTATTTCAAACGTAGCGGGTTATTTTGCTCTTTTTTACTTTACAAGTACATGTAGACAAAATCGCGTAAATACCTGTAGTTCTGATATATTATTTTATCCAGAAAGTCTTTAGCTTGCACATTTATATGAACGCAACTATCTCAATCAATGTGTGCATAATCCAAATATTACAAGTTAGTACACTCATGATGATTGAATCATTAATTGTCTCCATTATTATCTCAAAATCTTCATTGAAGAGCTCAATGCAATATTTAATTGACATGTTGCCACTTCATCAGAGTCAACGCAACGCCAAATTAGAGGATTGAGTGTAGGGGTAAGTTCCATCTGTTAATAAAAGGACAGTTTTGTTATTCGTCGAGTATTAACACAATTGTGTGTTTTGTCTATATTTCTTGTATATTAGATCTTTAATTCCGGTGTGTATGGTCTTATATTATAACAAAGCTATAAAAATTACCACTTTTTCGACGTTGTTCAATTGGAATTAAATGATGAATTTCTTTCTTTGATTTCATAGAATCTGTATGAATTCGATTTACTTTACAAAAAATTACTAGGACTAGACAAAATTAGAAAACAGTAAGTCAAAAAGTGTTTTATATATGTTCCTTTCTAAGAGTAAATATCCTAATACTATCAAATCGTATGTATATTTTGAAAGTTCCTTGTTCGTTTTTGCTATTTCCTTTCTTTCACTTAGCACACTCTTTTGGTATACATGTATTTTAGGTAAGCGGCACAGATCATGTCTGAAAGAGCGAGCATGCGGCCACAATGCGAGGGTTCGGAGGCGCACAAACCTGACGACGCTCATGCGCTATGCAACTCGCACGGCACCTTCCTGTGCATCCAGTGTCTTATCGAGAAGCGCCATCTAGAGGAGGGCACGTGCTCTGTGGTCGATCTCCGGAAGTTGACTTCGCGGTTGGACCGCGCACGCATACAGCGTCTCGTCCTCACCCAGATGGCCACACGGCGGCTCGCGCAGAAGGAGGATGCGGAACAACGCCTAGAAAAGGAAGGTGGGAACGTTGAGCTCGCCATGGAGACAGCTCTCGAGCGCCTGAAAGAGAAACTGACCTTAATGAAGGATCAGAGCGTTGCTGCCATGGCCGGCGACATCGAACGCCGTCTAGCAATGCCAGAAGTCCGTAAGGAGAGAGACGCGCTTGGAAAACTGAAATCTACATTGCAGGCGAGTATTGACGCCCTACTTGTAGCCGACAAAACCGGGGCTGATATTTCCGGGAAGGACCTCCAGAAATACAGGGATCAGGAAAAGCAGGCGGCATTAACATTGAGGCATTTGAAGAAAGACTTTTCGGGAGATATAGTGGCAAGGTTTGACCTGTCACCAAGTATCAGTGAAATATTGTCAGGTCGAATAATGACGCTGGGAAAAGCTGCTTTTGATTCTTCGCACAAGACTATACGGCACCCATAGCAACCGGAGTGACAACACACACAAAGTCGTTTATTTGGTACGTGAAATCAAAGTGGACACACTATTTTAAGATCAGGTTTAATATTAAATGTTGTATATGTCATTTAGAACCATAGTGTGATAGTTGCAGAAACTTTGTATGAAAGTGTTTCCATTTAATTTAATAGATATGAATTCAATCGCTTTTTCGTCTTGATTTAAAGACAACGTTCATAGTTAAGCGTAGTTTTAAAGTTTAAACATATGTTTATGCTAACATATGGCAGACGGACGGACGGACGGACTCCCATATATCGACCTTTGTAAGGTACTTTACCATCACTCCCATTATAAAAATATACCCACTAAAGCCCTGCTAACCCTAACTAACCCTACCCAACAAGGGCTACCCAATAAATTTGATCTTCTATAAGTAATGAAGGTATAAGTACCCAATATATACCCATTCGTGTGTGCAGACAGACAGACAGACAGACAGACAGACAGACAGACTGGCAAGTAGATAAAAGAACGCGAGGCACATACTGATAAACTGACAGATGTGCAGATGACAGAGCGAGAGTACAGATGACAGAGTATCACTTTAAGCGATAAACAACTATATGTTATAAACCTTATGTTATATTTAACATAAAAACGTATTCAAATGTAGCATTGTTTGGAACTAGTAGTTTAATAAGCCAACTTTGGTTTCTTTTCCTATTTGGTGGCAGCGCACATACAGTCTAAAGACATTGTTTTTGTCAAGATTCATATTTATTCTGATACCCGTCTTACACTTTCAACATGATGGTCGGGACATTTTGGTTGTTACATGTTACACGGTCACACATTTCCCGTATCTGGAGGGCGGGTAGCTGTGAGGGTCGAGCTCGTCTGAGGGTTCGCACCTGAGCCCGGGGCCACATGGACACAGTCCTATGTAGTGTTCGGCATCTGGGGAGAACTGGAGGTGGAGGGAGCACGAGGGCGCCTCTTCCGTTTTCCAGGGGAGGCAGTAGTGTACCATCCAGTCCCAGTCTGGTGGGACCTGGCGGTCGGACGGTGAGCGGCGTCCCAGAGCGATTGTGTAGGAGCAGCACAAGTTGGTGTTGTTACAATGGTTGTTGGTGTTGCAGTGGTAGAAGCTGGTTGGGGTGAACTCCGCCTAAACACAATTTGTTAAAGTAAATCGTTGGTTAATTCGAGTTTCTACTAGTGACATTCAAATACATAGGGGCTGAAACCTTTTTACATTAACTCTAGAAACTAATTCTCCTTAACACGGCGGAGAAGGCAATAATACGATATCTGGTAAGGTAGTTAAAACGAAATCATATGTTACAGTAATTGAATAATAAATGCGACTTTATTTGCTGTCATATATGCGTTACAAAAAAAGCGAAGAGAAAAATACAATTTACCTTTAACAAAACAATGACCAAAGATAAATGGAGAATATAAGTAGTGATCCACGCCATTTTGAAAGAATTTCTCAAGAGGTCACATTTACTCTGTTCCTTATCAGGCGACCATAGATTGGAGCTCGATTATGTTATCTCTGTCCGTCGTCCGTCTAAGCAATGTCGACTTATTACAGGTAATCATGGAATCATCATCATCATCATCATCATCATCATCATCATCATCATCATCATCATCATCATCATCATCATCATCATTTATCATCATCATCATCATCATCATCATCATCATCATCATCATCATCATCATCATCATCATCATCATCATCATCACCATCATCATCATCATCATCATCATCATCATCATCATCATCATCATTTACTTCCACTATGGCCAGATTCATTCTCATCAAATTACATTATGAATCTCGTATCAGCTTCATCGGAACATTTATTATAATAACATTTAATATCGCGGATCCGAGACATATAGCGTGTTTGTCGTTCATATCACGGATCCGCGACATATAGCGTGAATGTCGTTAATATCGCGGATCCGAGACATATAGCGTGAATGTCGTTAATTTCGCGGATCCGAGACATATAGCGTGAATGTCGTTAATATCGCGGATCCGAGACATATAGCGTGTATGCCGTTTATATCGCGGATCCGCGACATAAAGCGTGTATGCCGTTAATTTCGCGGATCCACGACATATAGCTTGAATGTCGTTAATATCGCGGATCCGCGACATATATAGCGTGGATGCCGTTAATTTCGCGGATCCGCGACATATAGCGTGGGTGTCGTTTATATCGCGGATCCGCGACATATAGCGTGGAAGTCGTTAATATCGCGGATCCGCGACATATAGCGTGGATGCCGTTAATTTCGCGGATCCGCGACATATAGCGTGGATGTCGTTAATATCGCGGATCCGCGACATATAGCGTGGGTGTCGTTAAAATCGCGGATCCGCGACATATAGCGTGGGTGCCGTTAAAATCGCGGATCTGCGACATATAGCGTGGGTGCCGTTAAAATTGCGGATCCGCGACATATAGCGTGGATGTCGTTAATATCGCGGATCCGCGACATATAGCGTGGGTGTCGTTAAAATCGCGGATCCGCGACATATAGCGTGGGTGTCGTTAAAATCGCGGATCCGCGACATATAGCGTGGATGCCGTTAAAATCGCGGATCTGCGACATATAGCGTGTATGCCGTTAACATCATCGCGGATCCGCGACATACAGCGTGGATGTCGTTAGCATTACGAATGTCGTCCATTTTATCCATATCACTTTTTGTAATTGTTTGCATGAAAATAATTAGAAACGGCTTTGTACATAATTTTCCACTACGTAGCCTATTTAAAACTATATTCATTTATTATTATTACTAGTTCATTGTTTTGTTTTGTTTTGTTATATTTGTTTGTTTATCATGTCGTAAAATAGCATCGTGAGTGTTTCGAATGTCCTTAATGTCTCGAAAATTTTCAATATCCTGATGTTTGTGAATATCGCGTTCAAATCTCGTGTACGTTGACAATAATACGAATGTTTCCAATGTTAATATCGGGAACATTGTAAATGTCGCCAATGTTTCGAATGTCGCACATTTTGTGAATATCGCTGATGTCTTGAATGTTACGGATGTCGATAATATTGCCAATGTTATGAGTATCGAAAATGCTATAAATGTCGCAAATTTTGGAATGTGCGAATAACGCGAATGTTGTAAATGCCACGAATTTCAAACATTTAAAATGTTGCAATTATTGTAAAAGTGCAAATGTCTTCATTTTTTCGAGTGTCGTAAAATTCGTGAATTTCGGGATTGTCGTCAAAGTAGGAAATGTCGTGGGGGTTCCAAATGCCAGAACGTTGCGATTGTCGTGAATGTCGAAATCGTCTCAAACTTTACTCTCCCGTCCACTCCATTTCGGCCGGTAAAATTACCCTGACCTCCTGTTAAATTCAAATAAATGAATTGAATAAAATTAAGATTTGCATTGGTCATAACAAACTTAAACTAGAAATCCCATTGACACTTGTAACAAAACAAAGGGGTATCAGAAACGAGCTCTTGAGATTTCTGATTGTTGAAAAATTGAAGATTTATTTCCCCGCAAACGATTTTTCCAGAAAAGTAAGGGAGATCATCTGTGACGGATAAAGATATCTAGAAAAACGTTAAGAATAGCATACACATTGTTTTTGGACTCGATTATTTGGCGTAATACGGTTCTCCTTGTGTTGAGACATTCTTAAAAATCAAAGCGCTTTAAGCGTTGAACGGCTGTCGGCCTGCTACTGTTTAAGAGAGTGTAGTGCCGAATGAATCGGAAAGTATTGAAGATATCTCAGTTTGCCTCAGTAATTTCAGGTCCGAGCCTTGAGCAAGATGCATATCAACGGTAAGTTGTTTGAGTCATACGCCGAGGTCTCCGTTTCCTTCGGTTTGGTTCTGACAAAACGATCGGCCATTCATTGAATTATTAAAAATATTAAAGTAATATAAAAAGACGTAAACAACAACCCACAGCAAACTTTTAAATGAGCTCATACCAAAACATAAAAAAAACTCTTCAAAATATTTTCATTTGAGTTTGTGTATGTATTTAGTCAGATTTGTCAACTTGGTCAGCAGTTTCCCTCTATTTCTAAATTGTCTGCTATCTGGTCAGCCTGTTCGTAAGAGTGTCGAAACCGACGACCCAGATTCTATCTTTATCCGATCGTATTGTTACTAGATACCCGCTTTTTTTCATTTAAAATGTTAATTTTGAAACTATTTGCGTTTTCTGCTTTCATATTGCGTTTTGCTACATGACGATTAAAAAAGGGCGATTTCTTTGATTTTAATTGCGTAATTACTCAAACTTATTTGCACTGTTTTAACCGCACATCATTTTATGAACAATCATTACAAAGTTACATTAACAGCTTCTTATTCATAACGCATCTCCGTATTTATTAGAGCAAATAAGTAAAGCAAATGCGGTTGTTGACCACATCAGTTCTAACATCGCTGGGGTTGATACGCCCGTGCGCGCATTAATTCGTTGGATATCAAAATGTTACGTCGATCTACGATGGTAGTTTCCGATTAATGGTTTTAAAATGTGAATGCCTGACAGCCTACAGCCTAGAAACGTGTATGCTTGTCGAGTTAATGTGCTGACCAGTTAGCTGACGATATGGAAATAGTGGGATACTGCTGACCAAGTGCTGACCATATAGATAAAGAAGGAAATTCTTTTATGTGAAATGAACGTAGTGTGAAGAGTTATTTTATGGTTCATTATGTACTACATGTATTAGTTTGTCAAATATTACTTTTATGATGATAATTTATTTATATTCTAGTTGACATTTAAGAAGAGCGTTTAATTGCAAGCCACAGTCAACTAGCTTACTTCCCCCAAGCTCGATCATTATAGTCTAAACAAATGTTCTCAAGGACTTAAGACCTGTTCGTTAAATATTTTGATGCCTACAATAAATGATGCAGCACATGGCGTTTCGCTACCTTTTAAGGGATAAAACCAGTTCTGTATTGAAAAATAGCACTTAAACATTGCGATACTCCAATGATGATTTATTATATTGATATTATTTACATTCTTCTGGGGGTTTTGTTTTGAATCATCTTAGTAAAATTCGTATGCAGCCAATATTCCGGGAAATTAAATATTTTCCTTAAGTGTTTTTTTTATCTTCGACGGGTTAACATTATAAGTTACGATGTTAGAAGGTAACGCGATATGGGATATGCGGGGTGCAGAAAGCTCGCTTTCTTCCGATATGGTTTCCTTTTCCCCGTTTGTTCCATACCGGGTCACCTATTATCCCCGTAACGTAAATATCACATCGACAACCTGTTTACATTGGTCAATTTATGAAAATTGTTCATTTATACATCGGAATAGGAAAATAGACGCCATTTGGGTACGATTCAAAGATGTGACCAAATATGAAAAAAAATATGGGGTCACTGCGTTACCAGTGCTGAACCAATGGCGTTGCATCATTCATTACGAAGGCGTCATATACTGAACACAGATACAACCTTATACTAGAGCTTTATTCATTAACTTACGACGTGTTGTTCAAAAGCGTCTAACCTATGTAAGAAATCAAGACTGAACTTTGTCCAAGGGAAACTACCCCCATTCACTATTCCAAAACCTTCTAAAATGATGGCGTCCCTTGCAGAGGATTTGACCGTCATTTCTGTGAATACTGTCTACTATATGTTCGCCTAGGGGACGGGCTTGACGTTTTTTGTACATCGGGGTGTTTTCGGGATGCGAGCAGGTGAACGTGGAAGTCGCCAAAAGGGCGATCTTTGCTGCCCAAAACGTCCTGCAGATGTTTAGAGAGGACGAATCGCACATGGGGCGTGTCATCTCCACTTCCGCCTCGTGAAAGCCGCCCCTCTGAATCAATTTGGCCGTCACCTTCTCTCAGACGCTCTGTAAGTCCCTCTAACCTTTGCTTGGTCCTCTTCGCGACCTTCAGTCTGTCATTCAATTGCCGCTGCATCTCTTGGCGACTTGCGGCCTTCATTTCGTCAAGTTTCCCTTGAAGGCGCTCGAGCACAGTACTCATCTGGGTTTCAAGACGCTCACGTTCCTGTTCTGCACGGAGGAACATCCCCTCCCTGGCTGCCTCTGCTGCTGACATGCGTTTGACGTCGTGAACGTCGATAATATCACAAGTTTTGTGACCATCGAGATAGCACTGTACACACAGGAGAGCCTGGTGGTCGCGACAAAGTACTTGTGACGTCACATCCGGATGGATAAGGCATGTTGGTTGGCCTTTCTCTAACTGAGACATCACAGTTCTTTCTGAAATACACGTCGTACTCACTTAATTATATTAACACAGTTTATAATTGCAATTACTAGTACGACATCTCTGGATAATGCATAAAAACATCGTTTTATTTCAAACGTAGCGGGTTATTTTGCTCTTTTTTACTTTACAAGTACATGTAGACAAAATCGCGTAAATACCTGTAGTTCTGATATATTATTTTATCCAGAAAGTCTTTAGCTTGCACATTTATATGAACGCAACTATCTCAATCAATGTGTGCATAATCCAAATATTGCAAGTTAGTACACTCATGATGATTGAATCATTAATTGTCTCCATTATTATCTCAAAATCTTCATTGAAGAGCTCAATGCAATATTTAATTGACATGTTGCCACTTCATCAGAGTCAACGCAACGCCAAATTAGAGGATTGAGTGTAGGGGTAAGTTCCATCTGTTAATAAAAGGACAGTTTTGTTATTCGTCGAGTATTAACACAATTGTGTGTTTTGTCTATATTTCTTGTATATTAGATCTTTAATTCCGGTGTGTATGGTCTTATATTATAACAAAGCTATAAAAATTACCACTTTTTCGACGTTGTTCAATTGGAATTAAATGATGAATTTCTTTCTTTGATTTCATAGAATCTGTATGAATTCGATTTACTTTACAAAAAATTACTAGGACTAGACAAAATTAGAAAACAGTAAGTCAAAAAGTGTTTTATATATGTTCCTTTCTAAGAGTAAATATCCTAATACTATCAAATCGTATGTATATTTTGAAAGTTCCTTGTTCGTTTTTGCTATTTCCTTTCTTTCACTTAGCACACTCTTTTGGTATACATGTATTTTAGGTAAGCGGCACAGATCATGTCTGAAAGAGCGAGCATGCGGCCACAATGCGAGGGTTCGGAGGCGCACAAACCTGACGACGCTCATGCGCTATGCAACTCGCACGGCACCTTCCTGTGCATCCAGTGTCTTATCGAGAAGCGCCATCTAGAGGAGGGCACGTGCTCTGTGGTCGATCTCCGGAAGTTGACTTCGCGGTTGGACCGCGCACGCATACAGCGTCTCGTCCTCACCCAGATGGCCACACGGCGGCTCGCGCAGAAGGAGGATGCGGAACAACGCCTAGAAAAGGAAGGTGGGAACGTTGAGCTCGCCATGGAGACAGCTCTCGAGCGCCTGAAAGAGAAACTGACCTTAATGAAGGATCAGAGCGTTGCTGCCATGGCCGGCGACATCGAACGCCGTCTAGCAATGCCAGAAGTCCGTAAGGAGAGAGACGCGCTTGGAAAACTGAAATCTACATTGCAGGCGAGTATTGACGCCCTACTTGTAGCCGACAAAACCGGGGCTGATATTTCCGGGAAGGACCTCCAGAAATACAGGGATCAGGAAAAGCAGGCGGCATTAACATTGAGGCATTTGAAGAAAGACTTTTCGGGAGATATAGTGGCAAGGTTTGACCTGTCACCAAGTATCAGTGAAATATTGTCAGGTCGAATAATGACGCTGGGAAAAGCTGCTTTTGATTCTTCGCACAAGACTATACGGCACCCATAGCAACCGGAGTGACAACACACACAAAGTCGTTTATTTGGTACGTGAAATCAAAGTGGACACACTATTTTAAGATCAGGTTTAATATTAAATGTTGTATATGTCATTTAGAACCATAGTGTGATAGTTGCAGAAACTTTGTATGAAAGTGTTTCCATTTAATTTAATAGATATGAATTCAATCGCTTTTTCGTCTTGATTTAAAGACAACGTTCATAGTTAAGCGTAGTTTTAAAGTTTAAACATATGTTTATGCTAACATATGGCAGACGGACGGACGGACGGACTCCCATATATCGACCTTTGTAAGGTACTTTACCATCACTCCCATTATAAAAATATACCCACTAAAGCCCTGCTAACCCTAACTAACCCTACCCAACAAGGGCTACCCAATAAATTTGATCTTCTATAAGTAATGAAGGTATAAGTACCCAATATATACCCATTCGTGTGTGCAGACAGACAGACAGACAGACAGACAGACAGACTGGCAAGTAGATAAAAGAACGCGAGGCACATACTGATAAACTGACAGATGTGCAGATGACAGAGCGAGAGGCAGACAGCAGACAAACAGACAGCAGACAGACAGACAGACATACACCAGTATACACTATTAACATGGACATAATAATACAAGGCATTGCCATCAGAAGAGTAAACAAAGAAAAAAAAACGCCGAAAGAAAGATATCACATGTGATAACCTAATGCCTTTCAAACCCCTTCCCCAAAATATAAGTGGTTTAAATGTAAGGGTGTAGGGAGGGGGTGCCAGTGTTTGTGCAACGTTTTTGCTTAATCATTCAGCCACTAGTGACTTAATTTCAGTTCTAACTGTCTTATCTTTTGTTTTGTTCGATCGACTCCTAAAATCAATCGCTTTTTTTAAAATTAAAGCCCATTTTGCCAAGCACATAATGCAGTCTTCACAAATGGCTAATGACAATTAATGTTTTCGGCTATAACGAATATAGATCAAAGATAAAAGTGAAACAGATATGAAGAAACGATATTGAATTACAGTGCAAGTCACTTTCGATCAAGCGTTTAAAGAGAACAGTTTTGAAAGTTAATCAATTCGCTAGATAAATATTGGTTTAAATGGAATTTATTTTCCTAATTTAAAATGCAAGCGCCGTCAATTGTTGGATTTGCCGTAATACCTCGGATTTTCAATATTTCATTCTTTTAGAAATCGCTTGATCATTTATCGATCTCTTTAATCAATGTATAAATAGTGCCGTTTTCTTCACAAGTTTGGAACTCAAATATAAACAAATTACAAATGATAAGAATAAAAGTGTGCGCGGTGTCTTTTAACAACTGAATTTGATCACTTGGTACAATGGCTATTTAACTTCACTGAGGCAGACTATCTCAAATAGGTAAGGACATTATGATATATAATGTATGACAAAAGCTTTCTTTAAAATGCAATGTATTATGGTTCGCTCTCATATGAATTGCACTTTAATGAAGTTTGTATTCATGATAATTTCTGAAAGGATTCATACAGCTTATCACATTTCTGAAATGACACGAAGAAAGTTTGGGCATTTAAAGAGTCAATATTTAATTAATATAATGGAATTGCTCGATTTATCATGTATGCTTTTAAAAACTATTTGGGCAGCAAATGTGTCTGCTTGAAAGATTTATGAAATATGTATGAATTCATAGGACTAACGTATAATATAACATCAAGAAAAAATGGGTAAGAGTTTTGTTATTTGCAATTGAGTGGTAGATAAAGGTCGACTATTATTAATATTATTAAGTGTAATCTAACATTTGTAGTATTGTCCATTGAATGCAATCGGCTTTAGCTACCGGCTTAATAACAAGGTCAGTATCGGGATAAATGGAATGAATTAGTCGAAAAACAGGTATCAAAAGGCATATTTGATTGTAAATAATTGTATCAGTTATGCTTTATTTATCGGTATTTGTACAAATGAATACGGGTATAGACCTTCATCAGCGAGCCCAAATGTCAGGGCGTGCTAAGGGTGATATAGACAACCTCTTAGGAAGGTCTTATACACGTAAATGTATCAGATCAATGAGCATCAAAACCTAACTGATTGACTAAGTGTTGGAGGGGTGTGGAGGCTTGGGGTGGAGCGGGTTGAGGTTCAGCGAGCAGAGGTGGAGCGGGATGACGTGGAACGGGTGGAGGTGCTGAGGAGGTGAAGGGGTGGGGAGGGGGATCGGGTTGATGTTGAGCAGGTGGAGGTGCTGGGGAGTTGGGGACGCTGGAAGGGGTGGAGGTGGAGCGAGTGGAGGTGGAGCGAGTGGAGGTGGAGGTAAAATTGAGGTGGTGGGAAGGTGGCATATTTGAGAGGTTTAGAGGAGTGAAGCAGGAGCGGATTGATGTAGAACGGGTGGAGGTGGTGTGGAGGTGACGGTTGCAAAGCTGGAAGGGATTGAAGTGCAGCAGGTTGAAGTGGAGCAGTTTGAGGTCTGGTGTGTGGAGTTGGAGCGGGTTTAGGTGGAGCAAGTGGAGTCGGTAGGTTAGATTAGGCGCTGAGGAGGTGGAGGGGTGGAAAGGTTTAGGGTTGTGGAGTTGGAGCGGGTTGAGGTGGAGCAGCTGGAGGTGGTAGGCTAGATTAGGCGCTGAGGAGGTGGAGGGGTGGAAAGATTTAGGGTTGTGGAGTTGGAGTGGGTTGAGGTGGAGCAGGTAGAGGCGGTGGGTTGGATAAGGCGCTGGGGAGATAGAGGGGTGAAAAGGTTTAGGGTTGTGGAGTTGGAGCGGGTTGTGGTGGAGCAGGTAGAGGCGGTGGGTTGGATAAGGCGCTGGGGAGGAAGAGGGGTGAAAAGGTTTAGGGTTGTGGAGTTGGAGCGGGTTGTGGTGGAGCAGGTAGAGGCGGTGGGTTGGATAAGGCGGTGGGGAGGTAGAAGGGTGAAAAGGTTTAGGGTTGTGGAGTTGGAGCGGGTTGAGGTGGAGCAGGTTAAGTCGGTGGGTTGGATAAGTCGGTGGGGAGGTAGAGGGGTGAAAAGGTTTAGGGTTGTGGAGTTGGAGCGGGTTGAGGTGGAGCAGGTAGAGGCGGTGGGTTGAATAAGGCGGTGGGGAGGTGGAGGGGTGAAAAGGATTAGGGTTGTGGAGTTGGAGCAGGTTGAGGTGGATCAGGTAGAGGCGGTGGGTTGGATAAAGCGGTGGGGAGATGGAGGGGACGGAGCTGGAGCGAGTGGAAGTGGAGCGGGTTGAGGTTCAGCGGGTTGAGGTGTGGAGGTTGAGGTTGAGCAGGTTGAGGTTGAGCGGGTGGAGGTTGAGCAGGTGAAAGTGGTGGGGTGGATGAGGCGTTGGTAAAGTGGAGAGGATGGAGGAGGAGCGAGTGGAAGTCGAACAGGTTGAGGTGGAGCGAGTTTCGGTGGAGCGGGTGAAAGTGGTAGGGTGGATGAGGCGGTGGTATAGTGGAAGGGTATAAAGGTTTAGGGGTGTTGAGGGGGAGCCGGTTTGGGTTGAGCAGGTTTAGGTGGAGTGGGTTGATGATGCGGTGGGGAGTTTGAGGGGTGTGGAGGTCGAGGGGTTGAGGTGGAGCGCGTTGAGTGATAGGGTGTGGAGGTGGAGGGGTGGAGAAGGAGCGGGTTGGAGGTGGTTGGGTGGATGAGGCGTTGGGGAGCTGGAGGGGTGGAGAAGTTTAGGTGTATTGAGGTGGTACATGATGAGCTGGTGCGTAAAGGGGCGGTAGGGAGGTGGAGCGGGAGTGGAATGGGGTTGGTGGAGGGGGGAGGGCGGCTGAGACTGAGGCTATTTTAGCACAAGAAAGATCTATAAATATCCTAGTATATAATGTTAACTTTCCCCATAACAGTATAATAGGTAAAGACAACGAGAACCTGTTTGTTTAAGGTTCATTGGTCCTCTAGTACGGCTAGATCAAGCGATTCATATTTCGATATAATTAGTTTTGGTATCATGCTTTTGATTTAGTGGAACGGGTAGTTATTGACACCTGTTGTTTGTATGTGCATGATATTACTTTTTCGAGTGTAGTGATCTAAAAAAATTAAGCTTATAAATAAAATTTACCGTCAGTAATTAAAAATTGAACGACTGTCAGCCATGTTTCACTGAAATATTACTCATATCATAGAAATAATTGACAACTAGACAATCAATTTCATAAGACAAGTAGGGTTTTGTCATTGTATGGAAGCCATGGTTTCTTGGTCATGGTTTCCCTAAAGAACAGTAGCCCTGAAAACAAACGACTTGAAAATGAGTTCCACATTCAGACGATTGCTTGTACACTCATTTCAACATTGTCAATATAGCTGAAGTTGTATTTATTCTTCGCAAACATGTAAAAAAACTTGAAAGTGGGATTGTGCTCCTTGATCGTTTGTTTTTTGAAGACACACATTGTTGAGGAATACTATGGTAGAAAAGTGAGTACATGTTGATTTGAAATTTACTAATATATATAACTGTTTTGAGTTTTTTCAAGTATTCGTTCATGTACATTTCTTAACATCAAAGGACTATCGATAATGAAGAGCGTTTTTGAATACTTTTTTCGCAGTTTAAAGATAAAAAAACTTCAGAATGACGAGGTGTATCTTATCCATGAGTCAGCTGTATAATTATATCACTTAAAGCATTTAACAGGGCAATAACTGGTTTAAATTAAGGAGAAAAATTCAGATATTTCAAACTTTTATTTGAATTAATTTTGGTGTTCAATAGTTCGAAAGTATAATGCATACAACCTTTGCGACATGTATTAAGAACATATTATCAAAGTTTGGTTCAAAAAGAATTTGTATTTGTTTGGAAACGTCTTTCTACTCATGACCACCCTATAAACAGTGTACGTTATGTGGCTTTGTGGTGATTAATCTATTTATTAATCTATTTTAAGAAAGATCTTTGCTGTTTTTGTTACCTGGAAACGAATTTATTGTACTATTTTCACTTTTTTAGACTAGATTTCTTGTTTGAAAAGAAAGCATCAAGAAACGACAAGACAGTGTTGATTCGGTAGCCTGGATCAATTTTAAACAAAAACAGGTCTACATTGTTGACAGACTTTCTCAGCCAAACTCTGATCAAATCTTCTTTCGTAATATTTGTTTAACTCCTTATTACACCAAACTTTTTTGAAAAGGGTGGATGTTTTACTCTTGAGTTTTCCTCAAAACTAAATTCCACATGTCATTGTTTAACTTTTTTTACCTTCCCAACCCATTTTTGCAGCGTGGAAGGCCATCAAATTACCGATACCCTATATCAAGTCACATAGTAATCAGTTTTAACTTTTAAGTAACTCCAGAAAAAAATCTCAATTCGGATAAAGTATGCATATGCGATACAACGATTAAACATAGAACATGTAAATGGTAAAATAAGAACAAAAAAAACGCGATGAATTGCACTTCGGTAAAACCATGGAGTATTGCAATACCGTGTGTGCAGTCGTACCACATTCAACACTTGTAAACTTATGATCTTTAATCAAGTATTCATTTATCATGAGCCAAAACTGACTGAATCTCGAGCCAACATGTCGTCCACTTAGAGCCAGAAGGGCTTAACTACCTACTTCTGTCGTATAAAGATATAACCTTTTGGCAATACATTGGATGATAATAATTTTTTCCTTAGTATCAAATTTCCGATTGCAGATCCATGCAGGAGGGCGTGGACCGATGGACGGCGACTCCGAGAAGCACCACCCCTGGGAGACCGCTGTCCGTCCGCACCTCTTTCCGGCCGGCCATCCATGACCTCAGCGAGCAAGCGGCACGAAACTCAACAGGACCGCCGGGTAAGCATGCCATTTGTATAACTCGTTTTATTATGTACAAACAAAAACATACTTGGTATATTTAGGCACTAGGCTAATACACATCGTTTTCTCCAAACAAGTGTATTGCAAGCATAATGCGTGGAACCGCATAATTATGCACCTCTAATACAACGTTTCTGATATAGAACCTGGTTTTCTATGAGACACTTAATCTCAAATTATTATCAATTTTACAGTGAAACCCCTATTTAAATTTACATTTATTGCCATATAAACCCTTCATTAGGAACCAGGCATTGACACGTCGCTTCAATGCCGTGGTCATGCATCAAGGTGTTATAAAATCAAAACAACAGTTGCACTCAGTTCATTTAGCTTCAAATATTATTTTTTGCAGACGACGGGATCCTAAGCGTAGTGAGCACGTGTACACCTCGTGTCGCGCGGTCGGCAGACTCACACGGCTTTCCGGACAAGTTCCAGTCACCAACGCCGCTGCTGGGGCAGTTCTCTCCGGAAGAAGCCATAAGGGCGTCCCCAACCTCCAAACTCTGCTTCAAAAGCCACAACACCGAGTACCTGGAGGACCTCCACCGGCAGCGTGTCCTAGTGTCCGCCCACCACCGCCGGAAATTGCATTCGCGCCTCCGCCGCTCTAGGTCCACACCCGTGGGCGGCGGGCGGAGCGGCTCCCAGTCCAGGGCAGTTGCGAGCGACTTGTCCCGGCACTCTTCTGATGATGATTCAGATAAACTGGATTTCACAATAACAAACGGCCAGAGACTTGATGAGGAAGAATTCAAGGAACGGTAATCACTGTTTACATAAATATACAGCTAAAACAGACATAGGTTGTAACTCTTTAGCAATTACTTCCGCGTTTAGACGAATACATTCCAAGACGTATTGATGTACTGGTGTGTATAAATGCATGTATACTATTATACAGAATATCATGGCAATGTTAACAAGAAAAAAAATAATAGTTTGGTAAAATTGTTTCAATAATTTGCACTAAACTTTTACTGGGAAACATAATATTCTGTTATTTTTATGACAGTATCAACTACCGTCTGATCAACAGAACCAAACCAAAGGTTGCCTACTCCCACGCAACGTTAATGCCGAACGGGGCGCCTTTATCACAGGTGAATGGCTATCAACAGACATTAGTGCAAAACTTTCCACAATACTCGCAAAAATATTGCAGCTGGTTGACACGTGGATTCAAAGTTCAAAGTTTCCACACGAATAATCGTGCAGTGCCAGATTACAATCACGCGCGCCCACCGCCCCCGCTCGTGCAGTATATCAACAGAACAAAGACTGTCTCCGCCACAAGTCGCTGGCCAAACCGGCAGAGTCGCGCGGCCGGAAGTATTAATGTGGTCGGCTTCAATAAGCCGCAGCACCAGACGCTTGAGTTTCCTGGCGGCCGGAAGGTCGTTGTCCACACCGGGGAATACCGGAAGCCGTAGACTTGAAGCGGTGGTGATTGAAAGACGGTTGAGCTGTGATATGTTACCTAGGTTTACTGCACTACATCGCGAAAATTAGTATTGTGATTATATTTAATCACGTCGGTGTCTCTACCTTTATAAGGGCAAACATCACACACCGGTTACTTCCCTTACTTCCCTACGGCAATCATTTCTATTCGTCAAGGGAGATCATTCCTTACGGTTATTATTTTCGATTATCAAGGGAGATGGGTGCGTACCTGTAACGAAATTGACGCAAGGGTACCTGCACCTGTAACCTATTCGAGCAGTCTGTTTGGTCGAAAGTACATTTGAAATATGATGTACGACCGTTTATTCTGGTAAAAACTATAAATGAAACAAAAAAATATCATCGAAGTGCCTTTTGTTGTCGTTTGTCCGTCTACACGACAACAACAGTGAACTACATTTAGGCTTTTCAAGAGATGCTCTACAAGTTATAAGCGGACAGCCTTAAAGGGCAATTATGAAATGCATAAAGATATGAATAGCTTAAGTACAAACGATATTTCATTGGATGTATTGCGTGCGTCGGTTGCATGCACCTTGGCGTAAATAACAAAAACAGACTGGAAATGTGCATAACCATTATTTCCGGTGGTATTTCAGTAAATAATCTTCAAAATTTATCTGTAAAAACGTCAATTTGTCAGCAAGGCGATAAGTTTCATGAATGAACATTGTGTTCATTTTTAATACGGGCCGGAGTCAATTTCACAAAAATATGTAGTAAAAAATTTTATACTTATACTAAAATCGACTAAGAAATCACACGCCGCCATTTATAAATTAAAGTTATTGTTCTGTAAATAATGTTATTGTTTGATCATTGCTTTGGCATCAGTTGTGAACATACGTACATTATGTGTTTATTTATTGCATCGTTTCGCTGGTCGTTCATGAACACTGCTTAAAATGTAGAGGATGTTATTTATCTTTTCAGATTACATTCTATCATTGTTATTTATTTTTTTTGTCAAAGTAATAAAAAATATATTCTTTGAAAACGTTCATGTCATTTGTGTATTGACAACAATAAGTATGAAAAAATAGGGTGCCGCCGCGAAGCAAGCACCAACGCATGTCTGTTATTTTCTTTCGTCGAACAAGGAGCATTACTCGACACTTATTTAAGCCAGGGTTAAGAGCCTTGCTATACAGCTGTGCTTTAATTCTGGCAACATCTATTCCAAAATTCATTGGAATGCCTTCCATGGTTGTTAAGGCCATGGTTAATATGTATGCACAACGACGATGACGACCCCAACACAAATGGTGTTAACTGGTTACAATAACTGGACTTTTTTCTTCAAATAACAAGATAATACAGCAACATGTCACTGTGTAGTTTATGTTGTATTTGTGCCCTTCAACATTGAACTGGGGGTATCAATTAATGATACAAACTAATATTAAGTTTCTTTTAAAATGCATATCATGCATGAGTTCTGACAAATGATAACTGTCAATCCTGAAAAATAGCCGAGGGTCTGTTGGAGTGTGCGGGATTCGTGCCCCAAGAAGGATAAAGGGGCTAAGACCTGACATTGTTTTATATTAATTCATGTTCATTCGAAGGGCTGTTCCACCTGTTCTTGATGCAAAGACCGAGCAACAACCATCTTTACAACTGTACATCTTTACAACTGTACAATAGTCTAAAGTTGAAAGCTCTCAATCCTGTTTTCATGATTGACCCTGAACTTATGAACGCCTGATCATGCAATATTTCATCTAACATCTTTTCAAAACAAAATCAATGAAGAATTTCAGTTTGGACATTTAATTTCATGCAACACAGAAAAAAATACTATAAAATGTATTTATTACAATAAGTATTTCATAAGAATTGAGCCACATCTTATAAATTAAACATATAATTAATATTTATAGACACACCATGTACATCCACTGTTATGATGCAAACAATCCAGGCCTCTATGTCTTGAAACATCTTAAGCCACTTATAACAGGATTAAGCTAAGCTCACTTAACTTAGTATCATGTTTGTGTATTAATTACATTCTTAAGGAATTTTGGACTTTAAAGGGAAATTTACTTTATGATAATCACCATAATCCCATTTAATTTTGTCAAAATAAAATAAGCTACTTGTTATGCTTTAGAACTTGGGGCCAGAGTTTTAAAGAAACCTACACTTAAAAGGAATTGTCCAAACATATTTGTGTGTTGGTGGGTTTTTCTTTTCAAAATAAAACGGACAGGCATTTTTTAAATAAAATACAGAACTTGATATCATGAAAGACCAGGATTTCAGCTAGTATTGGCAATGAAAGGCACATTCTACAGCTTTCATAGCAGTATAGCTCATGCACACATTTTAACACATTTCTTAAGTTTTTACAATAATTATTTTCAATATAACAAATTCAATGTCCATGTACAAATTAATACACAAATATTTACCATGTTTAACCTGTCAATAGTAGACAAGCCATGGTCCCATACACTAAAGGATCTTAGTCAAGAAGTTTGTCATATATAACAAAATCTGAAGATAAATCACAACCAGTCGATTTTTTTCTTTTTAACTTTCCTGACTTTGATTTCAATTTTGATACTCACAAAACTGTGAAGTAAAATAACAAGCAAATGATACCAAGATAAATACACAATTGGACTCAAGACCTTTTTAAAAATAGGTCACTGTATTTAATACTTGTACCGTGTACAGATTTATGATTAACAAAATCCATGTACTGCCATCAAGCAAGACAATTATTGTTATTTGCATGTCTTCACACAATTAACTAGCACATACCCAATTTTGAATCATTTTTAGACAAAACAGCTTAAATAATCTTGAATGACCTCATTTCCATTACTACAGCATTTAAAATTTGTTCCTTAAGTAAGGTACATACGTAAAAAAGTATGTTTCCTCTTCCAGCTTCCAGGAAACATTTATTTCCAAGAAAAGCCCATGAATTGATTTGTTTTAAAAATTAAAAAGCAATGAGTTAACATCCTTCATTATTCAAATCAAAGGCTGGTAATTTATAAAAAAGATGACCTTTTGGAAGACACTTCCTTCATATTTAATAGAAATTTTGCGCAAGCCATTTGCTTTGCTTTTACAGCAAAAGTTCTACCCAAGGAAAAATCAAACATGGTGATATATCAATCTATTGTACAAGGGTCCATAAACCCAGTGAAACACATCAGGTATCTATGGTTACAAGGGTCCATAAACCCAGCGAAACACATCAGGTATCTATGGTTACAAGGGTCCATAAACCCAGCGAAACACATCAGGTATCTATGGTTACAAGGGTCCATAAACCCAGCGAAACACATCAGGTATCTATGGTTACAAGGGTCCATAAACCCAGTGAAACACATCAGGTATCTATGGTTACAAGGGTCCATAAACCCAGCGAAACACATCAGGTATCTATGGTTACAAGGGTCCATAAACCCAGTGAAACACATCAGGTATCTATGGTTACAAGGGTCCATAAACCCAGTGAAACACATCAGGTATCTATGGTTACAAGGGTCCATAAACCCAGTGAAACACATCAGGTATCTATGGTTACAAGGGTCCATAAACCCAGTGAAACACATCAGGTATCTATGGTTACAAGGGTCCATAAACCCAGTGAAACACATCAGGTATCTATGGTTACAAGGGTCCATAAACCCAGTGAAACACATCAGGTATCTATGGTTTATATGTCTGTTTTGATCTTCAAACAAAATATGATTCTTGAATATGCTCAACATCATTTTATGTTCATCTGTTCAAAGGTGAAAGTATTTAAACAAATTGGAATTAATACCAATTATAAGCTTTGTTCAATGTACATACCTTTTTAATACTGAAATTTCATTTCAATCATAGTATGAATATAACACGAATCCAAATTGACTCTCATAATGCTGAAAGGTAAATGATAGTGTTCTAAAACCAAACTTTGCAGGCATTGTCCAGGCTAAGTACAAGGTTAGACTCAATGTTTCTTCAAAATGACCTTGACCTCAAACGGTTGAACTTCACTGTCTTCCATGGATTGTCTGAAGAGCTGTGTGTGTTGCCAGGCAATGCCGCCCCGCCCCCCTGTAAGGTGCACATTAAGGGTAAAACTTGTGGCACCGGAGATCCCAGTAACTGTCTGCAGCTGGGGGCCACCTGTAAAATAGACCACAATCTTATGTACATTTGCATAATAACCTGAACAAGCTAAAATTATTCATAAATTTTTACACATCTGTAGGCCGTACCATTAACATCCATAGGTGCTGTTTAGACAATTTGCATGATTACCTAATAACCTGTACACTGAGGCACATTCAGCCTCTGACTGTCTTCCAATATTTTACTTGTTTTTCTTTCCATTAAACAAGAGTAGCTTATAAGAGATCTATAATTTTATAGGTTTCATCATACAGCTCTAATCTCACCAGTGAAAGGAACACAGGTCTCCTCCGTACATAGCGTCCATGTGACCTTGCCATTCTCATACACAGCATGGTCTGCTCGCACATCAACCTTGTCTACACATAAACCACTTCCTACAGAGACATAATGAAAACAATTTCATTAGAAATCATGATCTCAATAATTACAGTGTCACATAAATTGTCCATGCCCAAACACTGGACTGGTGTGCATTCTATTGAAGATCCAGGATGTGTTTTGAATTTATCCTATTGTGCTTATTGCGTTATTAATTCTCTGTAGACAGAAGGGTGCCCATGCTGGTCTCCTGAAATGGCAGCATGATGCTACCAAAAATAGACAGAGTGAAGCATCCTTTCAAACACATTTAGCTAAAATACTTATAAAGTGTATATGCACCTGCAAAGTCAAATTTCCATGAAATAGTTGCTGACGATGATCCCTCTGTACGTGCTAGGTAGACCATCTTCCAGTCAAGCTCTTCCTTCCGAAATATGTTCTCCCCCTCGTTAACACAAGCCTGCCACCCACGAGTCTTTGCATTTCCTGATGACACACGAGTGTATGCGTCGTCTTTACAGGAATACTGTACATGTAAACAGCCCTCGGCTTTCTCATTGGCTGTAGGCTGCAAAAGTGGAGTTTGTTCAGAAAAGTTTGCAAATTCTTTGAAATCTTAAACACTCCCATTATAAACGGCTGATGCAAAAAGCTGGACCTAAATGACATGGTTCTAAAGTATATAAATTTATACAATTATGATAACTTGTTAGCCTAAATGACCGAAAAAAAATTAAACCAATACTCATCTTGTGCAATTGGCACTTGATTGAAATACTATTTATAATATAGGTAAAATAAAGGCATTCAAATTTATGAATAAATAAGATATTTCAAAGCATATACATGTAGCTACTTACTGTAAATGTAAAGGCTTCCTGCGCAGGCTGAGTACCCATTTCTCCACGAGCAAGTCGCCACTCAACAGACCCCGTTGAACGTCCTGCATGTAAAAATGTATCAACAAAAATGGAAATTGACCAACTAATAATTTTACTGCATGGTACTCAGTAGAAGTTGATAAATGTGCGATTTGATTAATTTGACAATTCAATTCTTTTACGCTAAAGGACAAAAGCACCTAATCTCCCAACCCACATAACAATTCACTCACACATGTAATGAGAGAGTTATGAAACTGTCCTTCCAGTTGATAAAGAGCAGTTTTCTAATGTTCGCTATGTTCTACCACCCCTAACCATATACAAAACATTATGTTCATAAGAAAGTTGTAACTCCCACCTGACAAATTTTTGCCATCAGCTTTCTTGGGAGTCATAAACTCCACCAGTTCCGCCACCTTTCTTTTGAGCCTCTGGTTTTTCTTCCCCTCTGGCATACTGGTCCACTTGCTCTTGTCGAGGTTGTACAGGGTCTTAACCAGCCACATCTCCCTACACTCCTTCCTCCTCGACAACAGAGCCTCAAAGTCTGCTGAGTATCGCCAAGTCACATCTTCTATATCGTCCACAGAGAATGCTATAATGTAAGTAAGTTTCTTTCCCCACCCTACTTCATAGATGAGTGGTTTATCACAGGCGTTTTCACAAGGATCACAGTGTACCCAGCGCTGCTGAGACTCAGAGTACACTTCCGTCCAGACATGGTCTGTCCAGTCTAGAACGTAGCGGGCTTCAAAACCGAGCGCACGGCAGCACAGAGTGAAACAGTTTGCCCATTCCCCACACCGCCCCTCTCTGGTTTCAAGCAGCTTGCCCGGGTTATTGTATCGAACAAATCTAGTCAATTCACCACAAACATTACACCGATATACTTCCACACGGTTACCTTCATATCTCAATTCTTCTGCAGTTGGTTGCCCACCGCTTTGAAAACTTGTTTTCCCACCACAGCGTTTACAAGCTGGAGCATCAACCCATTTAAAAAAGGATGTTTTGAACCATTTCAGCAATGCAAGGACAAGGCAGTCCCTTATATCGAGGCTGAGTGCCCCAGGGTCTGAGCCAGTCCCAGGGTTGGAGCCAGCCTCCTGGGGTTCTGAAAAAGAGGCAAGGGTTTCGCGAGCTTCCTCCTCCAGCTGACTGATAGGAATCACATCTCTGGCTTTCTGCTGCAGTCTTGCATTCTCATACACTGAAATATCAATTATCTATATCTTGTATACATGATTCAATCATGCCAGTAGTTTAAACAGGTATTCAATGACCAGCCACACAAAGTAAATGAAGTAAGTAATGTTGTAAAGCATGATAAGAATTACTTAATGTTTGTACTTAAGCCAATACAGTCTACTCTGAAATATCAGAAGATTAAATATTAATTTATAAACATACCTAACACAGTCTGCATGCCAGACTGTAACTTCCGGAAAAAAGTTGCCTCTGACAACTACAACAAAAGAATCATGAGCTAATACAGAATAATATGTGTTTAAAGTTTGCTGCATATAACATAATCTCTATTTCAAAATGGGAGGTTTTGACTTTATAATAAGTAATGTATTTATAACAATAGTACAGCTGCATTGACATAAAGCTCTGTGTTATTTCTCAAAGAACAATTACTTAAGTTGCAACATTGAGTAACCTTTGGCTTAAATAAGTACGTACTAAACTTAAAAATAAACAAAAGGACCAATATTGTCTCAAACAACCTGAGTACTAGGATAGCAACCAATTGCCAAGGAAATTACTGGTTGCCAGAACCAACAAAATCAACAGTAATTCTAGGAAAGTCATTGAGTCAAAGACATTGTCAGCTGGTTTCTCCCCATGGCAATGAAGGTTGACAGTTGCTATGAAAGACAATGGCTGCTAAGGAGGTCATTGGTTGCTATGGTATAGGTAATTGCTTTAGTAGAAAGAGATTGCTAAGTCAGGTAATGATTGTTATGGAAATCATTGGTGGCTAAGGTAGTCAGTGGTTGCTAAGAAAGTAATTGTTGCTAAGAAAGTCATTGATTGAAAGGAAGTCATTAGGATGTAGTATGAAAGTAGTTGGTATTAAAGGAAGTGTTGCTAAGGAAGTCCTTGGTTGCATTTAAAGTAAGTGTTTGCTAATGAAGTAATTAGTTAACAAGGAAGTCATAGGTTGCTAAGGATTTCATCTGTTGTTAGGATGTAGGTAGGTGCTAAGAAAGTTATTGGTTGCTGAGAAAGTCAATGGTTACTACGAAGTAAGTTGATGCTCGGAAATGATTTGAAAAAAAGAAGTTGCTAAGGAAGTCATTGTTTGCTTAGATGGATTTTGGTTATGTACACAGTACAGTGTCTACTTGATTTGTTGTGGCCCTTGTACAAGTACACTGTTGTGTGAAGTATATCAAAATAATTTACTAACCATCTGTTGATTGTCTGTGTTTACAGGAGCCACAGGAGCGGATGTTGCCCCTCTCCCTGTTGCCTGTGTCGGCCCTAAAGGTACACCATCAGATGACACTACAGGCCCCTGACTGGCCCCACTTGGGGGTGTGGTCCTTGCTGCAAGGGCTCTCTCCGTCTCTAGCTGGGATCGCATGTGGGACAAAACCGAGAGTGGAGCTGACTGCGGCAAGCTCAGAAACTCACCATCCTAAAAGAGAATTGTCTGAACAAACTTTGGTCTGTATCTTTGCCTAGATAAATAAAAGATGTGTCCAAAAAGACACATATATATACATTGTAGTATTTAAAGAATGCCAAATCTGTACCAAACATTTTGGTTATCTGATGCAGCTCCATGTGACACTTAATACAATACACTTACACAATTTATTCAATAAAACACGTTATTCAAGAATGTGACAAACACACTTGATCTGACCTTCTCAGACTGATACCCAATTGACATCTTAGCTATCAATATCTGCTTTAGTGAAGCAAAAATAAAAATAATACAACTCTGTCATAAATCATTGAAATGTAGTTGTGAATAAAGTTCAATAAACCAAAAAATAACTCAAAAACAACACTTTGTCAAAGCATTTCACTTTCCCCCCAAGATTCCACTGAGATTCAGAACTAACTAGAAATGTGTCCATAGGACACGGATGCCCCCACTTCGATTTTTTGTCACAGAAAATAAGCCACAATGATTATTCAGGATAATCTGCACAAGGGCAAATCCTTTTCAAAAATTAGATCGGATAAGATATTTTTTAAGTATTGTTGGGAAATAAAGGGCCCTAACTCCTAAATGATTAAAGCGATTTCCATGGCTATCGAACTTGATCAAGGTATTATGGTCACAAACATGTGTTAAAAGTTTGGTGAGGATTGGACAAACAGTTTTCAAGAATTAGATCGGAAACAATCTTCGGGACGTATTTTTCAAGTCTTTTTTTGCAAATAAAGGGCCGTAACTCCTAAATGACAAAAGCGATTTCCCTGGCTATCGAACTTGATAAAGATATTATGGTCACAATCATGTATGTAAAGTTTGGTGAGGATTGGACACATACTTAGATTGGAAACATATATTTTTGAAGTATTTTTGGCAAAAAAGGGCCGTAACTCCTAAATGACTAAAGCGATTTCCATGACTATCGAACTTGATCAAGACAGACAGACGTACGTACGGACAAGGGCAACCCTATATGCCGCCACTTTGTGGGGGCATAAAAACTTGTGACGTCTACAAATAAGTAAAATTAGATTGTACTCTAATAAATAGTCAGGTCTCATCCTACACTGAAATATTAGCGGGAAATGAACTTTTCACTGACTTTGAAAAAAGTCCCCACCAAAAAAATTAGAAAATATGACTGCAGTTTTCAAGCATTTAATTCTTGTGAGAATTCTTAGGGAAGTCAACAAAAACATTCAGCATTTCTATTCCCATTATTCCGACAGTCGTTCTTTTAAATAGAAGGTAATGCAATAAAAATGTTATGTAATGAAACATAACTGTACTGTACACTAACAATGATTTATGTACAATAGCTCTCCTTTAATACACTTTCATTAAAATTGACAGGAAATTAATATACAGTGCACTTTAAGTACCCTGTTGTTATTATGTATAGTATTATGTTTAGTTTTTTAATTGTCTGCTTGAAAAAAACAACACACAAATGTTTTCTACATGCAAATTTTGTTGTCACCACGGGATACTAATCCAAATAATTGTACGTTGACAGATTTTTTTTTATGATTTTTGATATGGCAAATCCTACACGTACAAATAGTTTTGTATCAAAAGTGGGTAGTTATTCTGATCAGGATTCCGGGTTAAAGCATATTGCTTCAATAAAATATCATAAAAACAAGAAATATTACCAGATAATGTTATTTTATTTTAGTTCCGTACTCAAAAAATAAAATAATATTCAACGAATAATTATGAGTTTGATGGGGTTTTTTCAAATCATACTGTCAAGTTGTTACGTTATATATACATGAAGGGCACCTGCAGTTCACAGTTTTAAAACAATCGGAACACCTCGGAGATGGCCAAGTTGTTACGATTGTATTAACGAGGTCTATCTCGAAGTTTGTCGGAGATGGTTGAGTTGTTACGATTGGCACAATTGTTGTCTGTGTCAGTCAAGTTTCATTTATTGGAAAGGTAAATCTTGTGTTTAAATGCATCTAAAGCTTATTTTGTGCAAAATATCTTTGCAATTACATAATAATATGAATAGAAGTATTTATTATCTATTTCAAACATTAAATACTTCTCTAAATACAATTTCAAAACTTTTCAAATCCCCCAGGTTTTTGCACAAACCCGTTTAGACGTTAGGGATTTGAAGAATCCCGTATTACACATCTTTTATTTTAGACTACACGGGATACCGGACTTTGAAGTTCTGGTGTCCTTCCATGACACTTGATTTCCTCAGGATCCTGGAACACACTGCCTGTTAAATCATTGTCATAATGCACCAGTCAATTGTAACTACGCCCCCCCCCCCAGGTCCGGGGAATAGCGGGGACTTTGACTTTCGGTCCAGCCAACCCCGGGTAAAATCCCGGTCCTGCGGGACGAATTGATGGTAAAATCCCCGCCAAATGCCCCCCCACCAAAGGAACCCTAGCAAGGCCCATTCCCCACTATATTTTAGCGCGACACAAAACCACCGCACTCACCCGGCACTGCCGGGCCACCTGAAAGGTAAAAACATGGCCCATTTCCTCGGGTATCCCCGGTAGCTACAATAATGAGCGATCAGGGATACTTTTTTTATTATTTTGACATTTCTTATGTATCCCTGTAACGCTACAACTCTCTACCATTTAACAATGGGCGAAATGATATACTGTTATGATATGCATTGATGTTGAATAATAATGACAAAATTTTTCAATTTTTATCCGACAGTGATCTGAACTGGATTTAATTTGTCATTAAGAGTTGTTATTTTCACATTAATATATTATGGGTCACGAATACCGTTATACATGTACACAACCAGTCAGATTTGTCCCAGATTTACTGATATCGGGATATTTGATAAACAATCGACACTTGTAAGTGTTTTATGATAACTTAACATGTTTTTTGGGCATACTGACATAACTTAATATGTGTTTAATAGTAGGCAATAATATTTGCATAGAAATTTGAATTTATAACTGAGATAATTTCAAAACTGTGGCCGCGAGGATTCTCTGCGCAAGGACCGCTTGCTACTTTTTGCTGGGATGGTGGACGTCACGAGTCTGCCATATTAAAAAAATCGTCAAAAG
The DNA here is from genome assembly GCF_026914265.1 of Mya arenaria. Classification (NCBI taxonomy): domain Eukaryota; kingdom Metazoa; phylum Mollusca; class Bivalvia; order Myida; family Myidae; genus Mya; species Mya arenaria. Next base: position 3,845,452 of record NC_069124.1, read on the forward strand.
ACTTGTTGACGGCCATTTAGGTGGACTAGTATCCCCGGTATTCCCCCGAACCTGGGGGGGGGGCCGTGGTTAAAATTGACTGGTGCATAACCAAGGATTCAAAACATGAAGTAAAATCGTAAAATAAATGCTCATGTTTATCATTCAATAGGGATGTGTGTATACCTCGACGAACCCCATCTCAAAAAGACATTCCATTGCACCGCTAACAGGAAGTAATTTGTTCTCGACTGTCGGGTTTCCCAGTCGAATCTTGCGGTATTTTTGGTCATGCGGACTTTTTAGAACATTGCTTGCAAACTTTATTAGGAGTTCTGCAGCAGTCAAGAAATCTTTCGGAGGATTTTCATTGACTAATTGCTGAACGGACGAAGTGACAGGTGCCATTGTTTACGGAAGTGACGTTCCTTTTTTCAAAGGAAAAAGACAAAACGTCTATAAATGCAATCGGTAAATTGCAGAGTTGAATATTTGTTATAAGCAGCTGTATATTGAAGAAATGCTCGACCATTTTGAAATACTTTTACAAGCATGCAAGTAGGAATATTTTTTAAAATGAGCATAGAAATTAGAATTTCGTATTCAAGAAGATCTTAAAATACGCAATTTCAAAGATAGAATGATCGATCAAGGCAGGGGCGTAACTGAGTCATTTTGAAGTGTACTCCCATAATAGGGGGGTCCGGGGACATGCCCCCCCCCCCCCGGAATTTTTTTTGGAGAAGGAAGCGATTTACTGGCATTTTGTGACTATCCAGGGGCTATATTAACGACATATTTGGGTAGAAAAAAATCAAAACAGATTGATTAAATGTTAATACATGTATACTGTTTCTCTGATACGCAGTACATATTATTAAACATAATTGATCTCATAAAATTTCCCTATTGTGTCTTTCTCAAGCGACATAAAGATTTAAACCTTGAACACAAAGGCAAGGCGTCTGTTTTGCTGGTTAGCAAACTTGTCGACAACGCGTTCGGCACTGATTTCTCTGTCTCTGTCTCTGTATACATTCATGAGACCAAGACCTGACAGGCGCTCAGTACCCATCGTACTTCTTAGGTATGTCTTGACCCTTCTCATTACCGAAAACGACCGTTCGGCTGTTGCCGTAGACACCGGCATGACCATTAAAAGGGTGAGACAGTGTCGTATGCTTGGGTAAAGGGCTTTGCTTGTAAGCGTTATTGATTCCGCTAGAGACGTCGAGGCAGCTGGTCGGTTAACCGCCAACGTCGCGTCCGTCCACCACATATGCCACCGCTCACACTCGCTGACAAAAATGGTTTCATCCACATCTAGGCATGCTTGGAAGGCTTGGTACACGTCATTGATACTCTCCCGGGGAAGACCGTCAATCTGAATCTACAAAAGAACGCAAATGTTGCGACATAGGTTTTTTATTCATTGAATAAATCAGTTTACAATAAATCATATACCTGATTTAGCAAACAAATCCAAGGATGTATATGTATGTTAAAAGATACCTTCAATGGAAGAAGCTTTTGGGCACAGAACCGACCACGGCCCTGCATCAAGCGTGTTTCTAATTCTACCAGCAAGTGGTCGACGAAAGGCAAATACATGTTTCTCTTCCAAAATTCGGACGTATTGCCTGGGGCGTTCGGTCGATTTTGTTGACGACCATAACGTCTGGGAGCGGCGGGTATGACTTCAACGTCACCAGCAATGTCCACCGCTTTCTGAAACATGCTGTTCCAGACTTTTCTCTCCGCCTGAAAGAATTTGGAGTCGTAAGGCGCTGCGGATATTATAACGAATTATTATGTACATGCTTACACGTGTGTGCTGAATATTTAACATTTATCATTTAAAATGGAAAATAAAATTTACCTGAAGAAGAACCATAACGACCCGTGTGTCGTTAGCTGCATGAAGCAAGTCACAGTCCTTCGCCTGTAGCATGTTAGACAGTGGAACTAGGGCTGACAAAAGATGTTCAATCGCCACCAGGGTCACAATAAATTCGAAATTTGTAACTGACAATTTATGTACCGCAGCCTTCGTATCCCCTTCATCGGCAAGTCGGTCGAGTGTCGTTACCACGGTCCTACAGGATACAAAAAAAGTATGTCCATGCCAGTATGGTGTTTGGATAACAATAAAACAATATTTACGCAATGATTTCATTTTCGACTGTATAATCAAGATTGTTTTATACCTGTATGATACAAGGAATGTGTGCAAAGCGTCCGCACGTGCTGACCAGCGAGTCTCACAAAGTGATCGGCATGCCTTCCCTGCTGACATCATCTCCTGCAAGCGTTTCTTGGAATTGAAGTAAGCGTTTTGCGGAATAATTAAAGGCGAATGCCACCTGTTGCACCGTACTCATAAGGTTTCTGGCATAAACCTGGATGATGGCGAGGTTCAAACAATGCGCTTTGCAATGGATGTATATCGCCTCTGGTATGAGGGATCGAATTCTCGCCTGCACTACACGATGTATGCCTGACATATTGCTGGCACCGTCGTACCCCTGGCCACGCATTTGATCCGTTTTGACACCTTAAAACGAGTTATGATAAGCATTGTAGAACGTTTTTTAAATAGTAGGTAAGTTTTATTCGTTTTTCTGCTATTTTAATCTTTTAGCAAAGACCCTAACACGACATTACATAAGATAAAAAGTGTACAACACATGAAAATTGCATACAACACAAAAAGGAAAAGGTTTTCTAAAGGGTGTATTTTTATTCTGTATGGAATTTTCACTTGTATAATTAATCTCAATCCGACGATTATCTAAAGATCATTTATGTGACTACATAATTTATGTGTTACAGAACCATGAAATACTTTCAATAGTTTTGCATACCTAATTTAGTGAGGTTTTCAATGAATGCATTAGCTAATGCCTCTCCAGTGGTAGACTCGCATTGGGAGAACCCGAGGAACTCCTCGTGTATCTCGTCACTCTCTGAATCTACAAAGCGCACACATAGGGCCATCTGCTCCATAGTGGCAGCGTCCGTTGCCTCATCTGCCATGAAACCAAATACGCCAGCGTCGTTACACCTCGAAACGATATCGCCACTTATAAGTTGGCCACAAGTACCTATCAGATCATTCTGAATCTTGGGCGATGTATACCGGGTTCTAGGGTCACCATTTACCAAATGATCATTGAGAAGCTTATTATGTTTTGCCTGGAAATGCAACAGCGCTTGGAAATTGCTTGATGACTTATCATGACCCCTTAGCGCAATGTTTTGCTGACCACAAAGAATAATTGTTTCAACAATAGACACTAAAATCTGACGATTCTTTTCAACCATGGCGTTAAATTGAGATGATATTGTGCACTCAATGTCTTTTTTCTGCCCTTTCAACACGGCCAAGTAGTTCTCCGCAGCAATTAATTGATCAATATGACATTGGGATTTGCTATGTCTTTCTACAATCTTTGAAAAATTACACCAGTCTGTAAAAGGTTCCCTAGTCAAAGCTTTACTACTGGCCACCTGGTCACCGAAAAGGAAGCACGGCGCGCAATAAACGCCATCTTTGCTGATAGAATACCTCAGCCATGAATGGGTCCTGAACCAGACACCTTGGGCCTTCCGAAGTTTTCCTCCGCTGAATCTGTAAATAAGATAAAATTATAATGTATTTGCACTTACATTATTTGTTTTGAAAATTATAAAAATAAACTGAAAATAATGGTTTATCGTATAATTTTGACAGTATTGAAAGCTTTTGCTTTACCATGTTATGACGACGTTTCAAAAGTATTTGCTACTCTGCGGTTAATAATCACACTGGTACAATGTTGCCTGCTATTTACAAAATCGTATACCATACCATGGTACTGTACTGCATGTTTTTTTTAAACTAATGCTTGTGTTCAATCCCCTAGCATGGGAACAAATCTTCATAACAAAACATATAATACTCGGTACAGAAGGCTATAAATGAATGATATATCGGTGCCTAACTTTAGTTGCTTAGTATACATATCCGACGTAAACAAATATGAAATAGTTGTAAATCGAGGTACAGTGTCGAGCAATTATTTAACAGATATACCTTGATGGGAAAGCAACAATGTGCCTCGTCCCATGAAGTGGACAATAGCTCAAACTTCTGAGCATCAGTCAAAGGCTGAATACTAAAAGCAAAAACATCCGGATACGGCGGATAAACACACGAGGATGCCATTTTGAAATGGCTGATTACTCGGAATAACCTCGGTGTACTTATATAGATGACGTCACAAGCGTGACATCATTGAAGAAATAGTTAAAATTTAATAAAAGCGGACACGTTTTGTAATCACTCTTCCGAAAACTGACTTCGAAGTCATAAATTCGAAAACAGTTCTGACAAACCACAGAGTCAGTATTTATGTGCCTATACCCCCTAAGCCTCTGGTTTTTATGCCTGTTTTCGAAGTTTAAGCCTTTCTCATTTTTTTAAAATCGGAATCGAATTGTACGCACGGGCGTACAGGAGTACGCCTAGTTACGCCCCTGCAAGGGACGCTGGACCACTGACACACAAATGGTCACATCAGAATTTGTCAAGACGGCAACAAAAGTTATTTTCATGCTTAAAAGCTTAAGTGAACAAATTATGTTCATGATTAAGGTTTTGTATATGGCTACGACTCTTTTTATTAATGTATACATCGACATTGTTTGTGTTGAGGCTGCGTATAATTATTAAAAGAGATATAAAAATCTGATTGTGGTGCTGTATATATCGATACTCTATATTATTGTAAATGTTTTGTTTTAGCATTCTTGTCACTTTCGGTTAATACAATGTACAAAATAGCGTACAACCCCATTAAACGGAAAAAAACATCGAACACAAATTTGCAGTCATTTTTGTAAGTGTATATTTACCATCTGCTGTTCATAACTATGATGGCTGCGAAATGTGCGTCCATGCATGATCTAAAACATGTTTTTATGTGCAAGGTTGATTCAGATTTGCGGTGACATGAATGTGCAACCAATGGAAACTAGTAATGAGAGACGAATACTGTCGCGAATGCCGCAAAATTCTTATAAAACAATGTGCACATAGTGTATTTCTATATTTGTTACAATCTGTATGTTTCATTTTAAGAACATGTGTTTTGTAAATTACGTCTTCCGCTTACAACCATTTGGTATCTAACAATGCTATTTTGTGAATCGTATCTCCGTTTTTATTGTCTCCGGATCTTAGTGAATTGAAGTGAATTGATTTGATAACTTTCTGAATAATGGACTGTGAATCATATAGTCCAAGTTAAAAAGTGTACACTTAATTCGACATCCTGTGTAAGCCAACATGGCGAGCATTCCTCGTCGAACGTATGAGAACACGAGCTAAGAAAAGGAAATATCTCTTTCGTCGGATATTATTTATTCAGAGATACCACACTGTAAGTGATTTTGAACAATAAATTTCTTGTTTTGATCTGTGTTTAGAAAAGTATAAAACATATAAAGAAAACATTCAAACTCAAAGTGAGAAGTTATGCTCATTGTTGACTGACGGTGCTAATTATTTCTTGACAACAGTTCTTGACGAAGGTACGGACATTTGTGAGACAGCAGTTGACTGTTTTGTCAAACGTTTACGTCATAGAGAGAGGTTGACGTCATCGGAAATTAAGACAGAGGATCTTCCCCTGAAGTAGGTGCCTATTGAATATGTTGCTGTCACCGAAATGGTACAAAAATAAAGAAAATGAAAGAGTTGCGTTCATTTCATAAAAAGACAAATCCGAAATTAATGGGGAAAAATGCGTAGCTGTAGGCATTCTTAAGGAACATTCCGGCAAACATTCTGTCAATGTTCAAGATGCATCGTGCAGCGCAATGTATTTCTTTCACCAAAAGCTATCAAACATGTAGCTCATACGTCAGTACTCGCGCTCGTTGCAAAACCAAACCAATCAAAGCAAGCGATTACACCTCAAGAAATGTATAAAAATGCTGCGTTATAACGCTGAAGTGTGGTTACTGCTAGATTCGGGTTCACAATGTACGTATGTGACAGTTACCTTATGCAATCAACTCGGATTAAGGATGAGTGGCGGCGACACCCTTAATTTCATGACATTTGGGTCTACACAGGTTCAAAAAATCAAAACAAAAATGGCCTAGTCTAATCTAAAATTGAAGGATAGAGGCTCTCTAGAATATACTGCAAATGTATTGCCTGTGATAAGCGATGATTTTCTCCCGTAACTAGTTGGAAATTGGTAAATACCAAAAAGCAATCGAATGACTGAAATAATATATATATATATCAATATATTTAAATTCCTCTTTATGAATACATTACCTAGGATAAGGAACATCTATCGTATAAATCATACGAACGTATGTTTATGCATGTATAGAAGTGCGTGTAAGTATACAAAAGCGCTCCTTTTTGTGTGTGTTTTATTGCGTGCGCTTGGGTGCGAGAATGTATGAATATGTGTATGTGCATAAGCATTATTGTTTTTTATGCGTATACATGTTTATCCTAACACATTGCATATAATTGTTGTAAAGGTTGATAATTCAAAACTGTGTGCTGATATATACTCTATGTAAAAATAAATAAGAAAAAAGTGAATAGCAAATTGTGAATGGTGTCAATCGTGCTGACACATTTCCAACAAGCAACACAATATCGTAGATTTGAATTCTAATTATTTCTACTTAGATTTAGTTCTTGGCCAAAACACTGTATTACAACCTATCTGTTTCTCTCTTCCTCCAAGCAAGGATGAATACAAATTTAAATGTGTGAATATGATGAGAGTGACTCTGACGTCAATATGCTGGTCAAGATGCAAGGAAATTTAGCACTCATAAAAACATCAATACAGAGATAGACCCAATGATTCATCAATACAGAGATAGACCCAATGATTCATCAATACAGAGATAGTCCCAATGATTCATCAATACAGATATAGACCCAATGATTCATCAATACAGATATAGACCCAATGATTCATCAATACAGATATAGACCCAATGATTCATCAATACAGAGATAGACCCAATGATTCATCAATACAGAGATAGACCCAATGATTCATCAATACAGAGATAGACCCAATGATTCATCAACACAGAGATAGACCCAATGATTCATCAACACAGAGATAGACCCAATGATTCATCAACACAGAGATAGACCCAATGATTCATCAATACAGAGATAGACCCAATGATTCATCAATACAGAGATAGACCCAATGATTCATCAACACAGAGATAGACCCAATGATTCATCAACACAGAGATAGACCCAATGATTCATCAATACAGAGATAGACCCAATGATTCATCAATACAGAGATAGACCCAATGATTCATCAATACAGAGATGGACCCAATGATTCATCAATACAGAGATAGACCCAGTGATTCATCTATACAGAGATAGACCCAATGATTCTTAAAACAAGCCAAACCTAGAGGATTTCTCGAATGTTGAGCCAACGGCGTTAAATATAATTACGTCACAATAAATGATAAATTAGTGCGCAAGGTTCAAAGAAACATTGATCTTCGAGAATGGGGGTTAATTAGTTCAATGGACATACATGTAGAAAGAGGATTGCCAAGAAGTACCTGAAAATGGTGAATTAACAACATGTCTTGTTGTATTGTGATATTGTTGAGAAAGTAAGATATCAGATGGAACGGTACCTTATATCCCTCACCATGCGGTTATTACACCACCAAAAGTTGTGTATGACGCTTATGCAAAAACGAACCCGAAAAAAAACGTTTGAACGAGTGTCTTTTTAGAGGACCACTACTCTTAATAATTGTAACACATGTGTGGCATGTTGATTAGACTTAGAATGCGTCCATTCGCGATTTTGGCAGACCTAGAGAAAGCTTTCCAACAAATTGGACTTTAAAGTGACATACGTGACGTAACACGGTTTATGTGGGTCAAGGATAGTACAAATATATTCGTCAGAAGTGGTGATATAACTAATATAGGTTAACAAGAGTACCATTTGGAGTCACTTTCAGCCCTTTACTGCTTGGTGTCACAATCAACTTCCATCTTGGTTCTGCTATAACAGTGTTGCAAAACAAATAAAGAATAATATCGATGTCGATAGTTTTATTTCTGGATATGATTCTGTTTCTGACGGTTGCAAACTGAACGCAGATGCAAAATCGATTTGCAACGAAGCGTCAGTGAACCTCATGGAATGGGTCCAAAACAACCGAAATTCGGTTTAAACTTTTAAAAGAAAATAAGAAAATAATCAAAATGATTCGGAACCTGTTTAATATTCTTGGACACACATGTAATATACTTAATGCAACATTTGCATTTAAACATGTTAAACGAGGTCCGTCGTCAATGCCAATGACAAAACGGCTGGTGTTAAAACTGTCGCTTCTGTGTTCGATCCTCTGGGTGTTTTTGCAACAGTATTTCTTTGAGGCAAAATGTTCATACAAAACATCTGGTCAAACATGTTGGTTGGGATAAAGAAATCCCCAAAGATAAGTGGAATATGATAGTATCAGGAGTGTTAACAATTACGCCTCACCACGCTGTATACCTTTTTAGTGCAAGTTCTAATTAATACACAATTGCACGTTCCTGTGACCTCTCTCAAAACGCACACTCTACGTGAATTAACGAAGGACCAATCGGAGGCAAGCATGTGTTTCGCTACAACAAGGTTATCTCCCATAAAAATACAAATCTTGTCAGTGATGATTAGCTTCAGATATGTTCAATTTGTCATTCAACAAATGAGACTTAAATTGTGCGAACTTTTAAATGGACTGATTTTCAGTATGCACTGTAGTTGATTTCTTCCTCCAAACAACAAAAAAGCGTCGCAGAGGTTATTAAAACAAGTAAAAACGTAATATTGGCATACGTTCCACCGCCATTAAATCCTGCCGATGTAGCAACAGGTATGGCTGCATTGAGGTTCGATAATGTAAAGATCACCATGACCCTTTAAATAAAAGTGACACCCAAACAAAACAGGAAAACATGAAAAATATCCAAATCGCTGAGTACCTTTTGCATGCGAACCGGAAGTGCCAGCATGCACACTTGAAATTGAAAGATTCTCGTGTGTTATAATGCTTTTTGATTTACTTTGCATCACCAAAAAGCTCAAAGGTGATAATCTTAAGAGACAAATTACAAAGGAGGATTAAACGAAAGTAGAAGGAACGCGAACGGGAGCGCTGTTATAAAGATGTGTTTCGTGCAATATCTGAAATGAAGGAATCAACTTACAAAAGCAACTTGGTTTGTATGTTGACGAACTAGAAAGGCTATGATGCAGGGACCGCCTACATAATTCCACAACTAATACATGCACAGTGGCGTATCGCAAACGCTGAACAAGTTGAGACTTAAATTTTGGATACGCCATAGCCGATCTACTTTTTGAAAGGTTGTACACACGTGCAGGTGTAGGTGTTCTTTAAAACAAACACCACTGATTTCATTCGCAATTGAAATTGTGTTGAAAAACATCATGGGCTGTGATGACGTTCATAGATATTGTTCAATTGAAGGCATCCAATAAAAAATGAAATAGCCTCGTGGATGGGTGGGGTTTATCAACGGATGAAAAAATGGTTCATACATCATATACATTGAAACAAATATTAAAAAAGTAAAAATGTAAAATTCTTAACGTTCTGCCATGTGTTTAGTGTTTTAAGTTTGAAATTGCAAGAATACTTGGTTTATTTAACCTAAATAATGGTTATTTAACCTAAAGTTCTGTTTTATATTTATTACAGGCAAATGAATAGATACTTTCTAGCAGAACGGACAGAGCCAATCAGATTTTAGTTTTAATAGTTTATAAAAGTCTCATCCATGTACATACAATACATACAATACATACGCACGCACGCACGCGCGCACGCGCGCACGCACGCGCGCACGCGCGCACGCGCACACATACAATACATACATACGTACATACGTACATACGTACATACATACATACATACATGCATATATTTACCCAGGTTTGCATTAGCACATGACCAATTTTTGAGAATTATAAGAAACTATTACAAATACTATATTTACCAATCAAATATATTAACAAATAAAAGTTATGTATGTTCGCTAATCGTAAAACACTCATATTATGAATGTATTTGAAATTAGAGATAAAACTTATGTCTTTTAAACCGTAACGAAATTTTAATGTCTCGCGTAAACAAAAAGTGTTAGAGGTCCAGTATAAACACCAATCCGTTTGGTAATTAACAGATCAGCAAACATATATAATCATTTTATAAAATATTGATGTCACTAACGTAAAAAACATCAGCAATTTAACTGAAAGATATACATCAAAGTGTTACACTCTATATACACAAAAATTAAGTGTCTCCTTTGCAGGAGTAAAACACAGGTTTCGCCTGTAATTCTTGTTAAATTACCATATCCATTACAATTGAAATGGATAAGAAGCATAACATTTTTGATGGAGGTCATCACTAATATCATTATACTAAGAACAAGACATTGTTCGTGCCTTTCATCTTCAATTACATTTCTTTGTTTACAGAAAGGGCAAAAACGTTTTTCTATGGATATCCGAAGTCTCAAACCGAGGCTCTACTCATCATCTTGGTTTGAATAAAGCTGATAAATGGGTGTTTAGGCATGACAACTGTACAATATTTTGTAGTTTGTTACTACCTCTTCTAGTAGTGTCATTTACATAATTCATTTTAGCTAACCAGTCATTTTTGTATCTTTCAAACATAGTCCATTTTAAATATTTTAGCAAACATGTTTTTGTTAAAGGTCACACAAGTTCAGTTAATTGCTGCTGATTAAAATTGAGCAAATGACTACCAACATAATGGAACCATGTTTGTAATTTGTTGACAGCCAGAGTGCAATGTTTGTTTAAACGAGACAAGTTTGTAGTGGAAAGACGATCCAAGAAACCGGCAATAACTTTCCATTGACGTATGAAGACAGACGAACAGCCCATTTCATCATATACTGCTATATGTATATATATTTTCCAACAACGAGGTAAAATCTCATTGCTCTTTTTTGACAATAGTGATGCACGAGTAAGCTTATAACTTGCCAAACTACGAACGCATACAATTTAGTGTACACAGTGTGAGGCACAATGCCAGTAAGCTGAATGGGTATAGGTGTCCGCCTCTCACCCATGCGGTCGTGGGTTCAATCCCTAGTAAGGGAACTTTTTCATGGCCTCTCAAAATGGACACAGTACTGGTTTCTGCCCAGGAAACGGACTCGAGAGTGATTATATAAGCCATCAGCTTTCGTCACAATCGAGCTTAAAATAAATGAGTATAAACCAGTAAGTTGAACTTTAGACATGAACAGGCCTAATTTAAAAGAACGACTCGCATCCTGAGGTACCATTTGTTGCCGTGACATTGAAAACTTAATGTCAATTTACCAATTAACGTAGATATTTATAATTGTCAACATATTTTAAAACTTCATTACCACATTTAAATACAATGTGTGTTCTTGATACGGAAGCAGGACTAAAGTGTATTATGTCACTCTTGTTTGCATTTGTATTTTTCCTTGTACACCGATCAAAGAGACCCTGAAGATGTATTTGTTTCTAATAATTTGGATTTATTCATCAATATGTATGCATTTTATATATCATAGTAAATCATTACATAATACAAATCTTACAAGCATGATATAAGAAAGCAGTAAATTTATGTACCAGTAATAATTGAAATACTATGAATGTACATATAAACCAAGAATGACTGAAAAAAGGGAAGAAGAAAAGAAAATGTCACAGAACATGCATGTAAAAAAAGATATAATTGTTCATATGATACATTGTATTTTCTTTCGTACGAAAACTTGAAATATGAAAAATATAGTTACAAGAACAAATTTCTTACAATTGCCCAATCATCTCTGAAGATGTTATCCATTACTTGCCAGAGCGCAATTATATGCATACATTAACATACACACATTATCAATATGTATCTGTTTACGAACAGTTAAAGATTTTAAATACAGAACGAGATCATTAATTTATATGTTGAACAAGATCGGAGACAAAATACACCCTTGTCTTAAACCGGAGTTAACGTTTACGGTTACGTGAATTAACGCGTACACAACACGACACCGATTTGTATAAAGCTTGAATGTAAAAAAGGTAGTTGCCTGTTAAAACAACATCCTGTAATCGATGCCACAGTTTTGGATGATTAATACAGTCGTACGCTTTATTCAAGTCCATAAAAGCAGTAAATGTAGAAAGTTTACACATCAATAGTACTAGTAAGTGACGTCACTTGGTCAATAGTACTACGTTTTTTCCTGAAACCATTTTGTTTATCTACTAAAATATCTTTATTTGCAATAATTCAGCAACACTCTGCAGTAAACCTTATAAACAGGTGACGCAAGGGTAATACATCCTCTGTATGAAGGGGATCGTTCAGATCTAATGTTGAGGTTTTAGGGATAGGGTTAATAATTATTTCATAAATATGGCACAATACCATTATTAAAACATAAATTGGACAAGAATGTAAACGGAAAACAGCTGCATTATTACTTTAAACTTCTACAGGTATACGACTATACCCTTGCGCTTTGCCAAAATAGCTTGCCATGTCACCTTTTTTACCGCAACAGCAGAGGTATATTTTCATTAAGACTGTTTTTATCATTAACATTGGTTTGGATATTATTATCTTCATTTATATCAACATCATATCCATCTATTAAATGCAACTAGTATTATCTAAAACGTCTTCAATGAATGTAAAGGTTGTTCCATTTTCCATATTAAATTATAAATACATCCAAGAATTTTGTTTTGATTCGTAGGACTTATGCTAATTTTACCAATTGAATTCCAATGGATATTTAGATTAATCTCGTTTCATCGAGAATTTTGCTTTGTACAATACACCAGTAAAAACGTTTGGCTTTCTGAACGTCTGAAAACTGCGTACGTAATATAACATACTCAGCTTTTTAGGTGTTCCTTATATTTTGACTATTACAATGTAACCATTTTATTCTGCTATACAAAGATTTTCCCAAAGTTTTGTGAGGTCAATACTCCACCAAGCCTTACTAAATCTTTATCTGATACTTTCTTAATAAGTGCTAGCTATTATTGTTTTACCATATTATACCAGTCTTGATATTCATTGCCAATAGTATTACCGTTTGCAGCATTTCCTTTCCTATCATCTGTGAGAGTATACAACTTATGTAAAACCTCTCGAGACGACAATACATCAGCAGGAACTTCTTCGATATTGATGGACATAATGTCAAGTTGAACAAGTAACCATAAATGAGTTGACTTTAATTTTCAAATTTTCTGGCGGTATTAAGCACATTCATGGAATAAAGGTATAGTCTGAAAAAATATTAATGACAATGTACCGTCATGACCACTATTTAATATAATAAGTGCATAAAAATTAACTAAAAATCGTTTTATCGTATTGGTTACACATATGAATGCAGCGGAAGTGAACATTTTCGATTTTGTATTTTGTTCGTTCAAAATGTACTGTATTGTTTTATGTTGTGATTTTTTTCTGATATTTTATTTTATATATTAAATGCTTTTTCGGAAGTTAATTTCGGGAAGAATCAGGGTCCGCCCCGGGCACCGGCTATGACAATGATTTACTATATAGAATAATAACTATATTAATTACTTCAGCTTCTATAAGATTCATTTTCATAATCAAATATTCGATCGAAAGAATTACTGAATATTCGAATATCAATTTTGCCATTAGTTGTCATCCCTACATTTAAATAAATAAAACTTAACTCCTCAGCCCGTTTTCTTCATTCTTATGTATCTTTTACAGTTTAAATCAAACCAGTCTATGTTTAAATCATCGTTATAACAGAAATGTGTTTCAGATAATCCTAAAATGTCAAAAGATGAATGTTCCAGCCTAGAACGTTCCAAACCCCGCTTGTCAATGAATGGCAACCTTGGAAGCGACCGCCATACTGTCCACGTCTCTTTTTCACCATTGTCTTTCCCCTCGTTCAGAGCCGGATTGATGCCACGGTTCCTGTCCTGAAAAGACTTATAAGAAAGCAGCCTTTGATCCCCCAGCCTGTCATGTCCACCGAAATTTCCACCCTGCGTCTGATTAGGGGGAAAAATATCTGTGGATATCCATATTCGCGTCCTTGCTGCCACCATTGTTCATGTCATGATACACATGCTGTCTTTAAGAGCCGCGCCGCGATACAAAAAATATGTATCTGAATCTGTGTGTGACCCTTTCCGCGTCTCTGCTCCCATTAGTGTTCCTTTTCACGATACATGAGCCTCTTATCACATGATCACTGTCCTTGAGATCCTCGAGAATTTGTTCAAGTTCCCAGCTATTCTGCTCTCCGATAAGGGTTTGTCATATTGATTAAAACATTACGGTATTGACGGTTATCATGAAGTCGCGTTTTTAAATCATGTGGGAATTTAACTGGATTAAGGCAATTGAAATGTACCGTAGCCATAGAGGCACATATGAGAACGCGCATCATTATTCTCAATTCTCTCCGATTTAAAGACTATTGGTGATGTTAATCTACTTGGCCGAATATCGAATGCTGTTTATACGATACAGAACTCAGGAATAGTATATTGGCACAAGATCGCCTGTTATGCAATTCCATTTTTATTAAAAAGAAATATAAAAACATGTATTATTTGAAAGAACTGTTAGTGCTCACTTGGCAACATTGTGGGTTTTTTCGGCACTGAAAAGGTATGCAATTTTTTATGATAGCCAAAAAAAAAACACGACAAGTAATACATCTGTATGTTGTGACAATTAACAAGATATAGCTTTTGAATAGAAAGATCTTGTGATGTTTGATGTTAGCAAAACGCATTTTGTTGATAAATCAAGCTGTGAACATGACATTTTTCGGAATCTTCTCTTTAAAGTGAGGTCCAGCATAACAATACACAAAAGACACCCATCTACTGTGATATTAAATTAGGTAAAATACATTACTCACAATTAGTTATGCTCTTATAAACACATTGCCACATTGGAAAGTCTTAGAAATATAATGATAGCTTTAATACATTCTAGTGCGGCATTTTCGCGCAGACAAACTCAATCAGATGCTGACGCAAACCTAATGGCTGCCGAAAGGAAACTTTTAGATCTCATTTTACAAACAGCTAAACATTTTCAGGATTTTTGGTCAAAGTTAATCAAATCTTCGTGTGCCACAAGCACCATATGGAATCTACGCTTATGAATATCAAATCAAACTGTTGGTATAATAGTTAGAAATGTTTGTCAAATATTCCGTGCAAAACGAATTTCAGCTCATTTTGTTCAATGATTTTTAAATTGCATTTAAATTTCCAGCTTTTGCAACATTTTATGTCATAAAACACACCACTTTGTTCAGACTGAGGTAACGCACTATGTATACATTGAATACAAAGCTAAAAGATGAAAAAAGAGAACAAAAACTAAAAAAATGAGAATACGAATTATTGCTAATAATTCTACCGCAGAGACCTTTTGAACAACACATTTAATCTTCTATTTCTATGAAACATGGTTCCATAGTTCAAAACATGTTTGCTTATTTTCAACGTCTTCTTTCACGGAGATGTCAAAGATCCGGCATAGATTGAAACTCTAGACTGTGCATGGAATAATGGGATGGGACTCGACTGGTCTCAATCTTACGGTGTTTTGGTGCAAAGTAATTTAGAATGTCTTGTTTCTAATACGGCATAAATATTGTGTTATAAACAGTTCTTGTTATGCACTTGTCCGGGTTTTCTCGGTTAAAACTCCCTCAAATATATATTACGAATATATTCGTATAAAATTGTATAAGATTTCAGGACTTTGAACTATACGGCTTCATCATGATTAATCTTCGTAGCGGAGGGGTTAGGCCGTACTTCAGACATTGAGTGCTGGCCGACCTCCAACGCTGTTTTGCTGTCTTATAGCTCGGCCCTTCCGCCCAGCCCGCGCAGCGTTCAGATAAATTTGGAAGCCTTAACTTCGTCAGAGGGTTAGGTGTAATGTCGATATAATTAATTAAAAACCGAAAAGGGGTTTTGTAACAGCGGTGAATGACATCTATAAATAAAAGCGTTACAAAATCGTAAAGAGAAGTTTAATATAGGCTGGCTTTCGTTAGCGGAGATCTTTCTTGGTTGAGCTTGTATTTTAAGCATGTCTTCTCTGACAGTGATTCAGCGCCCTCGACACGATTATGTATATTGCTACTATTGCATTCATTTTGCACTAAACTTTGTAGAGAAGTGGTAGTGTGTCCGTCTGTGGAGCAAGGTTTCGTGGTTTTGATCCCCAAGGGCATAACGCAGACCGTGTGAAGTCCGTTACATCTGGCGTCCAACATGTGAGCCTTGCTTGTTTCGAATAGACCGCAATAAATCACTAAATGCCATGTCATGTATATGGACTAAAGCATCGACTCACGGGAGACAACTTTCCTGGTTATATAGGTCTAAGTAAATTTATTTTATTTAAATAATGTATTAGGAAAGTACTGTTATTTACATCCAGCGTCTTCTATAGAGAGATGATACCCTAGCCAATCAAAAAATACTGGTATATCCTCTGCCATAACGGAAGGTCTAAAATTGAGACTTTTGCGAATATTTGTTACTTATATGTTGTCAGTGGAAATCTAACAAATTCTGGAAAAAAACTGTCCAGTGTTATTTTATTCATCTTCTAATAAACTTTAATGTGTGTGGTGAAGATGCTGTTCTTGTAATTAATTCGGACTATAAAACGGAAACATACGGAAACCATTAACAGTAATTTACGGCAGCGGACTCCAATAGGGGAATCAACATCGTAGCGAGTTCCGCGTCTACAGCCATCTATAAGGTATTTCCTTATCTGAGAGCGACAGAACAGCTTCATAAAGACACCAAGACGGTCCTATGCACACTTAGACTTAATCCGATGAACTTAATTGTTCTGTCTGCGAAAATAAATCAGACAATAACTTTCTTAATTACTCAAACATGAACTAAGGATTTTATTCCAGCGGGAGCGCACATCGTTTCTGTTTGGAAATTATTTTAAATCACGGTTATTTGCCGAGCTGATAGTAATGCAATAAGTATGAACAACACTGGATTTGTGCGCGTCTTGACCGGGTACATGGACGACCAAAATAACACGGAACTATACACCGACGACGACGCCGTGGTGTTTCCGCTTAAGTCCACCGACGTCAGCACAGTTATCTACCTTACCATTCTTTTCTTTGTCGTCGGCGTCATTGGAATGATGGGAAACTTACTTGTAATCTTTGCGGTTGTATGCAGCCGGAAAATGCGCAACTCCATGACCAACCTTCTGATAACCAACCTTGCGTGTGCGGATCTACTCATCATGGCGCTAGGGGTGCCGGAAATTGTTCAATTCATGATGAACCGTGGTTGGACCTTTAGCGCTCTCACTTGTCGCCTCAACCGCTTTGTGTTGGTTTCATGTCTATATGGCTCCGTTTTAACACTGATTTCGCTCTGCGTCGAAAGGTGAGTTTCGGATGGTCTTAAGGCTATTTTACATGATTATTGAAAACAACAACAGATTAATAATATGTGTTTCATTTTGGGATAGAATCATCCGACCCCAGGGTAAAGGTGTAAACCGGTAACGAGGCTGACTGGTGTCGGGGTGCGTAGAAATGTTATATCAATGGTGACGCGTTACTTTAATTTTAAGTATTGTCAAATATATGTTTAATTGCGTTTTATTGAAATTATGTAGCTATCAAAAACCATAGAGTAAATGAAACCAGAATTGGCGCGATGTTGCGCGTGCCTCGTCTGGCCGACGGAATTTAAAAGCACGAGTAAATTCACCAGAAATGCCTGTCCGGTGTGCAAAAAAAAGGTATGAGTTTTTGTTGTTTTTTAAGCATCGACATTTGCACCCAAAACATTTTTAGGTATGCAATAATACATACAACACAAATGTTAACGATCGTTATTATTTTATTCCATCATTCGAATTCAATTTTCTTTTTTTCCTTCCCCAATCTTACATATTTTAAACAAACATGCGTTCAATTCTTTAAATTGATTGTGTGATGTATTACTACAACTTCTAATGTTCTTACGTAAGTCCAACTGAACTATGATGAACTATATAACGTAATTATTTGGCTTTAAAAACTCTGAAAAAATACACATTACCTTTAATCGTTTTTATAATATATTATATATCCATCATTTGATATCCATCATTTGATATCCATCATTTGATGAGTGAAAAAAAAATATATGCCTGTTTTCAAGTTCATAATGTATTTAAATACTTTAAAGATAACCATATTTTGTTAGTAACTCAGTCGAAAAGGGAGGGATATGTGCCAGACATAATTCCTAAACTAAACACATAAATATTAAGACAATACGTTGGCCATAATTATATTTAATGTACGTTACAGAGAAAAAGTGTGTTTATTTTCCACACATTTATCATCTGCGTTCACATTTTCTTCAGACTATACCACATATTTATTCTTAAATGTTACTGAAGACATTAATAGTGTTTCCTTCTCTAATATAGATATTAGTATATATTAGTTTCTTAAGAACACAATATACCACATAGTCATTCTTAAATGTTACTGAAGACATTAATAGTTTTCCTTCTCTAATATAGATATTAGTATATATTAGTTTCTTAAGAACACAATATACCACATAGTCATTCTTAAATGTTACTGAATACATTAATAGTTTTCCTTTGAACTAGTACACTACAGTTATCTAATATAGCTTGAAAATAATTAGTATCTTAAAGGACACACTATACATTTTATATCAGTTCTTCCACTGAATTTTCTTCTGTGAATGTTCCAAACTTGTGAATTTACCTTATGCTTCGCTTATCAGAATATTTAAAAGATCATTAAAATATTATTGTTTCAGTGACGTTCTTATTAAGTTGGCATTTCGCATACACACAGGGAACATAATGACCAGGGCCCCTCTTAGTCGTAGGTCTTGCGCTGCTTAAGAGTCCACATGTACACCCATAAAGTGACAGTCAGAATCTATGCGATAATTATCAGTACGATACTTTTTATTGAAACGCAGTTAACGCCAAAAACGGGGTTGTGCCTGGAATTTACGATATTTATTATAAGGGGATACAAACTACCGCATCTATAGGCGCTATATATAGGATTATATATATTTATATTGATGTCACTATTTACATTCTTACCAGAAAAATGCCTATTCAATCAATCATGATTTTTATGCCAAAATTTAATCATGAATCAAGAGTCCACTCGGTCCTGATACCTCGTTTGACTTGTCGAGCTGAATACTCAAATACCGATTTAAAACAACAACTAAATTTAAACATTATTTAATAAAGACTTTGTAAATATAGTGGGTTTATGTCTTAATAGTCAAAACACAATACCGTGGTAGGATTTGCTAGTGGGCTTTGGCTAGAAAAAATCAAAATTCTTAATCCATAAATGCACCTAGTGTTCTGTTATTTCCAGTTTGTTTAAGACTTTTTTTAAAGAAATTTGATTGTTCAGTTTGACTAAGAATACATTTTTACATATGTTATCTCAAAGAAGAACATATACATATGTTCAAACCTGGTATGATATCTTTACTTCTTAGCGTAGTTTGAACTACTATTGCAAATTAAAACAATATTTAAGATGAAAACCATCGTAAGAAATTATCTAAATTTAGACTATCATCTAATTTGATGGAAAAAAGGAACTGGTTGATAAGCTTATGATTTTGTGAAAAAAGTAATTACTTATCTGAAAAAAGATATTCACACTTTTTTGACAAATTTTAACCCTAACCCTTACAGCATTCTTTTACGTTGAAGTGTTGCTAGAGTTCAAACAATCATAAATATCCTTCCAATCACATAACAAATCAATGCGTAGAGATAGTGGCTCTTAATTAAACTGAAACATACCTTAATAAGTAGTATTCTTAAACAATGTCTTTGTTGTAAAGAAATTGATCACGGTACGGCAAAAAAACGTAGAAATATTGCAAAAAGGTGTTTACGATGTCCCGATCGTTATATCACGTGGCGATTGATATGATCAAGCGATCCAAGAAGACATTAATTAAATGCTCAATATAGACAAAGAAACCCGAGACCTCGAATTACGATGCTGCTCAGGTTGTTTGAATCGGTAAAAAATAGTGTGGATGTACTGTAAAGATCGTCATCATGTGGTCCATTACCTCACGATACTTGCGCTCTAGGCGCGCGAAACAGTAGAATATATCATTAATGGCTGAGCAAAAACAACACTGTATACCTATTTTTTTACGTAAAACCTGACAGATTTTGATCTGATAGATTTATGTTTTATATGTTGTTATTTTTTCGTTTGAGAGCATTACTTTAACGAGTTGAACGTTTGTTTTTCGTTTGAATTGTTGTGAACCAGATAACATTCTATATTGAAGGTTTCTAGTTGTTATCAGCATCTGACAGTTTTTGTACTTAGATAATGTATTGTTTCGGGTTTGAAAGCATTTGTTTGGATAATATAGTCATGTACATTTCTTTACGCTTCTTTAAAGGCTCGCAGAAAAGGCGGGGTTAATAATTAAGAACCACAATAACATAAAACGTATTCGAACGATACACACTATTTAAAGTGTACACATTTTAGTATAAATTATGCAAAAGTTGAAAAATGAATGTGACTTGATTACCTCCCATGGTTGAGTTGGCTCTATATGTTGGCATTTACCAGTAGGCATTATAAACCTCCACAGCAAATATGTAAACAGTTAATATCTTAATCAGTATTAGAAAACTCAACATTGTATGCAAACGAAGCAGCTTAGCCATCTTCCAGAGATACCTTGTAAATAGGCTTCAATATATACGAACATGTGATGAGGCCGCCGGCGATTTACTAAGTTAACATGACGCTAAGTAGACCCAGTCGGTAACGTAACCAATGTTCTAATATGAATGAATTTGATTCGTGTCTTAATTACGATTTACGGAAACTTGATATAAGATTCAAATTTAAAGAAAAACAGCTTAATATTTCGCCACGTATTCAATTAGCAAGACATAGTGACGGTAAACCCTGTTTACCCTGTGCCATTAAACGGGGCTTACGTTTAAACTTTTGGCTACTGAGCTTGTTTCTGTAGTTTTTCACATATTAATTAATGAATGAATACTAAGTAAAATTTATAAAGCTCTGTTTAAACACATGAAAAACGTTTTCAATATGTACTCCGTCATGGTGGACTATTTTTAAAGACCCGTATTATTCCCGATGCCATATCTGTTGGATAATGGCCGATAGTATTGTAAAAGACAGTAAGATAAAGAACCGGTAAAAAGCGGTTATCATAATGTTAACGATACTCATGTTCATCCATTTGGTCTCCAGTCCAGTTTATTGCGGTTTAAATGAGAAATGACACGCCTGATTCAAACCAAATTAGACTCAAATGGGATATGCAAGAAAACATTTTAGTACGAAGTGGAAAACGAGGTTTCCGTTGGAATCGCTTAGCAGAGATTATATGTGACGTTTGCACAATGCGGAACCGTTCAATCACCTTTCATGACTACGTCTTGTACCAGGATATCGCTCCTTCCAAAGTGACACATCTGATATGGAGACTGGCTGATTATGACGCACATGCATTAACATTTAAAAACAGAAATGTACACGCGATATGAACAGTAGTCGAGCCACAAGTCACGATCGTGTTTTAATAATATATATAATATATAATATATAAGCACCTAGGGCCAGAAAAGGACAACCACTGCGAAAAATGGAGACATAAGTAATAGCGGATTAATTATTGGACTGAATAGGTGACATAAAGTAGATCTAATGGTCAATATGAGAATGACATTAAATTGTAAGCTCCTTACGTTTTTCAATATAATAAATGAATCATTCGCTGCTATAGTTAATTGAAGCGCTGCATCTTTAAAATTATTTTTTTAAGTTATAGGGTGTGTCTTTAATAATGATCAAAGATGAGAGAGCGGTATAGGTGTCCGCCTCACAAACAGAGGTTGTTGGTTACACATTCTCTTGACATCTTTAAGAGGACACAGTTCTGGTTTCTGGCAAGGAAACTTAATCGAGTGTGATCAGCTGTATTCACACTCCAGATAAACTAAATTTATAAAAACCAAAGGCTGTTTTTGTGAAGACGTAAATAAAAATAAAACGTCTACAGGCTGTCAGTTTATTGTCTAATGCAGAGTAGAAATTTGACTAAATCTCATTAAATCCCATTTGAGTGACGGCGTAATTGAAACCCTGAGAAAAAACTGTATATAAAGCAATTTTTCACTGTAATGTTTTTGCAAATAGTTTTGTAGGAGGACAACCGTTGTTGGCCTATTTAATGAGACACATCAATAGCAATTTTGTTACATTACATTTCTTTTACATTTTTTACATCTAAAATGGTTTAACTCTCGATTAAAGGAGTAAACCAGTATGTATTTATATTGTATTTGCCCTCGTTATTTCCTTATTTCATTTCATTAGATTTTCAAGATTCAAGATTCAATACATTTTTTAAGTAATTTGAACACAATCGTATTCTTCATTACATGATCAAAATATAATTCAATTATAGATATATACAATGATAACATAATAGGTTTGAATGTAAGACACGACATATATAATATGATCACTATTGATAATCAGTATTTTGCACATTAAATATATACTAAATTGTGTTTAAATTGACATTGAGGATGGACAAACGAGAGTTAAGCAAAATATTTAAATTATATTTGTCACGAAGAGTGGCGTATCATATAACACTCATGTACTTTGTAAACAATCAAATTGTATGAATAAATATTATTAGTATATATATAAATCAAGTAGAGCTAAATTCTAAACGTAAGCCTTACCTAAGTGATAGTGGTTACAAACAATATTTACAATGTTATGACGTCGTTCGAATCCTTTAGAAATAAATTTGCACAAATTAAGTTGAATGGTATAGTTCCTGTTTTGCATAAGTTCAATGAATTTCATCATGCTAGGCCTAACAAAGTTTTAAATATAGTCTACGTAAGTCAGTAAATACCTTACAAACACAAACGAGGTGAAACTCATCTTCAATATCGCCACTATTACATATGGTGCAATAGCGTTAATTATGAGGAATTATATTGTTGCCATAACGCCCAGTTTCAATACGTAACTGATGAGACGAACGTCGCAATCTAGTAAAAGGAATTCGATATTTAGAAGCAATACTCGATCGCGTTCGAAAGATATTTTAAAATGTTTATAAGTAAACAAAACGGGGCTGTTACTAATAGCGTTGTACCAAGATTGTTTAAACTGATCAATAAGTCATTCCCTATAAACTAAATAAAAAGATTTCATATCGACACAGCTGGGATTAATCCAAACATTTGAAAAACCAGCTGAGTCCAGCAATATTTTTGCATGACTAGCCCAATTGGACTTTCATTTCATAGAGTCTGCTGCAATATCATTATACATTGTGCGAACTATGATATTATCGTTAAGTGTTTTACACCAAAATTTTATAATTCGTGTATACCTTGTTATATACATGTACAATGGAAAGCTACCAAGTTCTCCATATACTGACAAATATATATATACTTGGTTTTAGAGGCTTGTTTTTTTATAAGTTTGAAAGAAGGACATTAAGAGCTTTTAAGCCTTTCCCCGCTAGTGTTGATTGGTTCAGTATAAAACTTCCGGTATAGTTTAAAACAGTCCCAAGGTAATTGAAGTTGTCAACAGGTTCTAAGTTATAGTTATTGTATGACCACTTTTCAGTAATTTTGATAGGGCCGCGTTTTCTAAACACGACAATCTTACTTTTATCAGGGTTTACTTCTAATCCCCATTTTTTACAATATGAATCTATCAAATTAAAGCTATTTTGCAAGTCTTCGGGGGGAATGTCCCAATATTACCATATCATCTTCAAATAACATAAGTATAAAAGATATCTCTTCTAAAGTTATACCAGAATTAACACTATCCATTAAAAACAACTCTAGATCTTCTAAACATAGAGGAAATAATATCGGGGACATAATTTCTCCTTGCTGTAAGCCTATGGAACATTCAAAGAAGTCAGAAAATGTGCTACAGTTTCTTACGCGTGCTTTTACCTTGGAATACATATCTCGTATGATTTTTAAAATTTGGCACGTACACCTAGATTATATAATTTCAACCATAGACCATTTCTATAAATACTGTCAAATGCCTTCTTATAATCTATAAATGCACATGCTAAACGCTTATTTTCATTCAAAAAAATACTTATGGCAGCATTCAATACAAAGATGGCATCCACAGTTAAGCGACCTCTCCTAAAACCAAACTGGGCATCGCTTATGACGTCGTGATTTTCAGCCCACTCTGTAATGCGTTTATTTAAAATTCCTGTAAAGATTTTAGAAAAACAGCTAACTTGCGTTATTCCTCTATAATTGTTAACATCAAGGGGATCGTTTTTCTTAAATAAAGGAACTAGAACGCCTTTCATCCATTGGTCTGAAAAAAAAAACGTACGTAGAATACCATTGAAAATGTCGACTTAATGAGACGACAAAACGTCGATAGTAGCAATGAAATACTCACTTATTAACTTATCACCAGCAGAAGCTTTATTTTTCTTTAGATCTTTTATTTTTCTTTCAATTTCCCTTGCGATAATTGGAAAGTCAAGTTACTCAAAAATGCAGTCGTCACTATCGAAGTTATGATTATTATAAAACTGTTCTGCCTTATCATTCGATGCGGTCGGCATGTTTTCATTTAACGTCGAAACATATCGAAAAAATCATCAGTGCTTATGTCACTATGAGTAGGTTTCTTCTTACTAAAATGCCTCCAAAAACCCTTAGGTTTACAATGTTTCAGTTTCTCAATTTCTTTTATTTTATCTATTTCACATCGCCTTCCTAATAAGGCGCTTATAGTAAGTTTTAGTATCGCAAAATTCTTGCCTATTATTATAATTTGTACAACTATTATATTTATTGAGAGCTCTTATATACAAGCATTTTGCAATAAAACATTCTTTATCAACCCAATCAGCCTTTTTACAAACACCTTGGTCAACATTAGGCTTATCAGTTATAACAGTAGTTTTGGAGAACAAGGGCTCTGCTACTGAGTTAATAACATCGGTTAATTTCGATATACAATCATTAATATCATCCCGACTATTTAAAAACGCAACAATAATAATCGAATTAAATGTTGGTAATTTCGCAATAATATTGCGCCGAAAAGTTTCACAAAGCTCATTATTCCAACGAATGCTTGACTTAATATATTTCTGGGGGCTATGTACTAAACTACCCCTTAAAGGTATACTAAAATAGATCGGGGCGTGATCAGACCATTCGTTTGGATCAAACCAATAGTAAAATTCCGGGCTAGGTTGAAATAATTTTCATTTAACAGTAAATAGCCAATGACACTAGTGCCTGTAGAACATAAATATGAGAAATCCCCAATATTAAAATCGTGGCCTATTCTACCGTTGGCAATACGCATCGTGCATGCTTTGCATAAATCGAACAGGTTGATACCATGACCGTTACAAGTACTATCTTGTGAACGGCGATCAATGGGCAAATCTGAGCAATACTCGTCATCATCAATACTATGTACGGTTCTATCGAACTCAATATAATCCCTTCTGTTCCCGTGTCCGATCCTAGCATTCCAATCGCCAATTAACATAGTTTTACCAAGTAATTGGAAAATACTAATATCATTTTTGACAATATCAAACAAATCTTTATTTAAGAAAATATATGCCGGTGATCCTTCGACCCATATATACACACTCGCTAGAAAAATATCTGAATCGAAATTAAAATATGATTTACTTAATTTTAACCAAACAACTGTATCGAAATGATTTTTAACAATAGTAACCCCCTTCGATATGTTATTTCGAATATAAACATTAACTCCACCGCGATTTCTTTTTGCTCTGCGATTTTGAAATTTCCGAAACAAATTGTAACATTTATAACCATCGAGTTTTTGTTCCCCCACGATTCAAAGAGAAATATTATATCATGTTCACAAATTTTATCAATATCATTCAATTTATTACTAGACAAGCTATCAATATTCCATGACAGTATGGATAGTCCAGCCTCGGCGGACCGCTTGTTGTTGCGGGATGCAGTTCCGATAGGTGTCTGGGAGTCTATATCCGTTGCAGTACCTATGTTCCTACGCTGTTGGGCCAGCGTTGCGTCTGTGACACCTGGACGTCCACTTCCGGTTGCGCCGGCGCTCGATTTCAGGGTAGCGTCACCGTTAGTTACGGGTTTGCCGTCTACGTATACACGGTCATAAGACAACCAAGCAGACTAATATACTTTTCGGTGGTCCATAGACAGAGATAGAATAAATTTGATATTGCTCACTGTTGTTAGTTTGTTTTTATTCCAGCCCGCTATAACGCAAAAGTCAATCGTCAGCGCAAATCAGACTGGGGCACAATTTCAACGACACAATTAACGAAATGACGTTCCGTTTTGCATACAATTTAGCGCGCATTATGAAAGACTAAGTTAACTATCATTTTACATCCTTATTAGGATTATAATAAAAAGAAAAAGGTGTCTGTTTCGGTGTCAGATGCAATAAATTTTTCAATTAATAAATCTTAATTAATTAATTAAATCTTCTGTTTATTCCATCCGTTGGACTATAAGACGTTTTATATTTGATGAACAATTTCAAAGATTTATAGATAAACCATTTACGAACGAATATCATATTTGGAAAATGTCAACGCCACGTACTTTCCGATGAAACTAAAAGGCCAATTTAAAATAATGTACATCTGACAAATGCGTCGGAAACTCTGTCACTCCTTTTGTTCATTATCAACATATGTTTTATCTATTTTCTTACGCAAGGCCTCATTCTATCATGTTCCAATTATACGAATTCATCACCATTGATTCTGACAGGCATTGGATGCTATCAGAACACAAGGATAATGCCATATTCGTCCAAATATTGTGTTAAGGTTTTCACTCAACTCGGTTAACCACGAAATAATCTTTAAATATTGTTTCAATAAAAGTGCTATACCTGTTTACTAGATATATTTAGATAACACTGGACATTTCCTACTCTGCTTTAAAAATGCTTAGCGTTCGCGCTTATTTGTGAGAAAATGTCAGCCGAAGATTTGTAGAATTTTCGGTAGCTAATTTCGAAATCTCGTATTGTTTATTGAAGCCAGAACACATAAACATACGAATATTTCACTAAAAGCAGCACCAACACACACACAAGTAGAAAACTCACCAAGGAATTATTTTAATGTCCAGCTTAATTCTATAAATTTAGACTATAAAGTCCAGTTGATCATTATCTAAACAAATTTCAGCGCAAAATGTGTACATGAATCATTGTAAAAGGGAGTAAGTGAGTCGAACACCAGATAAATGAGCTTTCATAGTTTTTAATTGCAGTCTCGCTGCGGGCGCAATATTTAAACTGACCTGTTGCACTTAAGATGAAGCTAGATATGTAGATAACTACGTCAATATATGTTTTAGACTTGATATGAAGGTCTTTAACTTCTCTATATTTTAACGTTTTGAATAGCCACAATTCTATTATTCTGAGAAAGGGATATACAACATACATTGTTATGCTATGTGTCTTTGCAGTTACTGTTTAATTTCATCCCAACGTTTTCAACTCGAAAACATATGACATTGTGTGTAACCGTGTGTATCAGAATGATATTTAGGAAACACTTAGTACAAGTAGGTCATTGTCCAAAATTTTGTTCAACGAATAAAATCAGCCGAATTTTCGTGCGCATCGTACGCGACCGTTTCGTATTGTTCACAGCTCACATTCATATCCCTTACATTCCAGGTATATAGCGATCATCCATCCAATCAAAGCTCACATCCTGTGTAACCGGCGAAGGATTGTCGTGGTCCTTGGCTGTATCTGGCCGTTCGCGTTCCTGGCCGGCCTTCCTACTCTTCTCTTCAACACTGTGCTGTCAGGCCACCCACACACGCCACACGAACGTTTGCGATACTGTGTGATCATGTTCCCAGTTCACCCAAACCTCTATTATATGGTCTACAAGTTTGTAGAATCGCTGTTGTTTTATTTTCTCCCGCTTACAGTTCAGTTGACAATGTATGCCTTCGTCAGCAGGCATTTGTTCGTTGGAACCGACCGCCTACATAGAACATACACCGTGAGAGATCGCAACGGAACATCAATGGAGCGTTATTCAGAAGCCATCCAAGCGCGCAAAGGCGTCGTTAAAATGCTTATTGCAAGCGTTGTTGTTTATTTCTTGAGTTATTCACCAAATCAAGTTCTTCTCATATGGAATATAGCGCGACCAAAGTCCTTCCACGAAAACTGGTCATTCCACGTCTTTACAATGATCGTAGCCTACATCAATTCTGCAGCCAATCCAGTATTATACAGTATATTCAGCCAGAACTTCCGAGAATGTTTCCAGGATATGTTGTGCCGGTGTTGTCCAAAGCGCCCGGAACGAAGGTCTGTACGAACAGGAAGTACTCCAAGTACTTATAACACATACAGCACAACGTCACGTTATTGGCGTCACACTTCCTTAGCGTCGGCAGTCACAGACGTTTAGCGTAAATGAGATCGACAGGGTCAAAACGATCGACAGATGTATAAAGGTTGACAGAATCGAGGCGATTGGCAAAAAAGCTGTATTTGGTTTATTTCTTAGTACTAACTTTAATTATTAATTGTATAGTATAACTGTATCTAATTACAACTGATTTCTAACGATGTGAAAGTGACTAAATTTTGACA
The DNA here is from genome assembly GCF_026914265.1 of Mya arenaria. Lineage (NCBI taxonomy): Eukaryota > Metazoa > Mollusca > Bivalvia > Myida > Myidae > Mya > Mya arenaria. The sequence continues at coordinate 3,874,373 of NC_069124.1, forward strand.
TAGCTGAATATAGTTCACTATAACTGCATAGTTTTTGTATCCCAGGTGTGCACGTACGTTTGATTTACTAATTAATAGTCTGTATTGTTATTTTCAGCAGTAATACATTGTGTTTATAGCTAATTATCTTCGTTGATTTTCTTCAGCTCAAAAATCGATCTAGACAGTGTCATACCGTTATGCCGTTGTCTTCATATCGCAGTCTTTTAAAAGAAATATCATAAAGGCAGGGAACTCCCGAACCCTGGGACATTGATGTACTGAATTAAGCTGAAGTAAATACAGAAGAAGATGAAAATGTTTCTTTCCAGTATAAGCCCAAAAATTCACACCAAATACCAGCATTATTTCATACACCGAACATTCATTTGTAGTTTGAACAAGGAATGTTATTAATACCTGCATCCTTTTATACACTGAACATTCATTTGTAGTTTAAACAATGAATGTTATTAATACCAGCATTATTTTATACACTGAACATTCATTTAAACAAGGAATGTTATTAATATCAGCATTCTTTTATACACTGAACATTCATTTGTAGTTTAAACAAGGAATATTATTAATATCAGCATTCTTTTATACACTGAACATTCATTTGTAGTTTAAACAAGGAATGTTATTAATATCAGCATTCTTTTATACACTGATCATTCATTTGTAGTTTAAACAGGGAATGGTATTAATATCAGCATTCTTTTATACACTGAACATTCATTTGTAGTTTAAACAGGGAATGTTATTAATATCAGCATTCTTTTATACACTGAACATTCATTTGTCGTTTAAACAGGGAATGTTATTAATACCAACATTCTTGTAACTATTAAACATACAATCGTTGATAAAATCAAAGAATGTTATTAATGACAGCATTCTTGTAAACATTGAATATTAAGGAATCTTACTAATACCATACCATTTAAGCATTCAAAGTATAAGTAAAAGCCAAACAAAAATACAATTAATCTTACTTAAATATGTGGGCATGATAATCCGTTTATTTCATATTTGATCCAATACCTTAGTGCACGTTTCTTACGCATTACGTTTCTTTACCAAAAAGCAACCAATATAGAAATAAAGACGAATGAGGCACTTTCAATAATCGTGCTGTTGAGCTTACTAGGTCATAGATGCAATCCCCAACCAAGACGCAATGGTTTTCTCTTATTTGGTATTGAATATGTCTGTTGTTAATAATTCAATTATGTGACAGACTAGGAGCAGATTCAAGCATCTAGATGGTCGCACTATTATTGTTAACACTTAGAATAAGGGGCGTAACTCGATATTTATTTCAACCATAGTTACGGGTCCTGTAATAAATATGCGTACTGTCTCTGGCAGGATGTACAAAGTTTTATTTGAATATCTTAAACAGTTTTGAGTTATGGCCAATGTTAAAGTTCTTGCACAACGACGACAAGGACACCAATATTATGTGATTAACTGAAATGGATGCCTCATGCGTGCGTAGGTAGTGTCCATCATCGTCGTGATATTTTTTATGGTTTTAAATAATTATATGGCATACATTAAAGCGGTGTTATAATCGCACTTCTCTCCCTAAGAGTTAATTGTATCGAGTACACTCTTTTTAAAGCCAATGTGTATGTACAGAACCTCTGATTTTGTCAAGATATGTAAAACAAAATAAAGGGTGAACTAAGAGCATGCATGTAAAGTAGCAATCGGAAGCTGACGTAATATAACATAAAGAGGAAAGTGTTACTTGTTTCAAACACTGCCGCCAAAAATGTAAAATTGTAATACGAAAAACGCAACGGCTTAAACTTAATGACGGCCGTCAGTTAAAGCGTTAACATAGCGACTAGTTGATTTTTAATTATGCTTCCTATTGAAATAGCCCCCAAGTCAAAAAGCCCCCCTTTTGGTCAAATAGCCCCAACTCACATTTTAAAATTGGTCAAATAGCCCCCCAAAAACGCCCCCACATTTTTATTTTTAGCTCCACTGGCCGAAGGCCATGGAGCTTATGTTATCACAGATTGTCCGTCGTGAGTGCGTGCGTGCGTGCGTGCGTGCGTGCGTGTGTGCGTGCGTGCGTGCGTGCGTAAACTTTTACTTTAAACGACATCTCCTCTGAAACTGATAAGCGGATTTTGACAAAACTTCACAGGAATGTTCCTTTGGTAATCCTTTACCAAAATTGCTCAAATGGTTCCGGTCCATTGCACAATATGGCCGCCAGAGCTAAAAATAGCAAAATCTTTAAACGACATCTCCTCTGAAATGGTTCGGCAGATTTTGATGAAACTTGACAGTAATGTTCCTTGGGTGGTCCTTTATTAAAATTGCTCAAATGGTTCTGGTTCATTGCACAATATGGCCGCCACAGCTAAAAATAGCAAAATCTTTAAACGGCATCTCCTCTGAAACTGATAAGCGGATTTTGACAAAACTTCACAGGAATGTTCCTTTGGTGGTCCTTTACCAAAATTGCTCAAATGGTTCCGGTCCATTGCACAATATGGCCGCCAGAGCTAAAAATAGCAAAATCTTTAAACGACATCTCCTCTGAAACGGTTCGGCAGATTTTGATGAAACTTGACAGTAATGTTCCTTGGGTGGTCCTTTATTAAAATTGCTCAAATGGTTCTGGTCCATTGCACAATATGGCCGCCACAGCTAAAAATAGCAAAATCTTTAAACGACATCTCCTCTGAAACGGATAGGCAGATTTTGATGAAACTTGACAGAATTGTTCCTTGGGTGGTCCTTAACCAAAATTGCTCAAATGGTTCCGATCCGCTGCACAACATGGCTGCCAGGGCAACAAAATAGAAAAACCTTTAAAGAACATCTTCTCAGAAACCGATGATCAGATTTTGATGAAACTTATTAGAAATGTTCCTTGGATGGTCCTTTATCAAATTTGCTTCAATGGTTTCGGTCCACTGCACAAGATGGCCCCCAGAGGTAAAAATAGAAAAACCTTTAAACGACTTCTCCTCAGAAACCGATGATCGTATTGCAATGAAACTTGACAGAAATGTTACTTGGGTAGTCCTTAACCAAAATAGCCCAAACAGTTCTGGTCTGCTGCACAACATGGGCACCAGAGCTAAGAATAGAAAAAAAACGTTAAACTACATCTTCTCAGAAACCGATTATCAGATTTTGATGAAACTTTACATAAATGTTCATCGGAATGCCCTTTAACCAAAATTGCCCAAATGGTTCCGGTCCGCTGCACAACATGGCTGCGAGAGTTAAAAATAGAAAAACCTTTACACCACTTCTCCTCAGAAACCGATGATCAGATTTTGATGAAACTTGACAGAAATGTTCCTTGGGTGGTCATTAACCAAAATTTGTTAAATGGTTCCAGTCCACTGCACACCATGGCTGCCAGAGCTAAAAAATAAAAAAAAACTTTATACGACTTGTCGTCGAAACCGATGACCTTTTTTCGATAAAACTTGACAGAAATGTTTTTTTGGTGCTCCTTTACTCAAATTGCCCAAATCATTTCGGTCCACTGCACAACATGGCAGCCAGAGCTATTAAAGTAAAAAAAATTTTTAAATAACTTCTCCTCAAAAATTGATGATTGTATTTCTATGAAACTTGACGAAAATGTTCGTTAGGTGGTCTTTGCTTGAACCTTTTGGCCAGTGGAGCACAGGCACTGATGTGCCTCTTGTTTTTATATGTATGTATGCATACTTATGTTATTCCAAAACACTTGTTAACCTTTATTTTTACAAAATGAAGTGAAATTAACATTGTTTGTATATTAATAAATTTGAAACATTTACCAAGTAAGAATAACAAACGTTTTAAAATATATCTTATAAATAAAATATTATTACATCAAATCTACGTTTTAAATGTTAAACTTTCTAAGTCATAAGTATTTTGTTTTTTTTGGTGTTTTTCTTTATTTTAATATTGATTAAGCATCAAACCTAAAGCTGCACTCTCACAGATTTACTGTTTTGAAAACTTTTTTTATTTTTTGTCTTGGAATTTTTGCGTAAATATCTGCAAACCAGTGCTAAAAGATTGCTGACAAAAAAGATCAGATTACAGATTACAGATTTTCATATTTCCGTTCGAAAATTAACATTTTATGGCTAAAACTGAAATGTTAATTAAAACATCAATTTTTGAACTTGAATATAAAAATCTGCGATTTATTTTTTGGTCAACATTCTTATATAACTAGTTTCCATGCATTTTCGCAAAAATCGGCTCGTTCCAAAATTAAGGAACAACAAGAATATATAACTTTTTTTTAAATTTTGAAGTAATTTTCACATTATTCACATCTTTTAAATACACATTTACAATGTTTGGTAAAATGTACAATATACATTAACATAGATGGAGAATGTATATCTTATGTTAATACATAGTAATAAGGTCCTTAAGCAGCTGTCACTAATCCTCTGTTTCATTTGTTTTGGGGACGGTGTGCACATATATAGAGGAAATCTTTTTTAGCAGGCCGGTGTCGGTCAGATCGCAAGATCTGTAGATGTCCCATGCAGCGAACACACGTCCATGCATGGACCTGTACGCTGCCTTCTAGTTACGCTTGAAGCGTTTTTCTGAGACCAGGCGGATATATATACACATATCTTAAAAATATTACCACTTACCTTCAAATATACATTCAAACATCTTAAAAATATTACAACTTACATTCAAATATCTTAAAATTATTACAATTTAACTTCAAATATATTTTAAAATTAAAAAAGAAGTGGGGGTTATTTGACCAAAATGGGGGCATTTTGACCAAATTGGGGGCGTTTTGACCAATGTTTTCGCAGTGAGGGCTATTTGACCAAAAGTGTGGGGGCTATTTGACCAAAATGGGGGCTATTTGACTTGGGGGCTATTTGACCAGGTTCCCATTTTACGATGTTTATGATTTATTTCACGAAAATTATTCATTTTTACTTATGCACGTTATAATTGCTCTCTACAATTAGATGTCTCTCTTACATATCTGTAACTAAACTTTTAAGCTGGCCTATATAAAAGCATTTTCTATAACCGGCTGAAAACGCCAATGTCGTGGATAAGACGTCAACACTGGCCACTATTGTCACAAAGCGTTGGTCATTGAGGTAAACATGAGTGTAGGCAAAGATGCGTGGGTATGCAGGCGATGGTCATTTTGACGTTTGTACATGATTATCAAGCGCTTGTTGCGGATCTGTGGTATAGTGGTAACACATTTGACTGTCAACTCAATGGTCGCAGCTTCGATCTCCCGCCTCACCGCACTAAAATACTTACCGTGTTCCGGGAGTGACGTTCAACGGAGTGTCCCGTGTGGCAGTGCTACAAGCCAACTTTAAAAAGAACAGAGTTGCTTAACTCAGGGTAACGGCTGCCGTTGAAAGTCATTGGACAGTCATTCAATTTTACAGTTTAAAACCCTGTTTCATCCCAGAATTTTAAGATATGTTTCATGTAAACTTAAAAGGTGTAGTGATTTCTGGACAACGGAGTCTTTGCAAGGTTTAAGAATACATTGATGAACATTTGGCTGGAAGTGGCATTTTAACATATTGGTTTATCAAAAGCCTGTCCAAGGTCACTTCATAAGGTATTAAAATCCTTCATAAGGCATACAGTCCGACTACTTCACCAATTATTTAACCTACATGGACACATATGAACCACCGATTAATTTGAACAGTCTATATACATTTGATGAGATTGTTTGGCAGTACAATCAAATGATGGCTTGATTGACAACTGGCGATTGGTCAATTATACAATATAGATAGCGGTCTGGCGAAGGCAAATCCCCTGGATGGTAAAAGTATAGTCTTGACAGTGGCATCAGTGTAGAACGGTTGGTTCATTGTTCTAAATATCTAAAAAAAATATGACCTCAAATATAAAATCAACCCAAGCAGAATTTCTTTAACTTATATAATAACTGATTTCTAAGAATGCTCTTCCCCCATACATGTAATAAAAGGCTTCCTATTACATGCTTGCCTCTTTTGTGCGTACATGTACAATAAAAAATGCTCTATTTACATTGTTTTTTTTCCGAGAGCGAGAAGCCTGTGATTTTCTCTGATCGAGAATTCATACAAGCGAAAGATAACAAGATATTTCCGTGTAGCACAAGATTGCCGTTAATGGCGAAAGCATGTTCTAGGTCAGAAATTTGAAAGTCTTGTTAAAGCACAGTTTGATGACCGCCTTAATGAAAGCCTTAGGAAAGATTTTGTATTTAGCGATTGTGAAAAAGGAGGTTACCTAACATAAGAGGTATTATTAGTGTGGCTAGTAGTAAACTTTCATTACGAAACACCCTTAATCTCTTGTAATATTCGAAAGATATTTCTCATATAAGACATGCTTTCTTTGCAATGTCTCTCAGAGAGAGTTAATCATAAACGACAAAAGCTTCTTATAAAAAGGCAGGATAAATATCTGTTCTAATATTACACAAAGTTACGAACACCTTATTATTGTCGCTGAAAAGTAATTTGAGCTTGGTAATATTCATTTAGGCTCATTCTGGTCGGGGTAAAAAGGCTTTATATGGATGTAAACAAATGCCCGAGATATAATTATAAATTCCCTATGAAAATATACCATTCTTAAAAAAAGATCAAACTAATGTAAACTTGATACTGTTCAACATGATGGCATTAGGAAAATAGTGCATTATCAGTTTCCTTACGCAATGCCAGTGTCAAGCGTGATTTTATCGTAAAGCTGTGAAAAGTGGGAACAATCATAAAGCTTAACTCACTGGAAATTCTGCATTGTCAAAGGAACCGTTTTCTTGGTGTTTGGTCAACTCGGTTTAGCGCAAAACAATCGCAATAATTTCATTTACAAACACAAGTAGTGTTTGTTTGTAAATGTGTTTTAATTTGCGATTTAATTCTTTTTATTAGCACACAAACGTATTGTTTAAATCATATAGTTTATGTTTAAAGGCTTTTGGTAGAAATTTGATTCTTAAAGTATCTGTATTAAAACAAATATTTAAACTATGACTATATTGCTGAATAAAATCGCGGAAAACTTAGTGGACGCGGCCTATTCGCCCTCTACACCGACGTCAATTACGTCACTTCGTTTTTCGTTGTTTTTTTTTTGCTTAAATGGAAAAGCGCCCAATATTGATTTATTTTATAAAGTCTGACAGTGTTCATATTGTTGTATTGGATATTATTAAACAATATCGTTTTGATAGCCTTGTGGTTGAGCGTTGAACGGAAGGTCGCGGGTTCTATTCCCGGCCTCCTTAAGTTGAAGTCATTTTTTTTAATAAAAAGGGAAGGTATATTAAAAAATATATTATATAATAAAAAGGTTTTTTTAACCAATTTATTCAAATGTTGTAAATGTTGGAAACTGGAATCGAAGCTGATAAAGCATTGGAATTATAAAACTGTCATTTTCTTTCTTATCCCAAAAAATATCTCATTTTTCAGAATATTGATTTGAAGAGCTTTCTTTAATTATGAATATCTTAAGAATCTTGAAATCATGCTGTTCTGCTATTGACGTCGATACTGCTATATGTGTCGTTTAAGTTTTGGAATCGTAAAGTTAAGGTGAATTAAGCATCATAACGTAAATATATATGTATATATTCGCACATGAAACATTTGAATGTACCCATCTATACATGTACATGTGGCATTTACTTTTTCAGACTGAACAGTTCGAGACAGGCGTTTGCATTACTGTAATATGATATATATATATACAGTATATTGTATATAATATAATTAAGCATTTGATTTTATTTGACTTGTTCGTGTGTTGTATACTTTTCTAATAACGTTGTCTGAATACCACCAATATTTAACGAGCCCTTAAAGGCCTATTTTAGGAATGTTTGGCATGATAATCCCCTGCTGTGCATTTCCTGCTACTTGCACTAGTGTCCCTGAAGGGGCCAATTTCCTGTGTATTCGTTTATTGGCTCAGGGCTATTTAGGGTCCATTTTTATAATAAAACATCCAAAACTGCACAACAGGATACTCAGCTCGGAGATCTGATAAGACAATTTGGCAATTAGATTAAGATCAATTAACAGAGGTTGTGTACAAATACACGTTGTTGTTGTTTGTTTTGTTTTTTTTGTTGTTGTTGTTTTTTTGTTTTTTTTTGTTTTTTTTTGGTGGGGGGTTATCGGCCCCTTACCAAATCGGCCACTAATTGAAACGGTTACCTTATCGGCCACTTACCAAATCGGCCCAATCCTGTGGACGTTTCGGCCCCTGTTAACGGAGACGTTTCAGTCCTTATTTTTATTTCTTATATTTTCAAATTTAAATTGAAAAAAACCCATAAAATTTCAATTTTTATTTTTATAGAAGTTGTAATGAGATATGTTTATTTACATCAAGCCATATATGCATAAAAGGTTTTGATAAAAAAATATATTTAAAAGAAAATATCTTTATACTTGAACACAAATATACATATGAACATAGCCATTTATTCATGAGAATCTTAAAAAAAATCGAGTTAAAAAATAAATCTTTATACTTCAAACAAATATTGAAATAATATTCAAACTAATATACTTAAGTATTTTGCTAATATTTACAAGTTGTATAATGTCAGATATGTGTTTTACATCAAGTCCACTGAAAAAACTGTATCAAGCTGCTATCGCCCGCCGTAGATTGCACCAACATTTTTCAAAAACTCCTCGCACGTGACCTCATGCGAGTCATATGAGTTCCACTCAGCAATGATCGAGGCGCCAATGTATACATAACGCTGTCGACTCTGACGGCCAAGGGCTGCCTCCGACACGAGATGATGCGTAAGCGTGACCCTCTTTGACTCCCTCAACAGCAGGCTCGTCGCTAGTAAGAGGCCTTCATCCCCAGGTGCTGAACGTGGCGCAAAACGGACTGACACCAGTGAAAGGCACGCCCATTTAGCTGAGTCCCCAGGAAAAACGGAACGGAGGGCCTGCCATAGACCTTAAAGGTAAAATATTATGATCCATCCATCTCTTTACATATTTTATATGAACATTTTTAATTTTACCATGATGCATGTATAATTTGACAAATTATGTTTTTTTCTTTATATTCAAAATTAAAAATAAAATAAAAAAATAAGGGGCCGAAATGTCTCTGTTGAAATTCAGTAAGTGGCCGAAATGTCTCGAGCCAAATAAATTAAGGGGACGAAATGGCAGGGCCGAAACGTCAGGGACCGATTTGGTAGTAGGCCGATTTGGTAAGGGGCCGATTTGTCTCGCTCCCACTTATAGAAGGTTTCAACTAGGCCTTTAAATGTCACATATACCATAACCTCTAATTGGCACGTTGGAATACACGTACATGTACCTGTATCTGATAGAATGTCACCAGGTTGACAGTATGGCGTCATGTTCTTATGACCCTTTGCCAGTATAGCTTCATGGTCTTATGACCCTTTACAGGTATAACATTACAATTGTACACTACCTTCATGCAACTGTCTGTCACCGTAAGGAGAGGTGTTATCCCCATTTCCGTGTACATCCGTGTCAGTAAAAACAATATGCCAATTTGATTTGTTTTCATAAGAATAATCGCGTTATTTTCGAAATGATTATATAACTCCAAGCGTTTTATAGGTTTTACAGGTTCGTTTTTAACGCGACAACAATTCTCAAAAATATTTGATATTGACAGTAGTGAATAGTAGTGAATAGTAGTGAATCTTGACCCTTTCAGATAATTATTTCCTAGTGAGGTATCTGTGCGACGATAAACTCCAGGTCAGATCCAGATGTCATGTAAAGAATGAAGGACCGGTAAGTGTTCATAATGTACATGTTCATACTTATATAAATATACAAAAACATGAGAAACAAATGCGATGTAACATTGAACTCATCAAATGATTATTTTATGCGTTGAATTATAACTCATGTCAAACCTTTATAATGATACAATTGAACATATACACACATATTGATATAATGTGTTTAAACATGTAAACACTTTTATGATGATGATTTGATTTCGTGTTTTTAAATTACTTTGATAAAAACACTTTTTGTATATTGTTGTAACAGTTGCAATGTTTAATGTTGAATGTACTGCATTAATGATAATCCTTTTGCCCTCTAAGTAGCGTCAATGTCATGGTCTTTGCGAACAACCTTTTTATTTCAAATTTATTTTAGAAATAAAATTCAACGAGTTATTCAATTTTGATAACTTATAATAATAGTTATTGGCAGATTATGATGATGATGATGATGATGATGATGATGATGATGATGATGATGATGATGATGTGTATTAGTGTTAATTAAAATACCATTTAAATAGTTTGATTTGAAGACATATTGAACCTACGACCATTTAGGCAATGAGCACATTGAACGTCTTCATTCTATTATATAATTCTGAATTTATTCAGATCTCGAAAATATCAATCGTGTCATTTCATAACCATACTGATTACCGTTGAATGTGGTGGCGTCATTTTCCTTAATTAATGATGATGATGGTTTAATAATGTATGCATGGATATTTATTCATTTAAAAAGACAACTTAATAAATCTTTACAAATGACGTCATGTCGACATGTATAGTACATTAAACTCCACATATAGACGGCCGTATTGTGAAAAGGTTTGTCGAAGTGTTTTAAAAAACTAAACTTTCAATCAAAACTCTCAATCAAACTCTAGTAAAAGACCGAAGCTATGTAAGCGGCGTAGACTGCACTTTGTTTTATTTAAAATGGTGAAGAATTAGTGAATTAATCTTTGTTCGAAGCAAATATTTGTCTTCCGACACAGCATTTATGACGCAATCTATCACGTGGTATACATACACTGTATACTGAGACTCTGGACATAGAGACGATTGGAGAAGCTACGAAAAAATGTTCAATAGAAAACAGTATGATGTGATGTTTCTGGTAGTTTGATGTGTTTACCTGTACCTGGTATCTTGGCGTACTTGATTGGTGCTTCTGAAATCAAACTGGTTTCTCGCAGAACGGGACTTCTTTACAAAAAATCATTTTTGACTGTTATCGATGCAGTAGAAGCTGAAACAAAATTTACACAATATATATAAGATTTGTTTAGTCCACGTGTAATGAGTGTTTTGTTTGTTTGTTAGATAAGCGCTGGGTCTGTGTTTTCAACACAGTTGGGGTCTCAGCGCCAATGTGACGATGCCTTGGTTCTGGCGTCAGGGACAGAGGTCGAGATGAGGGCAAGGCTACGCAAAGAGCTGAATCCAAGACAACCGAAAGCTAAATGGCAAAAGGTAAGCATTATTATTGCAAGCAAGATCAGTGAAACATTATTGTCATTCTCAAACACTTAATCGTAAAAAATAACGAAAAGCTTAAACAAATGAAAGGATATAGGCACAATTATGCCCCGCTAGATGGCGAATGCTTCTGCATGTAATTTACTAGAAGATGAATTTAAGATGAATTGTCAACTGCAAACACAAACTTTGGTATTTATAGGGCAATGGAATTAAGAGAGAGAGATATTATCATTAAACTCATTTTCACTCTAATATGAACCATATGTGGTCAATGATAGTTATAGATATTATATACATATTTTAAAATCAGTGGCGATAAGCATGAACATACAAATGTATATTATTTTTGGTTAGTTATACAAAATAAAATATATTATTGTACAACAGGTGCAGAAGGATGCGCGGGGGAAAAGGTTGCCCAGATGCTAGCTACTGTTGAAGTGGATATTGCTACCGTTTCCAAAGCCTTTGCATCATCAAACCCGTTATCTCTACCAATGTTGGCAACAGCACCGACATCCGAAGCAGCTGTGCCGGCTGCCAGGACAGACGCCGACGTTTCGTTTCCCGACGTGCCCCCAGCATTGGCGCCCGTAGCAGTTGCGCCAGCTGCTATTACACATGTAGTTGTTGCGCTAAGCGCTGTCGTTCCAACAACCGCAACCGTTGCGCCAGCAGCCATGACAAGCGTCGACGTGCCGACATCCGAAGTGCCCACAACCTTGGCGCCCGCGACAGTCACACATGCAGATTTTGCGCCAAGCACCTACGTTTCGACACCCGAGGTGTCCACGACGCCAGCATCTGAAACGCCCGCCAGATGGCCGTCTTTCCGTATGGCTCGGCCGAGCCAAGATGATGGCATGCTGTACACCATATTGGCTTCCCTTGAAAACCACAACCGCCAGATATCCAACCAGCTAGCGAACTACAATCGCCAGGTGCTGAGGCAAATAGAGGCAATCAACAAGAAGGTCGATGCGTTGAGGGCAGTTGTCGACGTTTCGACTGTTGTAGCGAAACCTCAGTGCTTTCAGCGCTTTGATTGTTTTAGTTGCTAACGTTAACAAACTACTGCATGTAAATCAATACTGAAAGCGGTAAAAATATCACTTTGAAAACCAGGATTCCACAGAAGTTCATGTTGTGTCGATCAGTTAGTGAGTGCTAGAATACTGTATATGCTAGTCATGCGATGACCAAAGGCAGAATGGTATTCGATGCAGTACAGCTTATAAAGTCTTGCGGAATAAAACTGTAATAAACTCGTTTTCGAAACTGATCATTGTCATTGTTTCAATTCGTCAATATTAAAGGGGCTGTAATCCGTATGATAAATTAGCGAAAAAAAAAATTGTCGAAAACTGACATAAACTTGGCATCGATGTGTACAATGCATTGAAACTTACTTACTGAAGTAACAATAAAGATCGCCACCAATCATCTTCAAGATGCCCAAGAAGGGGTCAGGTGCATAAAAAGCACGTAACATGTGTCTTTCTTGGCTTTGCTATTAGTGTCTTTAAACATATTACTATGGCCGTCTTTTTAATACGTAAATTGGATGGTTACAAACAGGCTATCAAAAAAACAAGCGATTTTCCAGGCATGTAAGGCTTAAAGAGCTTACTATAATAATAATAATAATAATAATAATAATAATAATAATAATAATAATAATAATATCTTTATTTAGAGAAGGTATAAACACATTATGACATAATTACAGGTTCAACCATAACAACATTTTCTGTGAACAAAAACTAACAAACAAAAACAAAATGCATTTGGTAAATCATAAAACATCTGCATCGCACTTATACATTCCTATACAAGAACTTTTGATGTTTCGAATATGATTATTCTTTACAAATCATGTTTAATTAACATAACAATTATTTCAATATACATCATGTACACGCCGACAGACACTCAATAAAACACAACAATTTATAAAACAACAGTTATTTCAATCTTTAAGATAATGAAAAGATGATATACCTTTTTGAAACTAATGATATGCACATTTCAAGAGGTGCACTTTATAATTATGCTTAAATGTGTTTAACTTTTTTGCATTTCGTATTTCATCCGGAATAGTTTTCCAAACCTTCATACTGTAGTACGAAAAGGAATCCTTGAAATAGTTAGTTCGCGGTGTTTGTATCAAAACTATATCTTGTTTTGAAGTTGATCTTAGAGAATAGTGTTCATTATTTGCAAAGATAAACAAATCAGACATATACCTCGGAGCCTTTCCATTAAGGGTATTATAGACAAGGGTTGCACAGTGATATTTACACCTGTCTGTAAATGTTAGCCACTGAAGTTCTTGTAACAATCCGTTTGAAGATGATCGTTAAGGAGTTTTAAGAATGATTTTTGCAGCCCTATTTTGCAAGGATTTAACTTTATGTAAGTAACTTGAGTTTCCTTTGCCCCAAATATGACAACAATAATCTAAAATTGGAAGGATATATGCATTGTAAAACAAACGTTTCATCTCATCATTGAGGTAGAACAAAAGATGTTTCAAAAGTGAGATTTTACAGTTGATTTTTTTTGCAAACAATTTCTATTTGCGGACGCCATTTTAGGTTATTATCAATATATATTCCAAGGAGTTTTTGCACAGTCACATTTTCTAATGCTGTTCCATCGATTGTAAGATTTAATTTACTAACTCGTTTTGTTTTTATATAGTTCCGATAACCATACACTTGGATTTAATTGGATGCAATGACATGTTATTTATTTGGCACCAATCGACAACGAGATTAAGATGTCGTTGTTGTTTACTTTCAATGATGTTTACATTACTACCGGTTTCATGCAATGTTGAGTCATCTGCAAATAAATCGATGTTCATATTTGTTTTACAAAGCGCAATATCATTGATATATATATAAGAAACAGCAGTGGACCAAGAATGGATCCCTGAGGTACTCCTGATGATATTGGAAGCAAGCCAGACTGTATGTTTCCGACTTTAACTAATTGTTTTCTATTAGATACGTAGGACTTAAAAAAAACTTTATCGTATAACTGAATAAGTACTTACTTATGCAACTAAAGCCTTGATTAGTTATTTGAATGACGTTATGAAATCCATGACAGCTAAAGGACATATGTGGAAGCAAATAATACTTAAATCTAATTATAGTACACGCATTGTCTTCCTACGGGATTTAAAGTACACGGAAATAAATCAACTAACGCGGCGTTGACTTTACTTTTAATCACGGAGAAGTTTAGGTAAACACGTCATTAAGAAACAAAATGTTCCAGACATGCAGACATGTAGAGCATCATTACATGCAATTCGGCAATCAACATGACAACAGATAATATCCCTCGTACTCAGTAAGCTAATAATAGTTCTAGTATTTAAGACCAGGCTTCTTCTACGCAGGCACGTGTGTTGATCTCTACCCTTAAAGCTAAGCATCATTTCAGAATATTTGTAGAGACACCACGTGTTTTGAACAATAGTTTTTAATTCCATTATCGCGTGTATTAACGCAACGTGAGAAAATGATATTTTTAGCCATAATGCAGCCATTACAGGGCGCGGGCAGACCTTTATAAACTCATCATGACGGGTTTCTTGTCCAGCACTCTTGTTAAGAAATAATGGTTGAGTACGTGCCTTCCATGACAAACTCGATTATGACATAATTGAAATGAGTGTGAACTGTCTGCAAAATATTAATCGGTGTCTGATTGTTTCATTATTATGAATTGTACACGGGAAGGGCTATTCATAAAATAGTATGTAAATATTGGTGTCTGTTTTCAGACTGTTTATTGACAGGAGTTATCCCGTAGCAGCTTGTAAAGCAAGAATCACTTTGTTATGTAAAAAAAATAGGACTCAAGACGATAGCGGTGCAAAAATATGGCATTTTTCAGTACGCAAACTTAAACGATAGTTAGACTGATTCTGGTTGAGAATAAAGGAGTGCTGATTAGCTTACACTGACAATATATTTAATGCCAGCTATTTAATCCATAGTATACCATACATAAATGTGCACCTTCTTTGTATATATAAAGTCGATCGGTCCGTTTATCACTGTAGTTCGAATAAAATCCAGTTTTATGACGTCACCGGTCCATATAATATTTTGGCCGATCCGGACCTCGCTAAAATTGTAATATGGACAGCTGACGTCATACAACTGGTAGGTGCGGCTTGCTATTTTCACAATTTATTGGATCTAGGATTTTCAGTTGAAAGGTGTTCACGTGATACTCATGCTCCAAATAACTATGGTTATCGTTTGATAGATCTATGTAAGTCTGCTAACCTATACATAGCTAATGGAAGGCTAGGCAAAGATATTGATATTGGTCAGTGTACATGTATAAGCAGTACTCTTATAGATTATGTTTTGTTATCGCCGGAATTATTTCCCAGAACTGTACATTTTTATGTGCAGGAACATGATCCATTGTTTTCTGATGTTCACTCTTGTGTAGAATTTAGTATTAATATGTCATTATATTTAAGTGATGACTATGTTAAAAATGATGTTGATTCCACTGATGATGTTGTAAAAATACCAATATGGGATAATAATGCAAAAAAAACAATTTGTAAGTCACATTGACGAGTTAAAGATCACTGCTTTGGCAGATGAAATAGACAGCTTAAGTATTAGTAAACAGTATACTGTTGATGTTGTTAATCATTTGACAAATAGTGTTTCTAATATTTTAACTAATGCTGCTGACAAATCTCAATTGTTGTTAGAAAAGAAAATTGTTAATAAAACACCTGTTCGTAAACACTTGAGAAAGAATGGTATGATAATGATTGTAAAGTTGCTAGAGCTAATTACATAAAAAGTAAAAATAAGTACAGATTTAATAGAACAAATGAAAATTTTGCTTCCTTAGTTAACAATAGTAAGTCTTATAAGAAATTTATGAATAAGAAAATGAATACTTTCAAAGGGAGTGTAAATAAAAAGTTAAAAAATCTTCGTAATTCTGATCCCAAAGCTTTTTGGGGATTATTAAATAAATATTGCGATGAAAAGAAGAAAGCCTTGTCTAGCATTTCTAAAGATGTATTTTATGAGCACTTTGTCAAGTTAAATCAAACTTCATCAACCAGTGATGCAGATATGTTTTCAGAAATTGATTTTGATTCAATCTCGGGCAATAATGAGGAATTAAATATGGTATTTAGTATTGATGAAATTAGATAAGCGGTACACAGCTTGAAAAACAATAAATGTCCTTCTTCATTTGATTATATTTTAAACGAATATCTTAAGTATAATGGAAGTGAGTCTTTCTTATTACTTGTTTGCAAACTATTTAATATCATTTTCGATTCTGGTGTATTTCCAGAGGTTTGGAGTAGAGGCATCATTTTCCCAATTTATAAAAACAAGGGTAGCATCAATGACCCGGATAATTATAGAGGCATTACAATTTTAAGTTGCATGGGAAAATTATTTACGACTGTCCTAAATAACAGATTAAATAAACTCTTTCCTGGTTAACCACAATTTGCTCTGTGAGGAGCAAGCTGGTTTCAGGGAAAAATTATAGTACCATTGATCATGTTTTTTTCATTTGATAGTGTTAATAGAATAGCTTTGTGGCATAAAATCTTAAAATAATATAGATGGTAAATGTATTAAGATAATTAATAGTATGTATGATATTGCTAAGTCATGTGTTAAAGTTGGTAATTCATTATCAGAGTTTTTTTGAAACCTTTTCTAAAAGTACCTTTGAATGTTTAAGTGATGATGATGTAGATGTTTACCTACGCCTTTATATATTACTTCATGCTGATGACACAGTTATTCTCGCCGAATCTCACGCCGACTTGCAAGCGGCATTGAATGCCATGCTAGAATATTGTAATATGTGGGATTTAAAAGTTAATCCTAGTAAAACTAAAGTTATTGTATTTTGTAAGTCTAAAAGAACATTACTGAAAGAACAGGATTTCTACTATGATATATATTGTTGATGAGTTTGTGTATCTTGGTGTTATGTTTAGCTACAATTGTAAATTTACTAAAACTAAACAACTTTTGGTAGATCAAGCTCGTAAAGCAATGTTTGCACTTATAAAGAAATCTCGTAAACTTAACTTTGCTTAGGCCACTACTTTTATATAAATTGGTTTACAAAACCGGCGGGTCTAATTTTCCGAAAAGTACAAAAAAAATAAAAAATGATTTTCACTTTTTTTTCAAAATTACTTTCCCGACCGTATTGATTTTGGTGCGAAACGAAAGAAAAACGAACAGATAAGAGTACGAATGCAGTAGATCTCGACTGGTTTGTTGTTTCTTAGGCGTATTCGCCAATTTATAGTGATAGCATGTGTGCCAGTCAACTGTTATGGCAGCGCCGTTGGCAATGGTAGAATTGACGATAGCAGTCATTCTTTGTATGAAATAATTAATTTAAAGATGCAGGAGTTGTTAAAATAACAATAGCAATAAACACTAGCAAATTTAACAGCCGACACGAACAATAACTGTCACGTGATTGTTGTTTTTCCCCGCCAATTTAGGTCATGAAAATATTGTTGTTTATAGATAAAAAAAAGTGTCAGCGGCTGCCATCGAATTAGTAGACACAAATATCTGAAAATAATGTGTGAGAAAAACATTTTATAACATGTTATGGTTAAATATCAAATAACAGTGCACTAAGTGTGAGTGGTGAAATCGAAAGTAAAATTTCTAAGTTGACACCGGTGACCTAGTTTCACAAGTTCGGTCGGTGGTGTTTATGGATTTTAAATCACAGAATGGTTTGGAAATACTTGTCATTGAGTCAATGTAAAGCTTGTGTTTATTCTAGATTACATGTTTATTCATGTTTGGGATAGAAGAGTAAAAACAATGACAGAGTTAAACACATGTGTCAATGACATTTACTAATGCCTGCGAGTTGTGTGCAAAACATTTAGATAAAACAACACGGAAAACTATTTTGAATAAGTCCATTTCAATTTGTAATGAGCTTGATAGTTCACTGTTAATGAAATTTGTTGTTGTAACCAAGGAATACTCTTTAAAATGAAAAATAAACAAGCATGAAGTATAGATGCCCTGTGAATGCATGTATACACAAAATGGCGGAGTTGGAAGAAGATGAAAATATCTGATACATAATTATGGATTTCTCTGTCAGTTTACTATCATTGGTACATAATGTTAAGTCACATACTAGATTTATTATTTTGCTATGTGATTTTTATGTACTGATGTGGTAATTTGCTGCAAGATTTGAATTTGAAATGGATATGGTGAACATCCCATGGTAATTATCCCTGTCTGAAAATATCCGGACTTTGCATGGATCGGGTAACATGCAACTAGTACCAAGCATGGTAAGGGTTATTAAAACTCAAATCTAGGTCTAGTTTGGTTTTTAGTTTTTCAGGAATTGTTTTCATAATATTAAAACTCAAATGTCTTCATAAACTGTTATTTCCTTATTTTCAAAATTGTTAATTATTTCACTTTATTGACATTTTCCAATATTGAAAAAACTGAAACAACATTTAGAAAATGTAATGAATTGTTTTAATACAGTGCAATTTTTGTGTTTTTTAATGCGTAAAATTCGCTTTATCTTCTTTTTTATTTTTTTTATATTGGTCAGTTTTTAAGTGTTCTGCATTCACTTTTGCTTTAGCATACCGTTAAAGCTAAACAATTGTCTTGCTGAGTGATATTCAATGTATCTTTGATAGTTTATACGTGTAAACATGTTAAAATGTCAAGCAAATGATATAAATTTTCAATGTTTTTATGTTGTTCTCTGATTTTCACCCTTTAAGAGTATGTTTTGTGACTTTTTTCCTGTTTTTTTTTTTTTCGACCACCCGGTGGACATTTTTACCAAAAATTCTTATAAACCAAAAAATAAAAAAGGAGTGGCCTTACTCTTTACAATTGTATTTGTTTAATTCAATGATTGTACCAATATTATTATATGGTTCAGAGGTATGGGCTATGGAGGATCTTAAGATATTAGATCAATTTCAGTTAAAATATTGTAAACTCATTTTAAATTTAAAACAGTGTACCCCTAATTGTATGATTTATGGTGAACTTGGTTTAAAGCCAATTTCTTTACAAGCTAAAACTAGGCTTTTGACCTTTTGGAGCAAAATAGTAAATTCTGCTGATGATGTGAGCAGCATTGAAATTAGTCACTTATTGTATAATACTGCATATTCTTTGCACAATGATAATACCTCTGGCTTGAAGTTCCCATGGCTTTCCTTTGTTAAGAATACTTTAAATGATTTAGGATTAAGCATGTACTTTGTACAAATGTATAATCATGTTGTTAATACTGAATATGTTCGAACTAGTATAAAGTGGAATAATGAGTTGCACGCCGAATATAGGCGAAATATAATTGCAAAATTACCTGCATTCAACTCTATAATCCGTGATAATTTGTTAAAGAGTAAAGATGCTATCAATGCATGTTTAAGTAAATTTACCGAAATTATTGTTAATGTAACGGACCCATTATTTTGTAAAAGTAAAGTCTGCTCTGAAAAAAATTGTAGTGAACATAATTTTAGTAAAAAGGCAAAGTGGTTTGATGACCAGTGTAGAAATGCCAAATATATTTATCTGAAGTCATTAGGGAAATTTAATGCATGTAACAATGATAGCAATAGACAAGATTTGTGTATTAATAAAATGGCATACAAACGTTTGATTAGAATCAAACGCCGCCGATATGAACTAAATAAAATGAGTATTGAACGTCTTCGGCATCAAAAGCCAAAAGACTTTTGGAACCATTTTAGTAAAAAGAAGTCTGTTAATAATGATATTTCTGTTGAACAATTTTATGAATATTTTTCTAATTTGAATGATAATATGCGTAACGCAGATAATGTAAATGCTGATGACGATGATTGTTGTTTTGAAGAATTAGATTTTCCAATCACTGTACGGGAAATTGAAACTATCGTAACACAATTAAAGAAAAATAAAGCCTTTGCAAGTGACAAGCTGATTAATGAATATTTTATTGTATCGTGTGATATTTTGGCTTCCCATTTAGTTGATATTTTTAACGGTATTTTGAATACCGGTTATTTTCCCGATCAATGGATGGAAGGTATAATTATAGCACTTTTTAAGAAAAATGACCCCAGTGATGTGAATAATTATCGGGGTATTACTCTTGTAAGTTGCTTTTCAAAGATATTTACTGGTATTATAAATAAACGAGTCTCAGATTGGGCCGAAACTAATGATGTTATAAGTGACACACAATTTGGTTTTAGGAAGGGACGGTCCACTGTGGACGCTATTTTTGTACTCAATGCTGTTGTTAATTAGTGTCTAAACGACAATAAAAGATTAGCATGTGCATTTATAGATTTTAAAAAGGCCTTTGATAGTATTTATAGAAATGGTCTATGGCTAAAATTATACACGTTAGGAATTCGTGGAAAAGTATTACGTATTGTTAAAAATATGTATGCAAAGGTCAAAGTGCGTGTTAGATGTTGTTCTTATTCGGATTTTTTCAAATGCTCTGTTGGTTTAAAACAAGGCGAAGTTATGTCCCCTTTGCCTTTTTCTTTGTTTCTAGAAGATTTAGAGATGTTTTTGCAAAATGATATCAATAGTGATATTACAATAGATGATATATTATTTATATTAATGCTATTTGCTGATGATATGGTTATACTTGGCAAAATTGTTGAAGAATTACAAAAAAAGTCTTAATCTTTTATATGAATACTGCGAAACATGGGGACTAGAAGTTAACCCTGATAAAAGTAAAGTCATTGTGTTTAGAAAAAGAGGCAATGTTAAAGTTACTGAGAACTGGCTATATGGAGATAAACCTTTAGAAGTTGTAGATAATTTTAATTACTTAGGCACTGTATTCAACTACACCGGAAGTTTCGTTCTAAATCAAAGCACTTTAGCTGGTAAAGGTCTAAAGGCATTAAATGCTTTGTTAGTGAATGTCAAACCTTTTATACTTAAGCCAAGTACTATTTGTCAATTATTCGATTCTTTTGTTGTTTCAATATTAAATTATGGATGTGAGATATGGGGGTTTAGTAAAAATAAGGAAATAGAAGGTATACATTTGAAATTCTGCAAAACAATATTGCATGTTAAAATCTCAACTTGTACAGCAGCTGTGTATGGCGAGTTAGGTAGATACCCCTTGCATAGTAATAGATATGTTAGAATTATCAAGTTTTGGTGTAAAATATTAGAAAGTAATAATATTACTGTACTGCTTTTATATGAAAGTATGTTGGTTGATGTTGCAAGAGGTAAAAGTAATTGGGCATCAAATGTAAAGACTTTATTAGATAATGCAGGTTTTACGGATATTTGGTATCACCCAAATGGCACGAATGTAAAATATTTCCATGTATTATATAAACAAAGATTGTTAGACCAGTTCAAACAAACATGGTTTAACTCTGTACATATTAGCCCTGTTTTATTTATGTATAGAGAATTAAAACATATATTTGAATTTTCAGTTTATTTGGACAATGTACCGAAAACTTACAGCATTGCTTTTACAAAATTAAGGTTATCTTCACACCCTTTACGTTTTGGAACTGGTCGATACGGCAATGATAGAATAAATCATGAGCAACGGTATTGTTTAATATGTGGTTCTGGTGATTTGGAAGATGAGTATCATTTTGTCTGTATTTGTAAAGCATATGAAAATATTCGGAAAAAGTATCTTTCGAAAACCTACTATGTAAAACCAAGTGTTGTCAAATTCATTGAACTTTTACAAACAGTTAATACTAATGTTCTCCTACGGTTGTGTAAATTTATTCATGAAGCATTTGTTATACGTTCTAATATTGTTAACATTGTAGTGCAATAATAGAAATGGATTTAAATTGTTCTTTGTTGGATGAATAACGTAGCAGTCCAACCTCTTTTGATATCGTTATTTAAGCATACATATGTGTAATAATTTTCTCCTTCATCTATATACTTAATATGCAATTTATTGATTAGAAATGGTTATGTCACGTGATATATAATGTAAATTTAACTTATCATGTAACAAGAAACAATATGTTTACGTTACTTAATAAATATGTTTGAATCTTGAATCTTTGATTTACAACAGGTTAATAGTGTTATTGTTTTTAAGAATATGGTTAAAAACAGATTATCTGACTAATTTATTCAAAATTGGTATAGTATTGTTTCAAATTCACCAGAATGTCAAATGTTTAAAGTATACAAAAAGATTTTGGGTTTGAAAGCTATATTGATATACTACCGAAGAATCTTTCATTGTATTTGCTTAAATTTAGAATTATGAATCACAAATTTACTATTAAAATAGGGCGTGGTCAAAATGTTGAGAGATTTCGTAGAACATGTCATTTGTGTAGTAGTAATCGTTTAGGTGGTTAATTTCATTACTTGTTTGAATGTTAACATTTTCCAGACGTGAGAAAGAAAAAAAATTAAATTGTACTTTTGTCGTAACTCTAATTGTATTAAGTTAGATCAATTAATAAACAGTAAAAGCAAAAAAGAACTTATTAAATTGGCTATATTTTGTAAGTTCCTTTTATCTAAATAGTCATTCTCCTTTAAAACAATACGACTTATTTGTCTTAGTATTTCCTATTATAGGAAACTGTATGTAATTTATGTCTACTTCACTCGTAGGTTCCGTAGACCTAAGCAATCACCGTCTACTCTGCCCTCCCCCCACAACTTTCTAAGGGCCGTCCCCCAATATTCCAAGCCCGCTTCCACAGTGACAAATGAGATGCATTTTCCCCGCCCGTCTCTACTCTTCTAAGAAAAAAAAACTCTTTAATTAATCGCTGCATTTCAATTTTAAGTTTGGTTCCGAAATCTGATGGCGGATGCTACCTTATAAGCCATCTTAACTTTCCGAGGAACGGTAACACCGTGAATGACGGTAATATCATAGCTAGCCAGCATGCAGCGAAATAAACCGTCAAAAGTTTAAACGTATTTAGTCACAGGATCATAACATTTTCGAGAAAATGAACTACGATTTAAATGTTCCTTCCGGTGCCAGCTGCGCGTCATACCCTGAGATTACGTAATTGTTTTTGTTTTTCGGTTTTTGTTGATCGTGTTGTTGTTGTTTTTGTTGTTGTTGGTTTTTTACCGTCATCCACTGGCTTATCACGTGCACCATTAATAACCCACTAGATAATTGATATATCGATGACTTCATTCTATTTATTGAATTAGCAATTGTCAAATCTTGCTTTCTATTTTCCATCAAGTTCGATGTCGTATGTAAAAGCCTGGAAGTGCCCATTAATAGCAATGACCTTCCAAAGTATTGTCTTTAGGTGTGGAACTAAATATCGGACAAATGGAAATATGTATTCCCGAACAAAGATTTGTTGCATAAAAGTCTATTATATTTGATTATTTAATTAGGGAAAATATAACGCTACCGGAATTTCGGTCACTGACATTTTGTTATTGTCTTTGGACCTAGGGAGTCGTTCAAATAGGTCAATCACGTGACGATCCCGATGACACGATGTTGGATGTAAAATCTCAGTTTTAAAAAATAAAGGTAACAAATGGAACGCTGGAAGATCTTTGCATAAGGCCGCCTTTGAATCAAATTTTAACGAAGTCTTTTCGAGTTCCTTAACCGCGATTGTGTTTTAGACGGCGCATTATTTCCAATGGCCACTTAGAAGCAGTGGCGTAGCTACATTAGGCCTTGTTGGCCTAGGCCTAAAACTTTTTTGAAAAATGACAAATTTTAAGCAACCTAAATTTTCAATAAAAATTCTGGCTACTCAATCACTTTGAACAAAAGTTTGTGGGATTTTTAACCGAAGCAAGTTTGATGTTTATTTGAACTACGTTCAGGGTGTATTGCTTGATTTTATTGTTATCAGTGCAAATATGATTCAGTGTGTGTAATGTTCATATAAAAGTACAATATCTAACATAGGACTATTGGGCCTACAAGTTTTCTAGGCATAGCTACGCCTCTGAAAAGGAATGCACCTGCACTAACGAGAATTAACTTTTATGGGAACGGTCCGGGTTTTGACAAGTATGCTTTTGAGTGACACAGAGTTATAATACATCGAATTGATTATGGGGCTTTAGTAACCATTATTATAAAGCAGTTCACGGAATCAAACGAATTATGCAAATTCTTAGAAAGTTTCTTGTAATATGCAGACGTTATATATCTTCAAAGCTTCTTTTTTCGCACACAGCTAATCAATATCGCTAATTCTAGTTATCTTATGCGATAGGAAGACCTTTGCCAGCTGGTACCAGAATCGGCGGAAAGGGTACCAGTCCTAAGTTTTCTGAGAATGGTATACGGTATCAGACTCCTTGATTTATAACAATGACGTCATAACAAATTTCTTAACCCACATGGGAAAATCTTAAAGATATTGAAACATTGCGACTGCACATTGCAGATCTTGGCCAAAAAGAACGAAATCAGCATATTCTGTTGGCCTTCTTCGGGTCTGGTATGGCATGGAAAATAACTGCATAACGACCGTCTATAGTTAACCACGCGTTAGCGTTTGATGATATTAAATAGTAATTAACTCATCTGTTTTTGCAACCCAATCTGATCTAGACTCAAATACACAATTCAGCTAAAGATAAAAAAGAACAGTAAACCTAAATGCAAGGTAAAAACATTCATTAATTTTTTGTTTGAAGGTCTCGGCTCGACGGTCCACTGTTCTGTCACATTGATGATCCTCCTCCGACCCGCACCGGATTCCCCTCTGTTTATATAAAATGCCTTTCACTGTGAACCGTAGAATTTGCTATAATTCCGTCCAAGGGCACCAGCAAAAGCCGCTATAGTGGGCGGGGGAACATATCAAGTGTCCGGTAGGTGGACATAGCACGCCTTAAAACTATACTAAAAAAATTCATTCGGGCATTATTTTTGTTCCTCATGTAAAATGATATATTTCTAAAGGCTGTCTTGTTTATTTCCATCCAAAGGACGGCACACATTTGCTCGTGTTACTTTTAAGCACGTTTGTCATACAGATTCCAAAAGCCTCAACCTTGGAATACGAACTTGCATGCTTTGTTGGCAGAGTTACGGGCCTGTGGCTTGAGGCAATAGCGGAAAATCTATGTTCGTGAAGTTGGCAGACTGGCAGCCCAGCAGCCCAGCAGCGTGAAGTCAGCAGCCCAGCAGACTGGCAGCCTAGCAGCGTGAAGTCAGCAGCCCAGCAGACTGACAGCCTAGCAGCGTGCAGTTAGCAGCCCAGCAGCCCAGCAGCGTGAAGTCAGCAGCCCATCAGACTGGCAGCCGCAGCCTAGCAGCGTGAAGTCAGCAGCACAGCAGACTGACAGCCTAGCAGCGTGAAGTCAGCAGCCTAGCAGCCCAGCAGCATAGCAGCGTGAGTTAGCAGTCTAGAAACCTGACGGGGTGAAGTCAATAGCTGAACAGCTGGGCAGATTAGCAGCTATGCTAAGACGAACTCGTGTGAAGTTTCCCGTCGGTTTTCAGTTTAAAAACCATAAAAAATTTGAAAAAAACAATCCTCACAATTTTTGGTTTGCAAAACACACCTTGAAATGATGCAAAAATACTCAAATGAATAATTTGAAAACATTGACACTATTCCCTTTTTGTGAACTTAGGAAATCACTTTACTCGACTTTTCGATTTCACGCTTCTGACAGCCCAGGGCAGCCCCGGGCAGCCCAGGGCAGCCCCAGGCAGCCCCGGGCGTTTTATGGTATTTTCACTCATGCTGGATACATTGCTTCTAGTATATGAAATGTTCGAATGATAACAAGTTTAATGACTTAACAACACGGAAAATTCAGAAATTCATGTTTTCAAAGCCGAAAAAAAATTGGAAAAAATCATTCACAATAATTCGTTTGCAAAATACTCTTTAAATGACGCAAAATACTAAAATGAATATTTTTTCAACATTTACACTATTTTTTGAATGTGAACTAAAAACATCACTTTACTTCACTTTTCTATTTTAGTTTTCTGGCAGCCCCGAGCAGCCCCGGACAGCCCAGCAGCCCAGCAGCTGGGCTGCTGGGCTGCTGACTTCACGCTGCTAGGCTGTCGGTCTGCTGGGCTGCTGACTTCACGCTGCTAGGCTGCCAGTCTGCTGGGCTGCTGACTTCACGCTGCTGGGCTGCCAACTTCACGAACATGGAAAATCTTCCTTTTTAAACAATTTCATAAAACGGAAACGACTCTCACTTAAATTATTATCATTGATATCGGGAGAAACGAAATTGGTCAACTCTCGCTGAGCGGGATTGTGGCAAGTGGTCATGGCTTAATTAAAACGAAACCTTAAAACTCACCGATCGCCTTTTTACCATTTGTAACTAGTATATACTGGCAATTGCGAATTCTAAGATGGAATAGATTTGCCAAGAACTAGATCTCGGACATACTTGACGCTGATCATTTAAAGCGGATGCGGTTTATTTTGAGCAAACACAGAAACCAGGTCCTGATCCGCCAATAATATTAGTCGGTACACTCCGAGGGCTGTGCGAGTTATTACGGCGAGCGCAGTGTAAATCATCATAGATACGAATATAGAAATGCGTGAATTTGCAGGCTGCTACCCTGCCTCTATGTCAGACAACCCGCCATAGATGCTGCTCAGACTGTTCGTGCGAGGCTCCTATTGTTGTTGTTTTAAGCATTGCGTTCCCGCTTAGCCCAAATGTACAGATACTTATCGAGAATTCGTTTTCTTATGAAAGTGATGGGAAACAATCAACAAACTCAATATTATTACCATCAAAATGAAAATTTTGAATATTTTTCACTCCTCTTTTGTTCTACCACAATATAGCCACCTTTGTTTTAGCCGTATTTACTGGTATTTACTTGTAAACCCCATATCTGGCAGTATTCAGACATAGCGTTCAAAGCGGATTGAAATTCCACCGCATTTTCAGCCAGAATAACTGTATCATCTGCATATAATAGTAAAAATAACTTTAAAAATTCAAGAACATCATCGTCAATAAGGTATTTCAACATCATCACAGGCTGTTTGTAAATCATTATACTAAGTCACCATAAAATCACTTAAACCATTACAAAATAATGAGAACAGCACAGGAGAAAAGTTTTGTCGGACACCGGCCTGACTAGTAAAAATTTCAGGCAATACCACAAGACTTAGCTTTATCATACATATTGTAAATAATTGTAAAGCATTTGCCATCAATATTATAACTCAACAACTTTTGCCATAGAGCAACTCATTAGACAGAGTCGAGCGCATTGCGGTACACAATAAAAGAACAATACAATTTCTTGCCTTTAGCTAAATACAAATCAATAAGCATTTTTAAAGAGAAAATATGATCAACAGTGCTATAGTGTTGTTTTTTTTTCCGAAATCCTGCTTGTTCTTCACATAAAATGTTATAATTTTCAAGAAATGATGACCATTAAAAAGGAGTTACATACGGGTACTTGTTTTATCTTTGCCCCGCGGGCAAGATAATAATTTCCAGCATGGTTAAATTTTTGGATCTATTTATCTGAGGTGGGAGAAATATCTATTTTAAAACTATAGAGCGCGCAATCTTATGTCGCACGTATCTCCAAAAGTAGTTGAGGTACAGCTATTAATGTTTACGGTGCCCTGTTTGTGATGACGACCAAAAACAGCAGAGCTATGGTCATTGACTTAGTTAGAACTATATTATAAATGTGTGTAATAATTGTGTCGATTTTATCTCGAAATACGTTTGAGCTGCAGCCATGACAGTTGACTTTAATGTTTATGAGACTGCAATGTTGTTTACCTAGCTAGGGCTCTTTTTGTGGTGAAACCCAGTTAACAGCTGATGGGCCTTTACTTTGTCAAATTAATTTATGAGGAGTGCATTTTGTATTGTGCAATCTTCTTTAAATAATTTCAGTTTATTATTCTGATAAACCAGTTTAATTATTTTACTTATGGTCTGGGACCAATAATCCTACTCCATGTTATGGGATATGCCGTTTTAATAACAGCATGTATTTGTACAATAGCCCTGCAAACAAACGGACACTATGAGGGGGTACATAGATGTTTGTATTGAAAGAACCTATTCTTTCCAAACGTATTGAATGCCGTTGTAGAAGTCATAGAATCATGTAAATGAACTTTATGGAAAAGACCATTAGTAGACTAGTCATGTTTTATCTAAAATTCAATTATTTTTCCTAACGAGATGGCCTTATTGCTAACATTAGGAAATATCTGACACATTATGACGAAAATCTCACTTTAACGAAAATGATCCGTTATCAAAGAAGCGCAAAACCGTTGAAACCCTCTTAATGCCCACTTCTGGTTGTAAACACATGGTGGTAATGAGCCCATTTGCAAATAATTGTGTAGACCTTATTCTGTAATATAGTAGAGGAAAATGGGTTGTTGTAAGCCATTAGTTTTCACACTGAATCCCTATAAGGATGCCTTTTGGATATCCACATTTGATGTTACGTGTTATTTCCTGCATTGTTTGTATATACAACTCATTCAGGCAAAAGTTGAAACCTACGCTCCTTTTTCCGTTTGTTTAAAACAAAATCGGACAGCACGTCCACATCAGGGGAAATGTTGACTTCCGATTGTTACGACGCATCGGTGCATGAAGGTAATTTCTATCCTCACAAGTTAATTTCCTTTTACCAAAAGATAACGGTCATGCCTAATCAACTTTAGATGGGGAACTAGGAAATAATTATCAATAAATGGCAATTCAATGTAACTGTGTCGAGTACCTCGGTTGATAATGCTTCTCAAGAACCGTGACTAAAACGATGGCCACAACATCACGTTTTACAAATGTAATGATCAGAACTGTTGTTCTCGTGTATTTTATGGACCGTCTGTAATGAAATCTTACTATCAACTATTCTTTATTTTTTATTTCTTTGTGGTTCGTAATACAAATATAGTTTCCACATATAGCAAAATACGTCCTTTTTGAGTCCTTTCCACCTGTTCTAGCACACATGTGATTCTACATGTGATTTATTTGTTCCTTTACGATACCAATTGCCGCGTGTTTCGCATTTTGCAGCTCGGTTTTAATTCAGTTCTTAAATTAGGATTGATATATAGTAAAAAAATAACTAACCCTAACCCTAACCCTAACCCTTAATATGGGCAATCAGAAATAAAAGTCATTCAATTTCTGGGATGAGAACATTATGAAAAAGGAGCAGCCTTTATCTTTACTTTACAAAACCTATTTCTCTATTCTTAGTAACAGTAGCCTTGACCTTGACCCCCTGAAATGCAATCCCAAGCTAGCTCTTCACGTAAGCTACATGCACACCAATTTTCATCACTATCTATCAATTCTTACTTAAGTTATTGAGCGAAACCAAATTTTCTATTTTAGTAACAGTGACCTTGACCCAACCCCTCAAAAGCAATCGCCATTTAGCTCTTCAGAAATACTGCCTACACACCGAATTTCCTCACTATCCATCAATTCTTACTTAAGTTGTTGGGCGGAAACCATATTTCAATTTAAGAGACCTTGACCTTGACCCCCTGAAATGCAGCCCCAAGCTATCGTTTTACACAAGCTACTAACATACCAATTTTCATCACTATCCAATAATTCTTAATGACGTTGTTGGGCGGAAACTATTTTTAGTGACCTTGGCCTTGACCCCCTCAAAGAATTCCCACGCTATATCTTCACATCAGGAACATTCATACCAACTGCAATAATGCCCATCAATTATAGCTTAAGAAATTAGGCAGAAACCGTTTTTCTGTTTTAAGTAATGGTGACCTTGACCCAATGAAATGCAATCCCAAGCTAGCGTTTCACCTAAGCTACTGGCACATCAACTTTCATCACTATCCATTAACTCTTTTCTAAGTAATTCGGCTGAAACCATTTTTCTTTTTTAAGTTACCTTGATTGTGACCCCGACCACCTCAAAAGAATTCCGAATCTAGCCCTTCAATAACTTCCTACATTCCAACTTTCATTAATATCCACCAAATTTTATTTAAGTTATTGGGCGGAAATACTTTTCTTTTTTTAAATAACCTTGGCCTTGACCCCGACCCCTCAAAATAAATCCAAATTAGCCCTTCACATAACCTACATACACACAAACTTTCTCCACTATCTATCATTTTTTAAGTTATTGGGCGGAAACCATTTTTCTGTTTTAGAAACAGTGACATTGGCCCAAACTTCCATCAAAAGCAACCCTAAGCTATCTCTCATATAAGCTGTCTATAGTCAATAATAACTATATATAATGCCACCTCAAACGAATGTTTCGTTCGTAATAATTACCGAATCTATTTTAAAAAAACCAACATTATTTAACCGACTTTTTGCAAATAACTCAAACTCAGAAGGGAGAATATAACTCAAACTCAGAAGGGAGAATATAACTCAAACACAAAAGGGAGAATATAACTCAAACTCGGAAGGGAGAATGAAGTCATATTTTTCAGAATTATCGTTTTAGAAAATACTTATAATTTATGTATACGAAAAATGTTTCATTTCGCCCACTCCTTATTAAAAGCTGCACTATCACAGATTGAACGTTTTGACAACTTTTTTATTTTATTTTTTGTCTTGTAACGAGCAAATTTTTGCGAAAATCCATGGAAACCAGTTATAATAGACTGCTGACAAAAATCAGATCGCAGATTTTTATATATAAGTTCAAAAATTGATATTTTATGCATTTTTCTTAAACCCATAAAACATTAATTTTCGAACAAAAATGTAAAAATATACGATCTGATTTTTTGTCAGCAATCTTATATCATTTGTTTGCAGATATTTACGCAAAAAATGCTCTTTCCAATACAAAAAATAAAAAAGTTGTTAAAATGGCCAATCTGTGAGAGTGCAGCTGTGAAGAAAATGGACAAATCGTGTTTTTATTTTTATTTCTCCCGCTCGTTCCATTTTCCTCGGCTGATATGATGAACAATATTTTATCAGTGTAACCTAAAAATATCACTATGGTTTTTTATATAATCGGTTTTGGTTTTTACGTAGTTCTTTTCATACATTGACGCTGATTCCCACGTCAAAATAGGCAACCCCATATATCAATAAAATATTTCAGGTTTGTTTAGTCCGTTTATCTTAAAACAATGAAATATTTTGCATTACTTTCAAGATATGCACTTCATGCGTATGGCGTTTCTACGAATAGGGCTTTTCGTCATATATAGACTTATCAATATAATAAGCTTCCCTAGAACATATTTAATGACACATCCAAATGTTGTCTGGCGGATAAATCAGAGATACCTACGCACTTAATCGCCTAATAGCTGTCAGTACTTCATAGTTTCTAAAAAATAAATCATGATCTGTTCTCGGAAACATTGATTGTCTAACTGTGCAGTGATGATGAAGAGTGGAATATATATATATATATATACAGATTTGGCATCACTATAAATGTCTAAATATGTAGATCTTTCGTAACGTATAAGTGTCCCACAGTTCAAAGTACTGGAAGGTCCGATCTGTTGTACTATCGAAGTGTGTGTGTGTGTGTGCGTGTGTGCGTGTGTGCGTGTGTGCGTGTGTGCGTGCGTGCGTGTGTGCGTGTGTGCGTGTGTGCGTGCGTGCGTGCGTGCGTGTGTGCGTGTGTGCGTGTGTGCGTGTGTGCGTGCGTGCGTGTGTGCGTGTGTGCGTGTGTGCGTGCGTGCGTGTGTGCGTGTGTGCGTGCGTGTGTGTGTGCGTGTGTGCGTGCGTGCGTGCGTGCGTGTGTGTGTGTGTGCGTGTGTGCGTGTGTGCGTGTGTGCGTGTGTGCGTGCGTGCGTGCGTGCGTGTGTGCGTGTGTGCGTGTGTGCGTGTGTGCGTGTGTGCGTGTGTGCGTGTGTGCGTGCGTGCGTGTGTGCGTGTGTGCGTGTGTGCGTGTGTGCGTGCGTGCGTGTGTGCGTGTGTGCGTGTGTGCGTGCGTGCGTGTGTGCGTGCGTGCGTGCGTGCGTGTGTGCGTGTGTGCGTGCGTGCGTGCGTGCGTGCGTGTGTGTGTGCGTGTGTGCGTGCGTGCGTGCGTGCGTGCGTGCGTGTGTGCGTGTGTGCGTGTGTGCGTGTGTGCGTGCGTGCGTGCGTGCGTGCGTGTGCTGTGTGTGTGTGTGTGTGTGTGTGTGTGTGTGTGCGTGCGTGCGTGTGTGCGTACGTGCGTGCGTGCGCGCGCGTGCGTGCGTACATGCGTGCGTGTGTGCGTTCGTTAAACCCCAGTTAAAAGTTCATACGTAGCAGGGTCTAGAAACAAAACACAGGGATATTGCGATAGGCAGCTTTGCGATTGTTTTCTTTGATTAGTCAATGACAATGAGCTTGTATGGATGTTTAAATGTAATGTCGTATAATTTTAATGTATTTCGAGTGCCCTAGTCCCTGTTTTTTTTCTCTAATTAGCAGATGTGTTTATAGTCATTGATCGCGATTGAATCAGAAAAACAAGTTTTCCTGCTGTCGATAAATTGCTCTTATAAGCTAAAGTCAGTCCAAACCTTAGTGTATTAACAACGAAATAGACCCTTATTAATCAAACCATGTCTTTTTATCTAATGACAAAAGATAATACGAAAACAGGATTCTCGCTCCATTTAACATGGCATGGTCTGTTTACTGTATTAATGATCGAAAATAAAAATAAGGACATAATTTCATTGCCATAGCTTTTCTCTGCGAGCTTAGGTGAATTGTTTAATACTTTCGAAAGTGTTTATTGAACTTAACTTGATCTGATCATTTGTGCTTGATTTACGAATTAAGGTATCGTATATAAACACTAATAATGCTTTAAGTTAGTCGTCGACCTTTATAGAATATTCCACATGTACAAGGGAAACTACAGGGACAAGTCCAGTCGAAGACCCTTGTTAAGGTATGACAGAGACTAAACACGTGACACACAACGTTCCAACAACATGTTGACATATCTGTACCAGTAAGTGTTGGGGTGAACGCCTTGAAACGGTCGGCGAAACAGGATGTCATGCCTTTTTTATCCGAATAGTGGTACATATCTATCTCAAGAAATTACATGTTCACGATGACAAGTGGTGAACTTGTTTCTATATTGTTTTGATTGAATTTTACAGATTTTATTTATTTCGATTTATGTTTTGGTTTAAAAATGAAGTTATGAAACTATGATATTTTTGCGAGTTTTTATGAACCATTTTACAACCTTTCACAAAATAGATTCGGGCATCCATGCTTAACAAACAAATTGAACGAAAAAGCTGAAGCAGCGATTTATTTCGAGGATTTAGACCAGTAAGCAACACGCGTGGTTCAAAGAGTTTGTATTTACTCCATGCCAGTTCGACTGACGGTAAGCATATATTGTCCTACGCCTGTTTTCTTTAAAGGTAAACTGAATGCTAACAAGAACTTCGTTCTAAGAAAAATCACTCGGCAGTCAAACTTGGTAGAACTTTCCTTTAAAGACATTATTTATATGAAAAACTACAAAAATAGGTCCAATAACATAAATCCCGTTCGATACGGCACAAGGTCAACGCCAATAGCACAGAACAGCAAAACACATCACAGAAAACACACTGCATATATACTACATACAGCTAGGCGTGTTATTGTAAGTATTGTAAGGTACCGCCTTGGAAGGTCAACAAAATATAACAAAACAAAATTAGTTTTTATATTAACCTATTAATTAATATTAAAAAGCTGGAATAAACTTGAAAGCGTTGATATTTACAGACTGTTTGTAAGAGTGAATTATTTTCATCATTTGAACCATTTACTACGATGTAGTGATTCGACTAATTATTTTGATTAATGATCTAATAATGGCGATAATGATGTACGAGAATATCGGTAATTTTCTGTGGTTCATGTACTTTTTTATCAATTGTGTTTTTCTTGTCTGTTGTAGGTACATGTTGTTTCTTGTCTGTTGTAGGTACATGTTGTTTCTTGTCTGTTGTAGGTACATGTTGTTTCTTGTCTGTTGTAGGTACATGTTGTTTTTTCTTGTCTGTTGTAGGTACATGTATTTCTTACCAGTTGTAGGTACATGTATTTCTTACCAATTTCTTACCAGTTGTAGGTACATGTATTTCTTACCAGTTGTAGGTACATTTATTTCTTGCCTGTTGTAGGTACATGTTTTTTCTTGCCTGTTGTAGGTACATGTTTTTAATACCTGTTGTAGGTACATGTATTTCTTACCAGTTGTAGGTACATTAATTTCTTGCCTGTTGTGGATACATGTATTTCTTACCTGTTGTAGGTACATGTATTTTCTTGACTGTTGTAGGTACATGTTTTTTCTTGCCTGTTGTAGGTACATGTTTTTTCTTGTCTGTTGTAGGTACATGTTTATTTCTTGTCTGTTGTAGGTACATGTATTTCTTACCAGTTGTAGGTACATTTATTTCTTGCCAAATGCAGTTACATGTTTTTTTCTTGCCTGTTGTAGGTACATGTTTTTTCTTGTCTGGTGTAGGTACATGTTTATTTCTTGTCTGGTGAAGGTACATGTTTATTTCTTGTCTGTTGTAGGTACATGTTTATTTCTTGTCTGGTGTAGGTACATGTTTATTTCTTGCCTGTTGTAGGTACATGTTTATTTCTTGTCTGTTGTAGGCATGTATATATCTTGTCTGGTGTATGTACATGTTTATTTCTTGTCTGGTGTAGGTACATGTTTATTTCTTGTCTGTTGTAGGTACATGTTTATTTCTTGTCTGTTGTAGGTACATGTTTATTTCTTGTCTGGTGTAGGTACAAGTTTATTTCTTGTCTGGTGTAGGTACATGTTTATTTCTTGTCAGTTGTAGGTACAAGTTTATTTCTTGTCTGTTGTAAGTACATGTTTATTTCTTGTCAGTTGTAGGTACAAGTTTATTTCTTGTCTGGTGTAGGTACAAGTTTATTTCTTGTCAGTTGTAGGTACAAGTTTATTTCTTGTCTGTTGTAGGTACAAGTTTATTTCTTGTCAGTTGTAGGTACATGTTTATTTCTTGTCTGGTGTAGGTACAAGTTTATTTCTTGTCAGTTGTAGGTACAAGTTTATTTCTTGTCAGTTGTATGTACAAGTTTATTTCTTGTCTGGTGTAGGTACAAGTTTATTTCTTGTCAGTTGTAGGTACAAGTTTATTTCTTGTCAGTTGTAGGTACAAGTTTATTTCTTGTCTGTTGTAGGTACATGTTTTTTTCTTGTCTGTTGTAGGTACATGTTTATTTCTTGTCTGGTGTAGGTACAAGTTTATTTCATGTCTGGTGTAGGTACATGTTTATTTCTTGTCAGTTGTAGGTACAAGTTTATTTCTTGTCTGTTGTAGGTACATGTTTATTTCTTGTCAGTTGTAGGTACATGTTTATTTCTTGTCTGTTGTAGGTACATGTTTATTTCTTGTCTGGTGTAGGTACATGTTTATTTCTTGCCTGTTGTATGTACATGTTTATTTCTTGCCTGTTGTAGGTACATGTTTATTTCTTGTCTGTTGTAGGTACATGTTTATTTCTTGTCTGTTGTAGGTACAAGTTTATTTCTTTTCTGTTGTAGGTACATGTTTATTTCTTGTCTGTTGTAGGTACATGTTTATTTCTTGTCAGTTGTAGGTACATGTTTATTTCTTGTCTGTTGTAGGTACATGTTTATTTCTTGTCTGGTGTAGGTACATGTTTATTTCTTGCCTGTTGTATGTACATGTTTATTTCTTGTCTGGTGTAGGTACATGTTTATTTCTTGTCTGTTGTAGGTACATGTTTATTTCTTGTCTGTTGTAGGTACCAGTTTATTTCTTTTCTGTTGTAGGTACATGTTTATTTCTTGTCTGTTGTAGGTACAAGTTTATTTCTTGTCTGTTGTAGGTACATGTTTATTATTTGTCTGGTGTAGGTACATGTTTATTTCTTGTCTGTTGTAGGTACATGTTTATTTCTTGTCTGTTGTAGGTACATAATTATTTCTTGTCTGTTGAAGGTACATGTTTATTTCTTGTCTGTTGTAGGTACATGTTTTTTCTTGTCTGGTGTAGTTACATGTTTATTTCTTGTCTGTTGTAGGTACATGTTTATTTCTTGTCTGGTGTAGGTACAAGTTTATTTCTTTTCTGTTGTAGGTACATGTTTATTTCTTGTCTGTTGTAGGTACATGTTTATTTCTTGTCTGTTGTAGGTACATGTTTATTTCTTGTCTGGTGTAGGTACATGTTTATTTCTTGTCAGTTGTAGGTACATGTTTATTTCTTACCTGTTGTAGGTACATGTTTATTTCTTGTCTGGTGTAGGTACATGTTTATTTCTTGTCTGGTGTAGGTACATGTTTATTTCTTGTTTGGTGTAGTTACATGTTTTTTCTTGCCTGTTGTAGGTACATGTTTTTTTCTTGTCTGGTGTAGGTACATGTTTATTTCTTGTTTGGTGTAGTTACATGTTTTTCTTGCCTGTTGTAGGTACATGTTTTTTTCTTGTCTGTTGTAGGTACATCAGCAACACCAGCTATATACAAACGGATATATCAGATGAAGAAAACAACAAACTTGATGGTAAAGCAGAATCCTGTTCATGAGCTTGGTTTGATGAAACATCCTTATATTTGATTTTTCTCTTTAATTTGACATACAACTCACGTTCAGGAAAGTCTACCGTGCTTAAGTTTGCTTCCCTGACGTGGATCTGTATTTTCAGTTTCTAACCATGCTATACGAGTATACATGATACATTCGATATATTTTCTGAGTCTGCGGATTCGTGTTTCGCAAAAAAATAAAAGTTAAGACGCACTACAAACTAAGAAATTATGTCTACCTGCCAGTGTCTGCATTGTTACTATTATTACAGTTTTATCGGATTATAGGATTGCACTTGGTAAAAATAAGTTCACATTATTTTTGACACGGCAAAAGGAACCTTTGGAAATGGTTATGACTTTTTAGGAGAGTTTATGACTTTTTATGTCAACATCGGAGAAAAAGGTAATAAAATACGCCCAAGTGTGCCATCTCGGACATGATTTTTTAAAACTGATGATATTATTTTTCTTTCACATTGCGCCCTTTATATTGTATCTGAAAGAAACGAGATTTGGCTTTTTTAAAGATGAATCGGTTGTATTTTGTTTAATTTAAAAATGTAACATGACTGCACTCGTATTTATAATCGATCAATTAAGACGAAACATGTTTTTGTTATAGAAATAATTCTTTATTTTGACATACACTCGGAAAATGTTTTTTTGTAAAATTTTGTAAAATAATACCTCAAAACGAGTGAGATTACCTGCCAGACGCCGCAGTAAGAATTCAAATGATCACATGCCATTTAACTGTAATAAATCAATTTCTATTCAAGCTGGTTGACTTTGTCGTGGAATGTTTTCCATGTTCGATTCTTGCCTGGAAAACGTTTCATATCATTATACAGACATTGATGAACGTTATCAACGAGTATATTTTCTTTTATGAACAAAATGACTAAAAAAATAATAAAAGTCTGCAGAATTCTCTTCATTTCCTGAGGAACTGGGTGATTACTTTCCTTTAAGCACCTTAACCAACAGCATGGCTGAAATGGATGTTTTTTTTATCACAGCATCTTAGCGAGGATCTTATAATCTACTGTCCATAATAGTATTGATGATTTTGTAGCGATGGTACCGTTAACTTTCATTCGCCATTGTTTTAATCATTCAATATGAAATACAATTTTAATCGCTGTTTCCGCTTGTTCTTTGAATTCGTTTGTTTACTGTATCTTTGTAAAAGCCTAAAGTTCAGGCAAAATTTGCTTTATTTTACAGGTAAAAAATAAATAACTGAAACGTTCTTGATCTTACTTTATTTTGTCGTATCCCTTTTATCCGTTCATACTTTAAGATGCACTGTTACTCCACCGCAAAAAAAAATCATAATAAATACAATTGTTTTAATACACCAAGTGCTCTTTGACTAGGCACAACTGTGCTGACCTGTATTAAATACTTTTATGCTAGTGTAGAAAACTTCCCGTCCTAGTCAGTGTTAATTTCCCCTATATAAAAGATAATGGTAATTGCTTTATTACCATTGTAAGGTTACGTGGCAACCATGAACACACGGCCATGATATTATGTATTAACTTATGTCCATGGTTCAACGTCCGTCTTAATCAACCCTTCTGTGCCCGTATATTAGAAATAGCCAGAGACACATTTTACGTTTTGCTACTAAATAAGGTCTGGCCATGACAAGTTCAACTAAATGGGAGACGTGAATAATAAACCACAGTGATTGAAAAGGACATTTATTCAATGTCAAAACTAAATAGTTAATACGAGTTTGACATCCTCGTAACATATAATTCACGACTAGAATATTGGGCGTCCAAACGACAGCCATAAGTGTAACAACACGACGCCCAAACACGTCGTATTCAGAAACATTTACAATCCACCAAGCCACATTAGAAAGTGTACCCTGTCTGATACACGTCTGTGAAGTTAGTCTATGTAGCAGCTAGATGTCTGATCCACCAAACGTGCGAGAAGGGCTGACCTGCAAGAATATTATTCGTTTTACGAAATACGATGATAATTTGCAAGATTTGACAAAGACACTTATTTTGAATAATGATTTCGTACCTGCTCTTACATATGTTAACAGTCGTTTGAAAGTGTACCAAAGAGAGTTGCTGAAGAAT
The DNA here is from genome assembly GCF_026914265.1 of Mya arenaria. Taxonomy (NCBI): domain Eukaryota; kingdom Metazoa; phylum Mollusca; class Bivalvia; order Myida; family Myidae; genus Mya; species Mya arenaria. The sequence continues at coordinate 3,913,343 of NC_069124.1, forward strand.
CAGACAAGCATCGCTACAATATATATATTCCAACATATGTAAAAGAAACATCACAACGCTTTTAGCTTTCTTCTTTATTCTCAAATTTTAAGCAATTTATACATAGTGTTGCTACATTGTATTCCTCATGCTTATGTTTAGTGCTCGTTCATCTTCTATATTGTATTCCCATGATAATGTTCTATATTGTATTCCCCATGATTATATTCTATATTGTATTCCCCATGATTATGTTCTATATTGTATCCCCCATGATTATGTTTTATATTGGATTCCCCATAATTATGATCTATATTGTATTCCCATGGTTATGTTCTATGTATATTGTATCCCCCATGATTATGTTCTATATTGTATCCCCCATGATTATGTTTTATATTGGATTCCCCATAATTATGTTCTATATTGTATTCCCATGGTTATGTTCTATGTATATTGTATTCCCATGATAATGTTCTATATTGTATTCCCCATGATTATGTTCTATATTGTATTCCCCATGATTATGTTCTATATTGTATCCCCCATGATTATGTTTTATATTGGATTCCCCATAATTATGTTCTATATTGTATTCCCATGGTTATGTTCTATGTATATTGTATTCCCATGATAATGTTCTATATTGTATCCCCCATGATTATGTTTTATATTGGATTCCCCATAATTATGTTCTACGTTGTATTCCCATGGTTATGTTCTATGTATATTGTATTCCCATGATAATGTTTTATATTGTATCCCCTATGATTATGTCCTATATTGTATTCCCCATGATTATGTTATATATTGTATTCCCCATTAATATGTTCTACATTGCATTTCCCATTATTATGTTCTACATTGTATTCCCCATTATTATGTTCTACATTGTATTCCCCATTATTATGTTCTACATTTTATTCCCGATGACTATGTTCTACATTGGATTCCCCATTATTATGTTCTACATTTTAGTCCCGATGACTATGTTCTACATTGGATTCCCCATTATTATGTTCTACATTTTAGTCCCGATTACTATGTTCTACATTGTATTCCCCATGATTATGTTCTATATTGTAATCCCCATGATTATGTTCTACATTGTATTCCCCATTATTATGTTATACATTGTATTCCCCAGTATTATGTTCTACATTGTATTTCCCATTATTATGTTCTATTTTATTCCCTATGACTATGTTCTATATTGGATTCCCCATTATTATGTTCTACATTTTAGTCCCGATGACTATGTTCTACATTGTATTCCCCATGATTATGTTCTACATTGTATTTCCCATTATTATGTTCTATTTTATTCCCTATGACTATGTTCTATATTGGATTCCCCATTATTATGTTCTACATTTTAGTCCCGATGACTATGTTCTACATTGTATTCCCCATGATTATGTTCTACATTGTATTTCCCATTATTATGTTCTACATTGTATTCCCCATTATTATGTTCTACATTGTATTCCCCATTATTATGTTCTACATTGTATTCCCCATTATTATGTTCTACATTGCATTTCCCATTATTATGTTCTACATTGTATTCCCCATTAATATGTTCTACATTGTATTCCCCATTATTATGTTCTACATTGCATTTCCCATTATTATGTTCTACATTGTATTCCCCATTATTATGTTCTATATTGTATTCCCCATTATTATGTTCTACATTTTATTCCCGATGACTATGTTCTATATTGGATTCCCCATTATTATGTTCTATATTGTAATCCCCATGATTATGTTCTATATTGTATTCCCCATTATTATGTTCTACATTGTATTCCCCATTATTATGTTCTACATTGGATTCCCCATTATTATGTTCTATATTGTATTCCCCATTATTATGTTCTATATTGTATTCCCCATTATTATGTTCTACATTGTATTCCCCATTATTATGTTCTACATTTTATTCCCGATGACTATGTTCTATATTGGATTCCCCATTATTATGTTCTACATTTTAGTCCCGATGACTATGTTCTACATTGTATTCCCCATTATTATGTTCTACATTGTATTCCCCATGATTATGTTCTATATTGTAATCCCCATGATTATGTTCTACATTGTATTCCCCATTATTATGTTATACATTGTATTCCCCAGTATTATGTTCTACATTGTATTTCCCATTATTATGTTCTACATTGTATTCCCCATTATTATGTTCTACATTGTATTCCCCATTATTATGTTCTACATTTTATTCCCGATGACTATGTTCTATATTGGATTCCCCATTAGTATGTTCTACATTGTATTTCCCATTATTATGTTCTACATTGTATTCCCCATTATTATGTTCTACATTTTAGTCCCGATGACTATGTTCTACATTGTATTCCCAAAGATTATGTTCTACATTGTTCTATGTTGTATACCCATGATTATGTTCTACATTGTATTCCCTATGATTTTGTTCTGTGTTGTATTCACCATGATTATGTTCTATATTTACAGAAATTACCTACAGATAAGTCCGATTTTTTCAGATGGACATTTATTAATAACTTTGTTGACCGTTTCCATATTTTGGAACATGAAGCGAATACAGCATGTGACATTTTAAGTTTAAATGGTATCTCTTAGTCTAGTTATGACAACATTTGCCGGTGCAAAAGCGCATTTGGCATTTTATGTGGGCCAATGGCCATCGAGGTTTTTTACATGCACTAAATAACACCAAATAATTCCGATTTTGACGATGTACAGAAAATAGAACGGACACACAGTGACCGAGGTAGCCCAATACTTAAATAACTTTTAAACTCGGATCAAAGTACGCGTGATTAACGTAGAGTTTCGCTATTTTTACAAAGACTGATGTTGCAATTACAATAACCTTTAAAATTAATACGATGTTTGAGTTTTAAGAGAAAGCAGTGTTTGGTGCTCCCAAGCATGTAACACTATCTGAGTAATAAAAAAAAATGTCACAAGCAACATATTTGCCTGCATCATTTTTTTCAAAACAAATATTTATTCGAAAAAAACGTATTAAATGTTATTGCAGGTCAGCGACTAGTCTATGAGAAAATAGCTTAAACAAGATATAATGTCCAAGGTGGCTTGGTACACCGAGATATATTGTATGTTTCTCATTACAAATTCACAAAGGTGTCAGTGACCATCTTATATATGCGTTCAAAGGGTTAATTTGAATGAACGCTAATGTTTGAACCATCGACATTAGGTGATAATAATTTCCTGTTCGTATTCTAACGGTTGCAAGATAATGAAGCAATAACCGTTATCTTTGACAAAGAGGAAATTAAGACCTACTAAGCCGGGAGTATTTCTGCCTTCATTTGTATTAATGGTACTCAATATGACACGATTTTACCCAGTCTTTGATTGAATCATTTATACAGTCCATAAGAGCATCGATGTTGGGAAGGATACTCCCTCTTTTAGCACACCTGATCCAGGACTGATTGGAAGATCGTTAAAATTGGTTGGATGTCCGTCGTCCGTTCATCGTCCACGGTTGTAATAAGCCATTATCAAACAAACTCCAGAATAATGATCCTCGGGTAATCCAAATGCAAATGTTTTCGAAAACTGGATTTCTAGTAGCACATATAGCAATGGCAGAAGTCAAAGTGTCGAATTTGAAATAATTGTTGGGTGATCGTTCACAAGCGTTAGTCGAGTCTTCAACATTCGTAAAGAAATTGCTGTCAAATGGATGAGGCCTGATTGCCTTTTAGCGCCCTCTTGCCACCCTCACACATAGTGGGATAATTGAATATGACCAGTTGATGACCTCATATTGGTTTATATATCAGTAGTTAAGGTTAAAGTCTTGGTGACTTTTACTGAACATTATGAAGAATAATATGTTATAAGCAGTAGATGCCCCCCCCCCCCACCCTTGACTTTGCGGTCAGTATGTCAACAGTCTTGGTCGTAGTGACATTGAATTTAATGGTGACTTTTATCTAAAAACGGTTTCGCTGTATATAAACATTATACCTGATCCTACGCCTCTCATAATAAGAAGCAATTTTGTCAATGACCAGGAAAACAACCCTAATGATTTTGAGGTTATTCGGGTGAAAGGTAATAATGATAGTGACCTTAAATCAGTGATTCCTTTTCAAATCTGCCCGCGTACATCAGTCGAGAAGCTCATTTCACAGCGATGGATCCTGGACAATATTCTAAGAGTCCACATAATTACTTTGTGTACATATTACTCAAAAACAATGCACTCAGGGAAAAAACAATCTGCAGCATAACAGATCGCTGCTTTACTTGAATAATAAGGTTCTGCTTGATATAGCCAGAACCATTGGTCCTACAGTCATCAATCTAGGAAAGTTGATTGTGAACAAAAATGGCCTATGTTGATAAATAGGTCTGTAGATTAAAAGTCAAGGTCGTAGTGTCTCTTAACATTAATTTAGTATTAAATTTGGTCCCCCAAATTGGAATGATGCGCACACACACTCGAAGTGTCGCGTATTTCTAGTACCCAACTTACTTGTGGTTCTTTAGGAATCGTTTGCCGTATGTCATGTTCGGCTATTGAACTCAGATGAGCAATCGAGGGTCAGCATAGCGCACTTGTTTTATATACACGTAGTTCCTCGAGACATGACATTTATCTGTTTTGAATAGCGAAATAAAGAAATTGTTCAGGACGAATACTATTTCTGTTAAAGCTTAGATCTCTGCCATATATACTAGTAACCCTTTTTTTAATGTTTTTTTCTTCTCTCTTTTTAAAATAATTCTGGATATTTTTGTATCAAATTTTAAGCATTTGATACATTTCCATTAACCAATCTGAACACTTATATGATGTTAAAGACTTTATTGCACATAATATACCACCTCCTTGTAAATGACAATGTAATTGTACAGTAATACAAACTCACTCAGCGGATAATGAAAGCACAGATCAAGCTACAGTATACAAATATGGCTACTTAGCAGCATAATGTTTATTCCAGTGTTTATTCCAGTGCAAGAAGAAATAAGTTAGAAATTCAAATACCAGATGTGTCATATTCCATACCATTTTTGGAAATACTGGTTTAGTTTTCAAACACGACCGTAGGTTATTTTCTCTATAATTGCCATATATATGGAATCATTAAGTTATACTAAAAATATAAATAATGATTTATTGTGTGGTTCTTTTTTTCACATATAGATATTCAGTGAGAACAATATTTTGTACTTTAATATCAAGAAATACACTTCATAAACAGTTTTTCTGTCTGTTGACAAAAAGCTATTACGAAACATAACCTTTTCAGAACTTATTCACATGGCTTTTCACACTTCATGAAGACTAGTTCAGCGGCCTTGTTACTTGTGCAACTTTCAAAGCGGTTTGTTTATGTTTTATACCGTCAGACAATGGATAAATGTTATTGTGAAATTAGAATACCATGCTTTGAACATCATCCAACGTTCAAAAAAGAGCTCTTTTGTAAACAATTATATAAAAATGTGACAGAAAATGATCTCTTTTCTGGAAGAAAACATTTGTAACGCTGATGGAAACTTAATGATCTCATTGGATTTACAGATTTCTGTCCAAATGCTTTTTTGCCAGAAGATATGAACAACAAAGTTTAAAAAAAAATGGTTGCCTATCCTCTTTAAAATGAAAATTTCACTCAACCTATGGCATATACAAATAACGTTTTTTTACTATATTTTCAACATTAACAATATCTATCTCATTTTTTGAATATTGTAACAATTATTATCAGTTATGACTCGAAATAAGATCTCAGATACACAACTACATGCAAGTCAGTTGAGTTCAAGTCGTTTTTTCCAGAAAAGCATACCCGGTAGTTCAACATGTGTGTACCAAATGTTTTCAAAATAAATAACAAAATTGTAAGACAATATACATCAGCAATATTTATTAGAGAGTCTTGTCCTATCATATCCGGAATCAATCGAGTGGTTTCTTTGTAAACTTTACTTGCTCCATTTTGGTGAGAGTTTCGTCCCACTTCACAAACTGCTTGGAAAGGAGATTTATCTGAATTAAATGGGTCAAGGAATCATTTCTGGTCACAATAAAAAAAAATCAATGCTCAATACTCAAACAGTCTAAAAACCATACAACTGCAAAGCTTTAAATTAATGTAAATTTCCATTTTTAGTAGAGCAATACTGTTAAACTGAAAAGTGCTATATATTGTTAAAGATGCACTCTTACTCTCAAGTACGATTTATCACTATTTATAATATTGTTTGAATATTCCAAAAAGGACGAAAACATGTCAAAACAATGGTACTTATGAAAGATACCGAGTTTAATTTGAAAGAAATGAGCAAAAAACACAGTATTTCTACCTTATGAGACTATAGAAGACTACAGTTAATCTTTTAGCATTCACCAATCATTTAATATTTTTGTGCTCTCTGCTGTTAAATACACAGTTACAATCTTGTTATCACTAATTAATATTTTCCATAAATGCATTATTTAGTAAGCAGTAAAAGGTTTATTAGTCAAAACGTATGTTTTTTATACATGTGAATGTATTGATTTGGAATAAGTGTCACTTTGACAATCATTAGTGTAGATTACTTAACACATAATTTCATTAAGGAAGTAATACATAGAATGACGATATTGTAATCTCACAAATTTGCCCATCTCCTAGATTAAGACTTGAGATGACCCCTGTACTATACAAGTACAATGTAATGCCAATCTGAGGGCTGAATTGAAAAAATCACAACAAAAGTCTTTTGCAATGCCTTTTTATAACAGTACAAATATCAACAGAGTTATGTAGCTATAAGCTGTTTGAAAATCTCTTTTTTTCATGTCTTCCTTAATTAACTTTTCTACTTTAGACCACATAATACCAACCTAAAGGCACAGGGATTTAAAATCAAAGGAGCAAAATCTAAAAACCTTCACAAGAGATAATTGATATTCCATCTGATGCATACATGTATGATGAAATTACTTTCATAATCTTTTATTCTTCTCAACCAATGAAATAAATTTTCCTAAAGCAGGCAAGCCTATTAAATCAGTTTACAAGCTAATCCATAAATAGCATTGTAGATTACATGAGGAAAGGATACAATGTTGTTGTATGTGGCAAGGAGCTGTAGCGTCTCCTCCGAGAGCTGGCCGGCCTCATCTTGTTGTGCAACTTGGATACGGGACAACTCCTGCAGACGACTGCTCAACTCTCCTACACCTGAAATATGCCATATTTCATAGTTTCAACAGTACAGGACCATTTGTAATCATTTATTTCCCATCATACACAATATTTGAATATTATCAACAATTTAGCAAGTACATGCAAATGATTGTGAAACTGTTACTTAATTGACAAAAATCCCGAGCACTGAAAAATGCAATGTCTATCAACTTTTCAACACCAGTGACATACACCGGCAGACATGTCTGATTTCAAGGTTTTAAAGCTTGTGTCTGATAGCAGCCTGCATAAATCACATGTGTTAACTTGAAACTCTAGACTGAAGTACAAGACAGATGTGCATAAATCGTCAATGTTACTGTCAAGGAAGAGCTTCAGTCGGTGCACAATGCAGTGCCCGCAGGCTCACCTCCAGCCTAGCCACCATACAACATATTTAATATATGTGAAATAGTATGTTTCCTTCATTCATCACCCCTGCCCTAACACCCTCACACCATTCTGAAACAAGCTCAAAGCACCTGCCATGTACCTCGTATATGTTCACTGTCCAGGGCACCCTGTAGTTGTTGGAGTGTCTCCAGTCTGGCAGCCTGCTGCAGTAATAGATCCTCCTCTAGAACAAAGTAGATATTCATTCATTGACAAGAGGCCATAATTCATAAAAAGTCTGTTTGGCCTTACCAGACCAACTCCCAAAAATACATCTGACCCAATCTTTTTTGGTGTAGTTTTTTCTAACTTTTCGGTTTTCGTTATTCCTGATTAAATAACTAACAATCTTATTTTAATGTGATTTTGTTTTCATAAAAGAGAAATCAATCATTTAAAGCATGTGAAATATTTGCTTGTTAAACTTGAAATCATAAAAAAACAGACACCAGAAGAAGTAACTAAGATGTACTTAAACGTAAGAAATATATTCTCTAAACACCAACCAATAATATCTATATTATAGAAGAGTGTGGCACAACTCACCTGCAAGAATGATTTCAGCCTTGGCATCATTAGACAAGGTCATCTCATCAGCCTTGCCAGGGTCCAAACATTCCTGGAGGTCTTGCACTGAAACAACAGAATACAGGTTAGAGTGCTCTCCAATATCCAATATACAGGTTAGAGTGCCCTCCAATATCCACCTTGATATGGATTGTTATGGCTTGAGGCAACTATTGAAATAAAAATAAATATGAAACAAGTTGCCAGAAATATTTGGACAATTGAATGAAATATGCATGGACTGAAATGACAGCTGATTTGTCATTGGATGCATATGAGGCAGGTCATCTACTGGTCATACCTAATCTTCATGTCAAGTTTGATGACCATAGGTCCGGGAATTGTTGAGTTATCACTCGGACAAGCTTTGGTCTTCCAACAGACCGACCGACATGTGCAAAGCAATTATATAACCCCTCTGCTTCGAAGGGGGGCATAATTAAACTAGATGTTCACTGAAAACTGATACTTCAACTCATGCATTTAGTGACATATAAATTTCTACTGTCTACTATATAAGAAAATAAAATATGGACAATCAGAAAACCTTTTTTCAGCTTACAGTCACACTGACCTTGACCTTTGACCCACTGACCTCAAAATCAATAGGGTTCATCTGCTGGTCATGACCAATAAGCCTACCTAGTATGAGGTCCCTGGGTCAAAGCGTTCTCAAGTTATTGATCGGAAACCGTTTTTCATGTTAAGGTCACACTGACCTTGACCTTTGACCTCAAAATCAATAGGGTTCATCTGCTGGTCATGACCAATACACCTACCAAGTATGAGGTTCCTGGGTCAAAGCGTTCTCAAGTTATTGATCGGAAACCGTTTTTCATGTAAAGGTCACACTGACCTTGACCTTTGACCCACTGACCTCAAAATCAATAGGGTTCATCTGCTGGTCATGACCAATAAGCCTACCTAGTATGAGGTCCCTGGGTCAAAGCGTTCTCAAGTTATTGATCGGAAACCGTTTTTCATGTTAAGGTCACACTGACCTTGACCTTTGACCCACTGACCTCAAAATCAATAGGGTTCATCTGCTGGTCATGACCAATACACCTACCAAGTATGAGGTTCCTGGGTCAAAGCGTTCTCAAGTTATTGATCGGAAACCGTTTTTCATGTAAAGGTCACACTGACCTTGACCTTTGACCCACTGACCTCAAAATCAATAGGGTTCATCTGCTGGTGATGACCAATACACATACCAAGTATGAGGTCCCTCGGTCAAAGCGTTCTCAAGTTATTGATCGGAAACCATTTGGTATTCCGACCGACCGACCGACCGACAGACAGACAGACCGACCGACCGACCGACCGACATGTGCAAAACAATATACCCCACTTTTTTCAAAAGGGGGCATAAAAATAGTATAATATAATATAAGGAATTCCATACTTTTTATTTGCCACAAGACGTTTACCCAGGCAAGCGTGTCACCTTTACCTTGAAGCTAAAGGACCCAGTTGTTGTTATCTCATGGCGGCCACATATGCCAAATTATTCCAGAATTGAGCTGTTTACAGGGGCGGATCCAGGAATTGACGTTAGAGGGGGCGTAACTTTTGACATGTGTCCCTCCCTCAGAACCGAAAGTATATGGCATGAACTGTTTGTATGGGGATTTGGGGTTACTCCTTCATGAAAATTTTAACAATTTGAAGTCGGAAATGGTGCATTATGAGCTTATTTTATTACCTTTGTTTCTCTCATATTGATGAAAACAGTAAACTTGGATGATTTTAGAGGGGGCACACACCGGGTACGCCCCCCTCTAAATCCGCTTGTGGTTTATGGCAGTTATGGACAGGACACCATTAGGCTTATAGAGCAATACTCACAATGTTCAGAGGAGTACTGTGACCTTGACATTGAAGCTATGGACCCGGGTTTTGCGAGTGTCATGGCGTCATCTTAAGGTGGTCACTAACAAGGTATTATTTTCACACATACCAATATCATCCATCAGGCTTACATAGCAAAACTGAGTTATGAGGAGTGCAGTAACCTTGCCCCTGAAGGTTGCACATGAAATGTCATAATCTTATGGTGGTCCTTTCTGTCATACTTTTTTGAAAATCCCATGATGGATGAACAGACCCATCAGACAAACATGACATTTTGTGAAGTGGTGGTATAATTATGTCATTCACTGAAATTTGTCAATAATTCCCCCTAAAAATCAACTCAGTTTCGAAATCCTGTTATGCAACACAATGGCATCTCTCAGCTTAAGCTGCTTATTTAAAGCTGCCTGTTCACAGATGAGAAACTGACAGAAATGGAATATTTTCTATAAAAGTTTTGTTGTAGGCATTGAAATAACTCTCCTGATATATATATTCCCTATCACACCAAGTTTTCTTTATTTTAACCATCAAAACTGTGTAAATCACATCATACACACAGTATTACTATTTATAGCTTCAGTCTAGCTCCATCAGATAGTGTGAAAAAAGGCTCACAAAAGAGCAAATTAAGAGCTATCGATCGAAACTAATTGATGGTCATCTGTGCCCATGAACATAGGACACATTTCAATACCAAACTGGTTTAGAAACAGTTAATATTTGCGATAACTGAAGAATTAATACACAGGACAAACATTCCTTTGGGACAACATGTAAATCCGCCAATGCGGTAGCACCAGTCTTATGACTTCACAATCGTTGCGTTATGGTACAAAGATGGGATGATCAAGTCAAATGTTTTGCATTAGAAATGACAATGTTTTACTTTTGTTGGAATCTTACAAATCATGGAATAGAATCCCCAGAAAAGAATGTTTTGGATTAGATCTGAAATTCATGCTGACCTATGAACATGCAGGTTTTAAAAGTTGGAAAGACAGATATATTGACTGTCCTTTGACATTACTGCTGAAGGGTCATATTTTATAGTCTCTTAAACACTGAAAGGAAAATAGCAGACAATTGAGCATTGTTTTTAAAAACTGATTTGTCATGTCATAAAAAATTGAATAAGTCAGGAAGAATAATACAGTTGTTTCCTTTTTGATTAATAAGGATATGGACAGGACAAAAACCGAACCCTAACCCTAAGGCTTATATAGCAAAATCTACAAAATTCAGAAGGTTGCTGTGACCTTGACCTTGAAGGTAGGGACACTGGTATTTTGCGTGACACATCCTCATGCTACGCTGGTCACTTCTACAGAATAATTGACTATGAATGAGAAAGATATGGACTGGACAAAAATGGGACCACACACACATATTCCTAAATAGCTCCCACTATGTGAAGCCGGGGTATAAAAAGCCAGCTACAAGTGGTTTATTTCATGCGAGGATATTATTATAATTATTTACCATCATTAAGTATAGATTCTTCCCTGAGTTAATGTTTATGCGTGACGTTATAAAAAATCAGACTTTTTGAGGGAAATTTCTTGCAGATTCTTCCTAATTTTGTTAAAGTAGGACACATTTAAGTGGCGTAGGTCAGTGACCGGGTCAGTGACCTTTACTTCCCTCGTTAGGATTTCTCTTTATTTCAGCGTCAACAGGCTAATGTCATGTAGATCTGTAATCTCCGATTTTGTAAAATGATCAGCAGTTTTTAACAACAGAACCTTTTATAGCTAGAACACTTATTTGCTTTGCAATGATTAATTATGATAAAATGTGTGCCAAATCTACTATCATTCTGACAAGGAATCTTTCGCAAAACACGCCCTTCCTCTTTTTAGAACACTTTAGAAGTTAGGTGATAGGTGGTTGTACACTTAGCCTAATTTAAAGAGCGGACACTATTAATAGTTCAAGCTAATTCAAGGGTCAAAACTCTGAAATGCGTTTTTCAAACCTGACCAAGATAGGTATTTTAAAGTTATTGATCCGACAAGATCGAGTTTGGGTCATTTCAAAAATGAAAGGGCCTAAACTCTCAAGTGACTCGAGCAATATGGCTAGTTACGATTCTTGTCCGAGATATTATGCCCATACACATTATGTCCAAACTTGGTGGTGATTGGACAAGAGATTCCAAAGTCATTGATCGGACAAGATCAATTTAGGTAATTTCTAAAACTTAAAGGTGATTACTCTTGAGTGACAAAAGCGATATGCATGTTCAATACTATTTTGTAATTGAACAGCTAAGTTAAGTCATTATATTTATCAAAAGCATCACTATTTTTTGTGCATGATGATTTTGTGCCAAGTTATGAGAAATATATTTGTCTTTCTTCCATTCATATCAAAACACATGGATTTTTGTAACATTCAGTGACTCATAAAAGAAAGTTATTGACCCATCTGGCCTGCGACCTATAACGTTTTGTAGACCCAAGTTAATTTTAATGGATATGGCTTATTACAATGATTGGGACTTCTATAATGGCATAACTTGTATTTAGAATTTAGATTTAAAGTTGACCAACAAAATTGTTTGATAGCCCTTAAGACTTTTGTGAATTTTTCAAGTCAATTGAGTGAATGGCTTTTGAAATATGGTCAATAGTCCCAATGTGCTGAAAACATTAACGTCAATTATGGGCCATAATTTATAGATAGAATCATATAGAGTCATCTACATATGTAGCTTTTTAACTAAGACTATAAAGTTTAAGTGTTTATCATGTAGAAAAACATATTCTTGCCTTCCATATGTGCAACCAGTGCTGGAAAGCCCATCTTACATCTCCCATGTAAGATGAGTCACGTGCAACAACGCGCAACTTCTGATATCTTTAATTGTATGGTTTATGATAGGTATATTATGCCATTTCAATAAAGCGCAATCAAAAATATATGTATGCAAGACTTTTAACTGAATTTGAAAAAAATAATCGTAAAAAACGTGACTTTTAGTTATATAAAATTACTGCTCTTTATGACGTCAGAAAAAACTTCGCAGGCGCATTTTGGTGAATTGTACAAAAGTTTGTTTGCTATGTCATTTTTTTCCACAAATTGATAATTTTATACATGCAAGAAAAAATATCAATCATGTTTTTCTGGTCCGTATCAAAAAATCCAATCCTCGGGCAAGCCTCGTTACCGGCTTACGTGCATGCCCTCAGGTCGGATTTTTATATCCGTACAAGAAACATGATAGATTCTTATAGTGTCACCTTCATCCCTCCTTTTTTAAAATAAATGAAACTAAAATTTAGCAGAATTTGAGGCGGGGGTAGGTCAAGAGGTTACGCCCCCTCTTATGTCAAAGTGTGGATCACACCTGCTAATCAATACCTACAAACCATTTCTTCGGTCATCCAACTTACATCTGTCATATATCTTGTTGATTTTCTTCTTGCCTGCCACAGCTTTACCGAGACTGCCCTGGGCAGATGCTAGCACATCCGTACACTGTAACATGGCAAACACACTTTATGTCTTTGATTTTTACAAAGATTAATTGGCTATGTAAAAAGGTAGAACTGTCAACTGTTTCTGCATATTTCAATATGAGAAGATTCTGTGTGAGTCATGCCTGGAGTAATTTAAGTAACATTATTGAAAGTAACTAACTCTACATTACATTGAATCCCCATAGGAAATTCATGAGTAGCCACATCATCAACCATAGCTATTGTATGATAATGTATGATATTTGTGTTATAAATTGAATTAATGAAAGTACATAGTCAATCATTTGTTAAAAAAAGTTAATTTCAATGGCTTTACAATTGGTCATGTAGGTAAAATTAAATATGGTTTGTAGACAATAATTATATTACCCATGCATTAAAAGTATTACTAAATGTCTTAATTATACCCATTTATACAACAATGTGATTTAATGAGCACTCAGGTATCATATGCATCTTAATATTACGAATGTTCATGCAGTGAGTGTATTAGTATGAACATAGATACAACTATTAACAGGTCCTTTATATAGTATCAGACATTGATAGCTCTAGCTAAAGCACTACTAAATGCATTCAATTACCCAACTATATATTTTGTCTTGAATTATTAGTGCACTACTACTATATTATAAAAGCTACAGATATTAGTTCAGTGTAGAAAACAAACATTGATTTAGTTGTCCCTCACCTAACGAAATGTTTGTTAAATAAGGTGAACATAAATTATTATTCTTTAATATCCCAAAACAAATCAGAAATGATTCATGTATAAGAAGCAAATTGCTAAAACCAATTCAATGATTACAGTAAGTACAAATACAAATGTATTACTAATCTAAATTAAACAAATTTATATATGAATGCTATTACTGTAATTTCAACACCTAAATGCTTTTAAAAAAACAGTCAAAAGTCAACAAATGCATCAATTAAGGTACTAAAATCATGAATATGTATATAAAAGCTTTTTTCCAAGCCAACTACGGGTGATTCTCCTAAAAGTTATATAAGCTATATTAATATTATTTTCTTTTTGAATGTGTTAATCTATTGATAGTTAAAAGCAACTTGCAACAAAACTTCAAAACCAATGTCATTCAGGTAAAGGGTTCAAAACATTTTAAAACAATATCTCTGAGTCCTAGTCAAAGCTGATCTTTAAATGTATCATAAGTTCCAAGATGGCAGAAGTTGATTAATAACAAAGCTGTCATCAGGACAGCTCGCTTGACTATTCAAATAAGATTTGGAACAAAAAATGCAAATTTTGAATAAGATTGAGGACCATTCAAAAACAACAACTGGGTCATGATTGCCCTAAATCATTCATCTGTGTATATGTTTGATTAACTTTCACAATGGTTTTTGTATTAAAATAGGTCAATGTCATGACGCTTCCTGGGCCATAATATGCAGATAATAAATCAAATATAATACTAAGATATGGACCTTGTCATGACGCTTCCTGGGCCATAATATGCAGATAATGAATCAAAAATAATATTAAGATATGGACCTTAAAACTTTAACCAAGGTGTTGAAGACAACACGCAAGGGTGATTAAAAAAGTGCTATTTATTCTTTGAATAGATATTATTTCAAAGAACAAAACTGTTCAATCTAAAAATAATATAAAATTTATTCCTCCAAAAAAATCACAGTGTTCTTAGTCTACACTACTTGTACAGGACATAAAATGCAAAAACTTCAATGCTTTTGCAAATTGTGTTAGTTTAATATGGGAAGATATGATATTGATGGAAAAAAACAAAAGGCAACCCCAAAAATATCTCCTGAATGCAGAATGATTGTCATTTGACAGAAATTAATAAAGTTATTTTTTTTTACCATGAACCAGTTTACATTTACAATATAAATACAATATGCACATTATAAGTATATGTATGTTAACTAAAATCTCAGCCTGTTATTTTAATAAGTCTAACATAATCAAAACAAATAAGTGATGAAAATAATATTTCAATATAAAAGATGTACCTAAATTATGAATTGAATTAACGTAACTTAAGCACAACTGTCAAACTTACTTGTACTATGCAACACAAGCACAATCACATATTATATGATTACCTATATAATGTAATACATGTATATTAGTAAAGCAAGCAGACATTTGTGAGGTTGTCATTGTTTGGTTATGCTTTTAGCAACAAGGCCATACATACCTGGGAAGGGTCACTCATCTGGCAACATGCAAAAACATTCACATATACACAAACAATAATTCTTATATGATGTACAAAATGCAGAATGAAACATGCAATATGTTTGTCAGCAAGCATTTATCTTATTTGCTTATACTGGTGATTGAAATTTGCACTAGCTCAAAGGTAAATACATAGTAAAATGGTATCAATCTTGTTAAAATTGTCAATCTTGAATAGACTTCTTGGTTCTTTAAAAAAAGAATATCGACATTCGAACCAGTGCTTGAAAATCTAAATTTCTTAGATTATTATACATGTATGTTCATTTTTAGGTAAAATTTTAAAACAGCATTTGACAGACTGACTCAAATATTATACTGAAACAGTTTTTTTCTGAATGTTCATGGTAGTTATTCTTTTGCTTTAATAAAAAGCCTTCAGGTGGTCCAGTGTATTTCACAATGATAAAACTAAAAAAGATTGAAAAAGATAAACAATACTTTATTTGTGATGTAATTTCACCATACAGATTTTCCAAATGCCAGACTTCCTTAAAGCATGGTGGAAGTAACTTTCCCATCTCTACAAACTATCAAAGCATCTAAATGCTGTGTGATGGCGGTGGATGCATGCAATTGTAATAATATGTAGTATCAATAAATTAGATAATATCTGGGCTATTTTTAAAGAACAGATGAGACAAATCAATTAATCAATACTTCAAAGATGTAATAGGCTGGGCAGCTGTAACAGGACAGTCAAGATCTTTCGTAGCTTATGATATCTGATTGATAGTGTGTAAGAGGCGCTATTCACCAGTATAAAAGTGGTAAACAGTCTTTGTGAAGTACTTGACGATATCGTTGTAATGTAGCCTTTTGACATACTAATTATTATAGTTGTCTGCAGCCTTGACACGAATTATTATCAGAAATCATGTGAACGTTTCAACAATTTCTAATCAAAAACAGTTGTTCATTGAAAACATACCCTTGGATAGTGTGCATCCTTATTGGAGCCCCCGAAAACCCTATTTTCCAAAGTTTCAAGCCGTTTTTCAAAAACATCTAAGCTGTCAGCCATAGTTGATATTTTTCTGCGTTCGATTAATTCTGAAAATATCATCGATCAAAAAAACATATTTTAAGAGTCATTCAAAGAATTGTGTGCGAATGTTGAATATCCTAATTGCGAGTATACTCCTTGTGGAGGGATGCAATCACTTGAGATGATGATGATCCTTGGCATAAAATCTTGATTAAACTGGTTTGTATAAACTTTAATCGAGCAACTCCACTGAATCAGAGAAAAACGATGGCAGAGGTAAAACTGTGACAATATTACCAGACCAATTTGCATGTTCTTTTTGTTGAGATACAATTGTTTTACAATGGTTTAATAGTTTTCTTTTTGCGGAAGTTTTTCTTCGAATTCCTGATTAAATGTGGATTATCACACATTTTCGCGACTATTACATTCGACACTCCTGCTAAATATTTTCCTTATTAAGAAGTTGGTTAACAAATGCAATGAGATGTTTATCACGTCACGGGTCGAATACCCTCGAAATACACATTTTAAACGATATCTCCAGCACTTAATGGTGTTGACAGTGTGCCTGAGAGTCGTTTTCTGCTCTGTATTAAGTAATGCTTGTTGATGTTGACAAAAAATTAGCCCTTAATACTTAATCACCATTCTGCCTTTTTGGGGACCTGCATAAGCACTCTTCTGACAATGAAACTTAATTTTTAAGTTAATTTTAAGCTCGACTAATTGAAGCATAAGAAGAGTAGCGTTGGCGTTTTTGTAACACCTGGTCTCAAATAATAGACGTGTTATATGGGATTCTTCCAATCACTAAAGTCTAAGTGGGTTTGTGTAAAAACAGGGGTTTATTGAAAAATATTGAAATTGTATTTTGGGAAATTTTATGTTTAAAATAGATAATAAAGGTTTATATTCATATTCTACCATGTAAGTGTAAAGATATTTTGCACAAAACAAGCATTAAAACACAGGATTTACCTTTCCAAAACAAAACTTGACTGACACAGACAACAATTATGCCAAGCATAACAACTTGACCGTCTCTGGCAAGCTTCGGGATAGACCTTGTAAATACAATCGTAACAACTCGGCCATGCCTGAAGTGTTCTGATTGTTGTAAAACTGTGAACTGCAGCATTGCAGGTGCCCTTCATGTATATATCATAGTGTTTTGACTGTATAAAAAGAAGAAAAACACATCAAATTCATAATAATTCATTGGATATTTCTTGTTTTGTTTACGGAACTAATATAAATTAACATAATCTGGTAATATTTCTTGTTTTAATGATATTTAATAGACGCCATATGATTTAACCCGGAATCCCGATCAGAATAACTACCCGCTTTTGGTACAAAACAGTTTGCACGGGAAGGATTTGCCATATCAAAAATTGTAAAAATAATCCGTCAAAGTACTATCAGTTGGACTATGTCACACCTTGGCTAAGGTTTTGCAATGTAGCACCTTTACCTTATTATCACACCTTTGAGGAATATCTCAGCAAATACATCATGTATTACACTGACACTTAATATATATATTCCCAACTATCCAACCTACTTAACCAAGTTTGATGACACTATTTTGAGTATTATGCAAATTATGGGCCTCTATTATTTAACATAGAAGTTCTGGTTAAGGTTTTGCATGATAGGGCACATAGGTTAATATCTCAGTAACAACTTGATATATTGCATTGAGACTTATTACAATGGTACTCAACAGTCAAACCAATTTAAATAAGCAAGCAAGATGACTCTTTTTTGCATAGAATGCAAACTATGGCCATTTTTAATTTGACTTAGAAATTTTAGTTAAGGTTTAGCTTGTTAACACATTTAAGGCAATATCTCAGTAAATAACACATTTATTGCATTGAAACTGTTGCGAAAACCCCCAGAAGACAAGTACTCTTCAAAGTAATGCCATTATATAACTTCAACCTATATTGTGTGCCTTTCATAACCCATGTTTACATTAATACAACACGAAGAGCAAAGTAGATAGATTTCCCCTTGGTGGACGGACACCAATGTAATTTTTAATGTGGCTTGGCAAATATTTAGAATACTCTATATTCTTCGAAAGACATGGTTTGATATTACTCTACCTGTTCTACGTACAATTTAGAAATTTTCCATTTATATTTGAATTACTTAGTAATTCATTCCTGCTACAAGCCATTATTCTAGTCAAATGCTTGCTTTAAATCTATTAATTCTAATATCAAAATACTGTATTAAGTGGTTAAGTATAAACATATTATCCGAATTTGAAAACCCAGATATTTTAGAAGAGTAATTTGTCTGACACGTGCACTTTTTGTGAGAATCTCCAGCAATAAACAGTAGCGGCCTCTTTCGCTTTTATTTCTAAATAAAGATATCAAAACTTAATGTGGAACACATGAAACGTGCATTCGTGACTACAATATTCCGCAGATAAAAAAAAAGAGTAAAATAGGTAAATTTTCTACAGAGTATGAATAATACTAAAAGCAATTTAATTTCAAACCATTATGCACTTCTCTATTTTCAATATTTATGCAAAACATTTTATTTTCGCCTCTTACATATTCCCTAATATCGTGATTTCGCTAAAATATTTTCTCGAAGTCTTATTTTCTTGATACAAATGATCAAATTATAGAGTGTTCTGTTTCATTACGGATGTAGTCTAAATATTTAAGATATTGAATATAAACAATGAAAAATAAATAGACATGTTTTTGCTTATTTTCGCTCAAAATACTTTTATTTTCGTCAAAAATAGTCATAATACTAGCCAGTCTTTAAAAAAGCTAAATAAATAATAATATCTTAATATCGACTAAATTAGAAAATGATATATTCATTTTTTTTCTCCTATTAAAAGCAAATGAAATTGTCGATTTGTTTACCAAACATTGGCAACATAATCCGTGGCCTGAAGCCATAAGTTATTTACCTTTAAGGGAACGGAAATTAGGAGACCGGATAATACGGTGAGAGACCGAGAAATAGTATTGCACCATTTAGGTCAATATCTCAGCAAATACATAAAGTATTGCAATTAAACTTAAGACATGTGTTCGCTACTATCCAACCTACTTGAATTGTCAAGTTATATAACTTTACCTTGCATATACAAATGTAATGCAAATTATTGCCCTTTATTATTTGACTTAGAAATTCTGGTTAAGTTCTTTGCCAGCACGCAGGTAAATATGTCAGCAACTAATTGGGATATATTGCATTGAGACTTAACACAATAGAACTCAACCATCCAACGTAACATGGCTCAAAAAAAGTGTTATCAACTAATTAATTATAGCATTATATAGGTAATGATGATAGGTACTGCTGAAGCAGCAGCATGCACAGCAACTGGGTAGTATTTTAATGCCATGATTATTATGATGATAAAAAAATGATGAATCTGCTGTGTTCCATCTTGCAGAAATCTTGAAAAAACCTTTTACCACATGCCTGCCAAGAATTTAACTTTTTTAAATCATAATTTTTCACCAACTGCCACCTAAAAAAATAGAATTTAAATTTTCACCAAAGTCCACATTCAGTTTGTGGAAATGGGGTGGAAAGTACATGGCAGTTGGTGAAATCCTTGATTTTCCACCAAGTTTCACACATTTTCTCATCCAATGCCACCCAAGACCATGGCATTTGGTGGAAGTTGGAAGCAAATCTAGGGAAGGGTTATAAATTTATGAAAATGAGTAAAAATATTTGCAATTCTTAGACAATTTCAGTATTTATTTGTCTTTTTGGAATATTTCTTCTGCAAAGTACATAATTACCAAAGCACTATACTGTGGTACATGGGACTATAGGTGTTGTTAACGATTTTCAATTTTAGTTTTTCGTTTATTATCAATTAAATGGAGTCTTTCCAAATTTCCATATGTATTGGCTGTTACAATAGTAGTCATAACTATACTACAAATAATTTCAAATTGGGACAGATGTTTATGCATTAACTTTCCAGACAACCTTCAAAATTGTAGTTTAATTGATTACAATTTCAAAGTAACTGCCCCATGTCTTATATATATATTGCCATACAGACAAATATTTTCCTTTCATGAATATTGATGTATTCTTGTTATTCCACCATCAAGCGAGCTGGCCATTTGGGAGGAAGTGGTAGCAGGAGTGGATATCGCAACAAAGACACAGACAGTAGTTACAGTGATAACAGCGATGAGGACACACAACTCTGGAGGCAAAAAAAGCAGAAATATTTCAGGTTTGTCATGTTGTTTAAATTTGTATATTGTCATGAAAATGGTACACAATCATGTTCACATTAGTGATGCCCACATCAATGTTCTCAAAATGGGCTGTTCAAAATTAGAAAAAAAAGTAAAACCCAGGTAGAATAAGTAGTAGCTGGTCAGTTACTTTACTATTTGAGACAGTTCATCCTAGACTTATTAAGAGCCCTGCACATTGGCTGCGAATCCTGCGGCTCTGACTGAACTATTGAATTGGGCTCCTTAGATAACTTAGAAGACAGACAGCATTGGCACCCACTTGAGGTATTCTTGTTTATTTCTAAAAATAGTGTTTACTGGATATCTTTTTAATATCTGCAGGCAGAAGGAAACTGACACAGAGCGAGTCCAAGGTCTTCATAATGATAAAAGGAAAAACAATGTTTGGGGTTCTGTGTTGCAAGAGCAGGATTTAACACAAACACTTAAAAGTTCAGGAGTTGACAAACCAGAAGATACTGATATCAACACAAGAGATGTTGAAAGCTATGATTTCACAAAGAAATATCAAGATACTCGGCCTGATTTGCCTGATTCCGATGAAGAGCAACCAGAGAACATAACCGACCCAGTTGGTGTACTGCCTAGCATGTCAGCGCCAGCAATTAGGCAGATAATTGACTACAATGATGCTTTGGACAATTCAGCTCAGAGAAATAGACGTGGAAGAAAAAGGAAGGCTGAAGAACAAGGGGACAAATTTGAAAGGAAGATGGGTGGGGTCCATGATCGTCTAGGAATGAAAAAAGTGACAACTACACGGCTAGGAGAGATCACTCTAAGTGAAGATATGGAGCCTGAACAGCTTGCCAAGGGCATTGCAGAGTTTATTCATGAACCAAAGATTGAGCTGATTGGTAATTTGATGTATAATTTAATTATCTTTTCTAATTTCATTTTGTAATTTATATTATTTTAATGAACATCTGCTCTTTATTGACATGGAGTTTGCAGTCATTAAGTAAATTCAAGCTTTAATTTATTACACTTCTTAACAAAAAGACCATAACGTAGCAATTACGTTTCTGGATACCTTTGGAGTTCTTATGTCGTACAAACTATTATCCTTGTTCATAATATTTGGCTTTTGTCTGTGACATGTAATACATGAATTGTTCTTTACAGAACGAGTTATTACAAACATGGGAAAGGCCGTCGCTCTGAGAATACTGCTAGCCACAAAAGATGTGGAGGAAGGAGGCGGAATGTACATAAATGTGAGAATCTTAGCCCTGCATTCAGCAGATCATATTGAAATAAATAGTACAAATTTTAAGATGCAAGTTGAATAAATTGTGACAAAAAATGTTTACTTTTAAGTCTTTTCCTGTCACTTCAAATTCTTGCATAAAACTGGTATAATTACTTATTTTAAAAAGAAACATATTTATGTCTTGCCATGAATTCGGTGATTTATATGCCTCAGTGTTTTCCCCTTACCCAAAAGGTCCAAACTGGATCCTTGGCCAGGCCCACAATTTGAGGCTACTGTAAAGAGGCAGATGCATTTGTTTCAACCAAGATTTAAGCACAAGTATGAATTTAAGGTTTTTCATGTTAAGTAGATAACCCCAATTGCTTTTAGGTCAAAGGTCACTGTCACAGAACCTTGAACGGAAAAACCTTTTTTCACTGATTACAGACTAGAGTATGCCTGGGCTTACGATCCTCAAACTTGATGGGGAGGTTGGTCATTATCTGCAGATGTCCCCTTTTGGTTTTGAGGTCTGAAGATCAAGTCCACAGTGGCCTCGAATACTAAAACCCTTCTTATATATATATATATATATATATATAAAAGCTTGGCCCCATTAAGCTACCTGTATCAGTTGCAATGCTCATATTTATATATCCATTGAAGTCATTCACTGATGCTTGTAGGAGGCAAACATGTTTTACTGGAAACCTATCACTCATCAACATTTAGAACTGGTCAATAACTAAACCTACTATCCTCAACTTGTAAGTGTTATTGGTCATAACCTTATATTACCCCACATACGTTAACGTCAAAATGACTGCCGGTATTTGACTGCCATGAGGCAGGCATGCGTGTTTTTATTCTCTTCACAGCAAGCAAAAAAAAATTCCAGTCACATGATGGCAGCCGACATAAGACCTCTTGTGGCGTATTTATTTACAGCTGCTGAAGTAGCAGTCTGACATCTCGGAGGACATGTAGAAACTCATCTTTCAAATATTTCTGTTACAGGATGGTAGCAGGCGTCGGACACCTGGTGGTGTATATCTACAGCTCCTAAAGCAACAGCCCGAGTATTCAAAGGACATGCAAAAACTCATTTTCCTCGAAGACTGGGAAGATAAAAAACTGCTCAAAAAGGAAAAAAGAAAGAGGTATATTTATAATTGCAGATATGCCATTTGTTTAAAGTATGTTTGCATTGAACCAACAAACGTATGTTAAAGTAATGATGGTTTGAAGTATCTCATAATTGTAGTTTCTGTGGCCTTTTGCATACATTCATACTAGTAGTAACTAGCTTAACAAGATTGTTACTGGTTCATACACTTATTGAAACTATTGCAACTATGGAATCTTGAATTCTTAAATATCACTTAAGAGACCCTATGTTTTAAGGGCCAGACAAAGGGACAAGGAGAAAAAATTGCAGATCGGGAAGCATGAAAACCTGCAGAGGTCAAGGTCGAACTCAAACTCAAAATCCAGGTCAAGGTCAAACTCCAAATCCCGATCTGTTTCTCGTGAAACCAAAAAGGAACAAACTGAAGAGATGGAAGAAGGTGAAATTAATTCAGAAAAAGATTTGGAAAGAGATATTGAAGAAAGTGAAAGTAAATCTGAAAAAGATTTGGAAAGAAATATTAAAACTAAATCTGAAAAAGACTGGTATAAAAATGGTAAAGGTAAATCTAGAAGAAATAGAGGAAGGAGAGACAATACACGTCACAGGGGACAGTATAATGACTATGATCGCCAAGAAGAGAGTGAAGATAGTGAAGATGACAAACCTCGGAAACCACAGGCGTATGATTTTGAAAGGGAGTTGGAATTGGCGAGGAAACGAATACAAGATAAGAAAAAGGCAGCAGAGGGTGGGGGGAAACAGGATGGGGGAAGAGGTTCACAGGGGGCTGGAAAAGAGAAAGGGGGAGAAGAAATGGGTGATCTGGAAGAGGCCGAGTCGAATGTTGTGGATGTGCCTCTTGATATGTAATGATTGTTTGATATAAATGGTAATGTTACAGTTGAGATGAATTGTTAAACAGTTCAGTTGCAGGATAAAATGTTTATGGGTTATGAAGTTGCATGTATAAGAAATACAATTGTGGTTAACGAATTGTTCTAAAGATACATTGACTGCTGATTGATAAATAATGATGTGGTGTTTTTGTAACATCATTTAAACCTACATATTATGAAGAAGTTCTCATATTTGATAGGTCACATGTATTTCAACAGTGTTGTTTGTTTTATATTAGTGTGTTAGTTGATGTTGTTGTATACTTTATGTATATTGGATTATACAAAATTGATGATAATCTAATGACATTAGAATCAACGCAAAATAATGCATGTATAGTGATCATTGATGTACATTACGAGTGTCCTCAAATAAATTGAAGGAAACCTTATACACTTCTTTACAAAAGCAAATTATAAATAACAAATTATGCCAGGATGATGAAACAAGTCCACAACATATACCGCGTTAGACAACAAGAGACCCATGAGGGCCTTTGCTGGCTGGGTTCGTGTGGTCAATTTCACTTACTAATTGTGCGAGGTCATCATTGTAACATTATGTTTTGAAAGAAAAGGATGAAAAGACTTGCATATTTTACTGTTTAATATTTATGTAAGTTTGCATAATTGTGTAATACAGACAATTTAATGGCAAGTATAGAAATGTTCATTGCATAGTGAAGGTTGAACACAGTGCTGGTAATTAGGTAATTGTACATGTATATATCTGGGTCAAGAGAATATGATACCTTGAAGCAAAATAGAGCCATTAGGTTGCAACTTCTGAATATGAAACAGGTAATTTCATGGAGCTTATGAATGGTAAACATCATAGGAATATGAACAGAAAGTTTACAATATAGCATTTTGCACATATACCAGGATAAAAGACATGATACTTTGAAACAAAAAAAAGTAGGTCAAAAGAAAGGATGGGGCCAGCTTTGGTCCCAGGGATAATAATTTCAACTGTTTTGCTAGACGGTCATCATATGATGCTCCACAACAAATATCAAAGGTATGAGCCTTGTGGTTTGAAAAAAAGATTTTGAAAATATTTCGTAAACAAGTCTATAGGAAACTTGTGACCCCTGGGGCAGGGCCAGTTTTGACCCCAGGGGCATAATTAGAACAACCATGGTAGCGGACCACTAAATTATGCCTTATTCAAAATAGCAAGGGTCTGCATAGCTGTTTCAGACAAAAAGATTTTCAAACATTTCCCAATTTAAGTATACCAAACCTGTGAACCAAGGGACGTGGCCAGTAATGACCCCAGGGGCATAATTTGAACAAACATTCACAAGCAATTGTGTTAAGATAGCTGCGCTGACACGCAAAAGATTTTCAAACATTTCCCAATTCAAGTATACCAAACCTTTGAACTCGGGGGCGTGGCCAGTAATGACCCCAGGGGCATAATTTTAACATAATTCACAAGCAATTGTGTTTAGATGGATGCGTGAACGACAGACACTTCTGGTCTTTAGCCAATAGAGCTAAAAATGGCCTTTTGCCAATAGAGCTAAAAATCAACCAACCCCTTTAAACTGTAATTTTGATATCTCAACAAGGCCTTTGGCCAGTAGAGCTAGAAAATGAGTTGGCTCTGACTTCAAACACCGACCCAACTCATTAGCTCGATGATTCCAAGAATAAGGAGGGTGTTACTACTCGCCCCAGCATCAGTGTCGGTGTCCGGTTAAAGTTTTAGGGCTAGTTGGCATTTTCACTTATAACTTCAATACCCTTCATTCAATGCACTTACCGTAATACTTTGCTTACAATCATACAATACATATAACACAGCATGAAATGTTTTTGAAAGCTTCAACTCTGGACGTAAACTCCCAACTGTAAGACCTTTACTGAAGAAGCAGATGATACAGACTTGCATACTGCCACATAACAATTGTGCCTCAAGTACTGTTCTAACTTGCATCTCCGGTATCAACTTCTATCATAAAATGAAAGTTTCAAAACTTTCTTGTTTTTAATATTCACTGCAAATAAGTTGCTTGAACGTTATGTCCTTCGTTACAACTCATGGGAGCATGTTGTTCCATGCAATATTCCACTCTCGCACATTTTAGACTTTTTAGGACAAACATAATATTAAAATGTCCCAAATATGCGAGAATGAATATTGCGACTGATCTATATGCAAATGGGTTATCTGCAGAGTTGTTGTCCATCTTATTCATGTAAGTGCTAAATTAGGTTATGAATGACCAAATTTTATCAACGTTTTAACTGGATTTTGTCTATGGAAATTTGCAGGTAGTAAAGAAAAGCCGGGCAGGCTGTTGTCTTACGGATGTCATTAACAATTGAGCATTAATTTATTAAATTATCGTTCCTTGCCATATATTTAAAAGTTTTTATCCAATTGTTATGAAACTTAGTCGGAATACTGGTCTGCATGTTGTCTTAATGGGTTAAGTCAGGTTGAAACTGATTCACAAGTTTCAAATTTTAAATGGTACTATTTATTTGTAAATTAACCTTGTCCGTAATCAAAAGTCTCCCTTTTCAAGTTTGTTTCAATCATGCCCCTTGAATCTATTACTGTGGTCAAGTCTTTGTTAACCAATGCTTTGACCATAAATATGTCAACAAAACGGATTAAGCAATTGTCAGTGTTGTGTATATCTTTCTTTAGGTTATTTATCCTATTAATTCTTTTATAGAATCAGCCATGAGTCAGTCATAGTATAGAGCACAACTACACAAAAATCAGAAGTGCCATGATAGGCATGGTCACCAATATTACACTTATTTAATTGTCAAGTATGTGATAGCAATAACACTGATGTAGTGTTGAATGGTCATATACAACTACTTATAAAAACTGTGCCCAAAAAGCAATTTTAAACCATCATGTTGGTTGTGTTAAGAATACTGGTTCATATTCAGGACAAATGGCAAAAGGTTGATGTGAGTAAAGTTAAGAAAGTGCCTTTCTTGAAATTCACCAACATGAGCATTGATGATAATACTTAATAGGCATGTCCACAGACTTATGACCAAAGGTGAAGCAATCTGTTCATAGCCATTGTAAACCAACCCAACTCGACTTTACAAAGAGAACAAACTACTTTAAAAGTTGTATTTATTGCACAAAACATGGAAAAGAGGAACATAACAAACAAATCTGTAAATCTCCAGACACTCCAGACTTATACCAGGCTGATTAAACAGAACAAGAGCCATGAAAAAGATGACATCACCTGTCTTGTTTTCTTAAAGTGACACTCTTATTCAAAATCAATACAATGAATGTGTATAAAAAAAACAAATTTTGAGTGAAAGACCTTTAACTCCTAATTACAAGTTATGCATTTATGGAAAAAATATTAATTACTGTTAACAAGATTATAACCAAGTATTTAATAGCTGAACATGCATAAATATTAAATGATTAGTGAGTGCTAAAATATTTACTGCTATCTTCAATGTCTCATAAAGTAGAAATACCGTGTTTTTTGCACATTTCTTTTAAGTTAAAGTCAGTACAGTATCCTTCATAAAAAACATTGATTTTGACATTTATTTATCCTTTTTGGTATATTAAAACAATTGTATCAATTGTTGTAAATCTTATTTGGAAGTAAGAGTGCCTCTTTAATTGGTCAAGGGGCATGGTCAAAGAGATACGTTTGCAAGAGATGTACTTCTTATTCCTGTTGTAAACACAGAACCAAGTTTCATATTAATATCTCATAGTTATAATTAATGGCCAAAATTATTCAAAGCTATGACCAAGTAGCTGAATTTACAAGGAGTGAATATAAAAGTGCACCATTGTATGTTATACACATTTTCTATACTTTTCATCATAATTAACATCAAGAATGTGATCAATTAATGAAGCATAGTTTATAACATTTTAGTTACATCTATCAGTATGGTCAAAGTTCTTGACACCAAGGCAATCACAATAACTCAGTGTTTAAAACAACAACAACAACAGAACCCCTAATAAACTCACTATAACTATTATATGATAAATTCATGTACATGACATTTTGCAAACATTGTAATTTTATTCACATACAAAGTACAGACAACCATTTCACATATAATAATTTTCCATAATGTAAAATCAAATTTCCAACATGTATAATTTAATTCCTTACTAGAACTCCGCGAGTCGGATGTGTCGCCTGACGAATTATTTACTGTCAACATTATAGCTGTTAGATTGGCATTTTATTCATTTATAGACAATGATGTTGCCATTTAACTTTCAAGTGTAGGTGGCATTTGAACTGAAGGTAACAACGTTAAGCCAGGAGCAAGCAATTGGTTTTATAAGCAAAAATGAGCACAATAAATACTGAAGTCAACTGCGATCCCCTTCAATAAGATCTATCTATCTATAAAGTTTCAAGTTGATAACTCTTTTAGTCGAGAAATGCCCCGGACAAAATTTAAGCTTGAAAATTAACAAAGGGCAATAACTCTAAACATATAGATGCAAGAGTTACGGTTTTTGTGCACTGCACTTTCCCTCAATCAGATATACCTACGGAATAAGTTTCAGGTTGATACCTTCTATAGTTTACAAGATATGCCACGGACAAAACCTAAGCATGAAAATTAACAAAGGGCAATAACTCTAAAAATATGGCAGCAAGAGTTACTGTTATTGTGCATTGCACTTGCCCTCAATGAGATCTATCTAGCTATGAAGTTTCAAGTTGATACCTCTAATATTCTTCAAGATATGCCCCGGACAAAACTTTAAGCATGAAAATTAACAAAGGGCAATAACTTTAAAACTAAGAAAGCAAGAGTTACTGTTATTGTGCACTGCACTTGCCCTCCATGAGATCTATCTACATATGAAGTTTCAAGTTGATAACTCTTATATTCTACAAGATATGCCCCAGACAAAACTTAAGCATGAAAATTAACAAAGGGCAATAACTCTAAACATATAGATGCAAGAGTTACGGTTTTTGTGCACTGCACTTTCCCTCAATTAGATCTATCTGCATATGAAATTTCAAGTTGATACCACTAATAGTTTAGGAGATATACCCCGGACAAGCGAAAATGGGACGCTGCCGCCGCCGACAAAAGTAACCCCTATATGTCGTCTTTTCAGGCGACACAGAAAGTAACAAAGTCCCTAACTCTATGTATCATACTGAAAAACAAAATTCAAAGTCTATTTTTAGGTAACAAAATTTAAATTGAAATCTGCACATCAACCAGTAGTAAATGTGCATTCTTGTAATAAGTTAATAGTTAGAGGCGGGTAATGAGCAATTGGACTGCAATAAGCAGTTACAGCCAATATGACATAAGCAAACAAACGTGATTGATAGCAGAATGGAGGGTCACACTGTTTCCAAGGCCATGATATAAAGTTGTTGTTTTTTCCTTGGAAAACATATTTTAAAAGTATCCCAAAACTGTCCGGGCAAAAGTTAACAAATAATACCTATTTTTGCTTGTTGTGCAGTTCAATTGTCAATATCTACACCTCAACTTCCATTCCTTAAATGAACGTCATTTCGGCAATTACGTTCATCAATCGATGAACGCAACATCTTCGGATATGTTCGGAGCGCAATTCATTGCATAACAATAAACATTTAAAATATTTATCTTGTTATTGTTTGTATTGTGTCAGAAGGTCCCGTAAAATATAAATCAACATTTTAGAAAGTGTTAGTTTTTTAAATTTTAAATGTGTAGTTGCCATAACTGTTTGAATTTTACGTTTAAATTCCTTAATTGGTAGTCACTTTACTAAATCTCATATAAACATTTTTATAGCCATTTTTCATAAATGCTTTCATACCAACAACAAGCTTAATGACAATGCATCTCAACTTTTTTTTTCAAACCACAAATGCTAATAAAATTGTGTTTTGTGTCATTATCATAATTTACAGAACAATATGCAACTAGTTAACTTTACACAATCAGAAATTGTTACCATTTATGTCACCATTGAAATAAATAATGCTATTCTTTTGAACGTCTTCATGATTTGCTTTCATGAGAGTGACTTAGACATTCTTCAAATTTCACATGAGGAGCGCTGCCGTGTGTAGATCACAGTGTATTTGTGTGCTGGTGACCGGTTCCCACTATTGACTCTTCTTACTTGCAATACTGGCACCCAGCTTCTTTTTACGTAAAACATACATGTGACGCATCATCTGAAAACCTCCTGAAAAGTGCATGTCAACACATGAAAAAAAATGCAGAAACAAATCTTAAAACAAAAACCCCAAAAAAACACTTGTATGACCAACATTAAATAAAAAAGAGCTGTCACATAGACAGGGCACTCGCTATTCTGCCGCCTTTTAGTAAAGGGTTTGCAAAATCAAACAATAAAGGGGCAAATTTATATTATATGCAAAAAAAGAGTTATTGATTATTTAAGAAGTTTCCATGGCTGGATGCCCTTATATAAAGTTTAAAAAAGGCAATTTATGATGTATTTGCTGAGATATTGACTTATCTTATATGCAAAAAAAGAGTTATTGATTATTTAAGAAGTTTCCATGGCTGGAAGCCCTTATATAAAGTTTAAAAAAGGCAATTTATGATGTATTTGCTGAGATATTGACTTATATGCAAAAAAAGAGTTATTGATTATTTAAGAAGTTTCCATGGCTGGAAGCCCTTATATAAAGATTAAAAAAGGCAATTTATGATATATTTGCTGAGATATTGACTTATCTTATATGCAAAAAAAGAGTTATTGATTATTTAAGAAGTTTCCATGGCTGGAAGCCCTTATATAAAGATTAAAAAAGGCAATTTATGATGTATTTGCTGAGATATTGACTTATCTGAGATATGGGGTAACATGCAAAATCTTAATCAGATTTTTTCTAAATTGAATAATAAAGAGCCATAATTTGCATTATATGCAAAATGGATTTATCTTACTTGGTTATTCAAGTAGGTAACTATGATAGTTGAATGCTGTTTATAAAGTCTTTATGCAATACATAATGTAGTTGCTGTGATATTGACTTGAATTACATTCAAAACCTTAACCAGAGTAAGTCAAATGATAAAGGAAGTAATTTGCAAACTTTAATGCAATACATGATTATTTGCTGCAATACCGGTAATGACTGAAATGTGCTAACATGCAAAACCTTAAGAAAGTGTGACGCCGACACTAGGGTGGGTAGTATAGATCTCCTTATTCTTCAAAAAGTCAAGCTAAAAAGTACTTTATTGTTAAAAGCATTTTAAAAACACCAACAAATATATTTCTACAGATTTAAAAACATTCACAAAAGGGATGCAAAAATAGTAAATCTCACCTATAGCTAGGATAAGAAGATATAGATGTAGAAACCATGGAAAATAGAATGCAAGATTTGCTGAATTTGGTAGCTGCATGCTGAAAACACCGGACTCTTCAAACAACGGGATGGACATTATCACCACAGTTGCTGAAATGGAGGAAAATCACATGACATAAAAAACTCAGACATGGAGAACATTGTGATTATTTCCAAACATCCTGTCTCATGTCAATTCGATGTATATAGGGGAGTATTATTGAATAGTAAGTTAACTTTGAAAAAACATTGAATGACCTTAAATAACCATCAGTGTAAAAAGCAACACGCTTCTATGCTAATACATGTTCGAGAAAAAAACAGTTACAGGATGTTGATTTCCAATACAGTGTGTTGTTGGAAATGGAAACAGAATTTGATAGGCATTTAATCAAAAACAAATATTTATTGAGTCTGTGCAGTGATTGGGATGCATTAATGTTTCTACACTGAATGGGGCATGAAACAGTAGGTCAGGAGGCACCCTATCGTAATATCACTTTTCATTATATGCCTCCTTTGATTAATTCCATGATTAAATGCACTATTCATAGTTTTGTTAAAAGAAACTGCTGTTGGCTTTTACATTGATTTTAACATTATTTCATAGTTAGATATATGGATAAGATATTGAGACATATAAATTTTTTGTATCATTTGAATCTCAGCTGACTATTAAATGCATAAACTGACTTGGTATTAATGAGGATGATTTTAGTAATAACTATATACATATGAACAAATGGCACTTGTGAATGTTCAACTAATGCTTGGCAAAATGTATTTGATATTGATGAAACAATGTCATTATTTATGCCAAATCTGTTAAAACAACCACAAAAAAATACTACATGTATGTTCAATTGTTTTCAAAACATTATTTGTCAGTTGAATAATCCAAGAAAAAAGGAGAAATTCAATGTCAGAGTGTAAATTTATTATGAACCTTCAAAATTTTAGGAAATTGTCAATCTGTGACATTCCATCCTTAATATATACACTATACATATAAATATATAAAAAACAAGTCAACATATTTATTTTCACACGCTTTTGATTTCTCAGAGTTAGCCCAAGTGCTTCAATACTTGTTAACTGTAGGTTTCTGGGCTGTCTTCAAATTTTTGGTTATGTGTGACCAAGTTTGTAAGTTTACCTTCAAACAAGATGCCAAGCGGATACAGGGGAATCCAGGCTGTGTATCGTACCCACGAGATGACCAACACCTCTTTACCAATGCTGGATAACATGTAGAACGGGTACCTGAATTGGCAAAAATAAAAATGTGATAATGAAAGTACTAGCTCAAGTTATGAGGTTTGAATTTAGACTTCACAACATCCATTAAATTTAAATCTTTATAAGACTTAAATTGGATTACACAAACTCTCAATAATTGCTTTCTTTGTTTGATAAAATAATTATATTGAATCCAAGTCCATGAATATTTGTTTGTCAAGAGTTATTCAAACTCTCCTAGGGTTTAACAGTCATGACTATTCATATCAGCTTGTTCAGTAATGTGTCTTGCAATTCCCTATATGGGTTTAACAGTCATGAATATTCATTTCAACTTTATTAGGGTGGATTATTATGGTGTTTTGTAGTCAATTTGATTATATAGAGATAAAAAAGCTTTAAAAAAGAAGAAGAGAAATTGCAGATATGAAATGATTCTGCTTTGCTTCTAGAAAATGATTTTTATTTATGAACAAAATCTGAATAACTTCTGTTAACACTGCCACAATATTAAAATGACCTGTGCACATGTATTTCAGTAAACATTTAGCTTTTCTTTATCCTAGTACATGTTAAGCACCACCACATTAGCAGGGGCCCAGTGTTTATTTCCAAAGTTCTACAATCATGGTGTTCATTACAAATTATAGACTTTCACAAGCTTCGGGTATAGGCTATTTTATTACTTGTCTGCTAATAAAAATATCATGAACTGCCATTAACACAACATCATGAATGACGCTGGAACTATGGTGTTAATTACCTCCTGAAATTTGTTAGCAAGATAGGATTGTCATTCATTGTTATTGGAGGTCCACCAAAAGGAAAGGTTAAGCAATATTATTTTTTCGCAAGCTGTGAACCTGGATGGTAGAACAGCTCGTAGACTTGACTTCTGACCATAAATCCACTAACTAGGGAAGTATGTAGGACTTTATCCAATACCTCTATCTGCAACTTCTCCTGTCTAAGAATATCATATCATACCTGACAAGTTCCACAGTTGCCCAGGTCATAAACAAGTACCAGACAACAGGAGCCACCTGTAGACGAACGTCCTGAACAATCAACATGAACAGGATAAAGCCACGACCACCAACCTGGCGTAAAAAAATACCACATTAAGTAAAAATTGATTAAGCAAGTGATGAAAACCCCCAGATGCCACCTGGTTAGAGAAATGCTTCATTGCAACAACAACTAAATTCTGACTAGTTTATCAATTTAAGTACACCAGTAGGTGCATAACAACCAATGCTGACCAACATACCAACATTCACGAGTGTATACATGTGAAATAATTTTGTACCTACAATTAACTCAAGATAACTCTTGTTAGACTGAGGGGTGAAATGTGACAGAAATGGCAATCACACAACATCCCATGCTGACTTACCTACCCCTGATGCTTCTTGTGTGTAAGTGCAACTCCTATATATATCTATCTTGGGATAAAATGAGAGAGACCAATGTGACCTTAAATATTAGCATGAATGTGGTCATACATTTTATGATTTGTGTACTGGATGTCAGGCATTAACTTAACATTAGCTATCAACTTGATGACTTTTAAAACCAAAATATTATTTTCAATGATAAGAAATTATCTTCTCATCATTGACGTTCTTCTGAAAGTGCACTTGCACCTCGACCAAAAAATGGTTTGGTTAGGGTAACATCTTTTTTTTTAACAAATGACTATAAAAATGGTAGGGTCAGTGCATATTTCATATCGGTCATATTTAGGGTCGGATAACCCAAACCAAATGTTTGTTTTTTTAGATCCTATCAATATAACTGTCCATAGACTGGCAGTATAAAACAGGTTTATAACATAAAGGGCAACATATGCATACATAATTTTTACTTTCCCTATTAATACCAACAAATTACAAATTTAAAACAAATTTACCAATATACATGTTGTATTTAAGATTTTGAAAGACAGAATTTCTAAATTTACACATAATAAAAATAAAGAACATTAATTATTGGATGCTAACAGTTTTGAAAAATGTGGAATGACATCAGAACATTTTTGTAGTCCATAAACAGATACCGGTAATTAGCACAGCACCAATTGGCATTCAGGGTTTATACACGTATGTCACACTTTCTGACAAGCTGACAAAAAGCTGACATCAGAATTATCGTCAACATCTGTCTTATATTAAAATGAACAACTATATGTCATAACAGTAACGTTTACCTTGACTATCAATACAACTTGTGTAAATATGAATATTTTCCAAGCCAGTTGCCCTGTAATAATGAAAGACCCAGATGAGAATGTAAATGATCTCAAGGACAGGGAGCAATGCTCCTTACCTGCATGAAAGGGGCCAGTGCCCCTGTCTTAACTAGGCCAAACAAGGGATGTATGATTTCCAGTACAGCCACACTCTGACAGAAAATCATCTGGGACCCAACCAGGTCAAATGCTTGTTCTTTAATGCCTGTAAGTTCAAAACATTAACTTAAACATTGTAAAAACAAAAATAAAAACACTGATAATGACAAACAATCATGTCTGGAACTTTTAATAAACATCATCACTGAAACTTCAATTAATCTTAACTTTTAAGATCTCTCAAAAGCTGATCATAATTATCAGCAATTATTCAAGAAAAGTAATATATAATGTACAATCTGATTTTGATGACAGCATTTAAAACAATTTATAATAATCTTCATGTACATCCGAGACAACTGACCACTGCCATGTTTGATGAGGTTATAGGAGAGCACGGTGGTGATGTAGAGAAAGCCAATAAACTGCAGCAGGTTGTACGTGAACAGATATGTGCCCTTGAAGTCCAGGTCTCCTCCGCCTGGGTGGAAAAAAGGTACAGTGAACATGCATCTATAATCTTTCATTTGGTTTAGGTTGAACATATATATATATATGTATATACTGACAATTGCTTTGAACTTCTAACACTATATCTCTGTTCATTTTTTGGAAAAAATTATTAGAAATACTTACAAACTGTGAAAAACCCCACAGAAATGGCTATCAGATATTAAGAAAGCATTTAATTATAAATAGGTGTTTAGTTTTTCATTCAGCATACAACACGCACTTAACAGACCACAAAATAGGTACAAGTAGCCACTGCAACAAAGAAACTCCCTACCATAAACATAGCATCACGCCTTAACTCACTAACTCACTTAGATGTCATTCATATACCTGTTTCGAGTCCTAGCTGTTTTTCAATGTTCTTCATCACCTCATCTGCAGCCATTTTGTCCCGTTCATCTTCGCTGTCAATGTCATCATCAAACAAGAACTTGTCAAAGTCAATCTTCAGCCAGGGAAGTTTGCTCTGAGAGGCAGTCAAGCGGGGCCAGGCTTCTTCACCAACTTTTCGGATGCTAACTTCAACACTCCTCTGCGTAGTCCGCACACGGCAGCTCTACATAATTAAGGAAATAAAATTGATAAACAAGTTAAATTATAATTCTTTGAGAATACTAATTTGATGTATTATAGGGCTTAGTACATCAAATGTTGTTATACAACACATACAAGTAACAACATTAGTTTTGATGTATGATGTCATGTCAAACATGACATTTGTTATACATGTGTATCAAAAATGTGATCTCTTTAATTGAAGACCTTCTGGCTTCAGTGTATTTACTTTGATTTTGATATTCCTAAAAAATCTGCCCTAACATGACAACTATACTCTATCTACCTATATGTAACATTCCATAATGATAAACCTATAAAATTAATGTAAGTGTGACCTTGAACTTTGAGGTAGTGATGTTGGGCTTGCATGCAACACGTCATGTTTATGAACCAGATACATGTGCCAAATCACTCTCATTCACAATCTGGTTACAAAACAATTGTACACAGTGATATTTTCTCTACAAATGAGATTTGAAAACTTGAGTGTACTTTCCGATTCAAAATCAACACTCTAATACTGTATGAGTGAGATTTGACAGATACATGTATAATTCTCTACAAATTACATATAAGTATCTATCCAACCTCTTTATCAACTGGAAGATAGAAGTCCAGCTCAAATTTGTATCTTTTATTTCCCTGTGCTCCAACGCCTGTGAATTCACCCTTTATAGAGTCTTCAGTGACATCGAGACTTTCAACCTGAAATTTTGTAAATAAATTTAAAAGTCAGGGAATCCGAAGAGCCACCTGTTGGAATGATCCTATGTGTCTGCTACAATATGGCTGAAGTAATACAATAATGTACCAGGCATTGGACCCAGCCACAAATTTGGTCATTTAGATTTTTTTTTATAATTTGCATATTATTAAGTAAACATTTCCCTATAACAGCACAATTCTCATCTGTAAATCCTACACCAAAAATTATAATGTATTTATTCATAAATCCAGGATTTGGCAATATAGGGGATGCAACTTTGAATGTGCACCCCTTCCCCCAAACCAAAAAATGGTTTTACCGTTTAAATGAGGTTTAGGGGGTTTGGGGGTAATTCGTAGAATTTTTTTACAGGGGTTCAATTGACATTGTAGCTGTCGCGAGGCAAGGGGTTCTCAATGGGAGTCAAAGGATTCAAAGCCCTCTGTCTTTTCAGGGCTCTTTTATCTTTCAATTTGAAGCAAACTGGAGTATCAATACTAACAACTAAAGCAACCAGTAAAATATTTTAAAAAAAATAATCATATAAGTATATATATCAATGTCCCTATAGGAAATAAACATATCTGCCGACAAATCACAGTATTCATAGTCTGAAATGTTGATTTTTACTGTAAGTCTATTTATAATTATTCAAGTATATTCACATCAAATGTTGAATTGGACAAATTGTCAAAGTTATAATGTTATAAAAAAAGAAGAAAATCTGCTAATGAGTGTCTGATATAAATTTTAAATGATTCAGATATTGAGGAAACGCTGCATTGCATTCACCATTGACTAAACGTCCATATAATATATACGAAATGAATCTGGCAATACCAACAACTTAATAAAAAGACTTTTGGCAGACATTCAATAAACTGAGCACAGAGCAGTGATGTCCAAATGATTTTTTACTATTTTTTTATATTGCAAATTCTTCAGGGATACCGTAAGAAGAATCATATTTTGAATGTCTAGAGCAGAGGACTTAGCAAAATGTTCCAGAAATTTGTCCATGCTACAAGCAAATTCCTCAAATTTCTGTCAGGGCAATATAATGAAATATTAGCGAGTGCCATATTTTTGAAGGATCGAATCATTTGGAAAAAACACGTATTTATTTATGTCATAATGCCAAAATAACATGTTCAGATATCAGATAGGTTGTGTACATGTATAAAAAGGGTGTTCGTGACCCAGAATATATTTATGTGAAAAAAACGACTCCAATGACAAATTCAATACAGTTTAAATCGGACTGTCATGTTTATATTGAACAATTTTCTCATTAATATTATTATTCAACATCGATGCATATTATTACTATATTTTTTTTCGCCCAGTGTTAAATGGTAACGAGTTGTAGGATTACAGGGATACATAAAAAATGTCAAAATGGAGTTGAGTCAAAAAGGCCCAGTACCAGAAAGGCCCGGTCCAAAAAAGCCTACATTTAAATCAAAGGAAACACCTGTATTGTGTTTGAGGGTGTTGTACTTTGATAGGATTAGAGATGTGTGTCTTTAATGAGGTGATAATGACCGTTTGATTTTTCCTGTACGCGCTGAAAATGTTGCAATTCCGAATTCCTGAAATGATTTAAACGATTATTTAAGACACTACTGGTTGAGAAGCAGTTTCCGACGGAAAGCAGTTTCCGACAAATCGCTTTTTCGCGTACTTTCTATAGATCTTCATAAAGAAGGTACTGCAATTCAACTATATGGTAACTAGGCAATCAAAAGTTGAAATTCTTACCGAGACACGTAAGTAACTTTAATTATTATTTAATGTTTAATGTTTATATTTCATTTTGTACACAAACTTGCACGTGGGGGATCGGCATGCGCAGCGTATTACGCACGCGTGTGAACCTAATTTGCATATCTATGAATAGCTACAAGGTTTTCCTAAATTGACTTATACAAACAATGATCATTGTGAACATATTTGTGAATACTGGTGT
The DNA here is from genome assembly GCF_026914265.1 of Mya arenaria. Classification (NCBI taxonomy): domain Eukaryota; kingdom Metazoa; phylum Mollusca; class Bivalvia; order Myida; family Myidae; genus Mya; species Mya arenaria. The sequence goes on from NC_069124.1 coordinate 3,952,246, forward strand.
CATGCTTGTTTCGCACCCAGATTCACTTAAATGTATACAAACACAAGTTTCTATCAGAAATGAATCAAAATATCATTGATATTCAGTGACTGCCTGATTTCGAGTATGAATTTACTGTCGTAAATTTTAAGGTTTAAATTTTTCGTAAATGCTGAAAAATTAAAAAATATTTCTCTTATTACAGTCTTATATTTAGTATATTAAAGAAACGGATAATAAAAATACACAATAGGCACCTTAAATCTGCCATGCATTCGATTTGTCGGAAACTGCTTCTTATCACAAGCTTATCAGAACAGTGTAAGTACCCTCTTTGCGCCCCTATTAATATGTAACGTCACACATGTGAAAAATATATCGACAATAGCAGCTTGAGCTGTAGTTATCTAAAATGTGAACTATTTCAGTAGGTATTTAAACACGTATAAATAATTTAATATAAACGTATAAAAACTGTCGGAAACTGCTTCTCAACCAGTATGCTATTTTTTAATCAATACTCACTTCTGTATATCAAAGAAAACAACAGTAATCAAAGATAAGACATCAAACGTGGCCTTTCTGGACCGGGCCTTTCTGGTACTGGGCCTTTCTGGAAGTGGAAGTGGGCCTTTTTGACCCGACAAAAAAAGTATCCCTGATCGCTCATTATAGTAGCTAAGTTGTAAACGATCAATGTTTGGTACGAAAGTAAAGGGTGCGAAAAATATAAACTTCCAACATTGCTAATATATTAATAATTGCGCTACAGTACAGTTAAGTTAATTATTTATATATATTCGAACATACCGTGACATCTTTCAAATCGACTTTTAATGAAATACTATCTGATTTCTGTCCCCAATACACGAATGGGCAAAAACACTCCGCCATCTTTTTTAGGTAAGCACAATTTAAACGAAATTAATAAATGTGAATGTTGTTAAAAACAAAATAAAACGTATCGAATTTAAATTGTCCTTTTTACTATGCAACAAAAAGTGATGCAATTTTATGTTATTTCTGTATTAGAAAAAAATCAATTACATACTCAAAAGCACAGCAAAATTTTATACGTTTTACATTTTTTTTTCGTATAAAGAACTGCTCCTGAAGATGGTATTTTCGCGGGAAAATTGACAGCTGTCAAATGTATCACAAGTAAACAGATTCTAGTAAACACATGTTTCAGATACAGATGTAAATGTTAGTTTTGTCCTCTTGTCTACATTTTGTTCTTTGCAGTCTTGGCAGACTCGACTGGAGATCTGTGCATCATACATGACACATATTAAATAATAAAAGAAGAATATGTAACGTAAATGCTTATTTTATTTGACTCTTGTCACATAAATATTTCAAATGTGTATTGAATAGTTGTCAATAGCCGATTACACATCAGTTTTAAATTTGGTTCCAACAGTTGGTCGCTGGACTTCTATAAGTTTGGAGGAATCCCAATTGGTCCGTCAATGCTGACCCAGTCCCAGATGTGGCAATTTGTAAGTCTCCTTTAAAGCCATCATAGCCAATTTCTTACATGGAACGGTGTGGTCATAATTTTCTGCCCAACTGATACCTGGCAGAAAGTAGTCAGACATTAATTCATTGATTTAGTCACGGTTTTAAACCCTTTTCTGTCCCTTAAATCAATCCAGAAAGGTCAAAATGGGTATAGTCCGGCAAATTGTCGGTTTTTAGAGGTTGGTCATGTTCTGGCTGTAACTTGGTCATGTAGAGAGGGATTGTAAAATTACTTGGCACATGTGTTTTGTACATAAAGATTACTTTCTGCTTGCTAGACCAATGTCCCTACCTCAAAGGTCATGGCCACAATTACAGGGTTGTCATTATGGAATGCTGTATATGCAAAAATAGTATAGTTGGTTGTGTCCAGGTTGAAGCTTTGTCATGCACAGAGGCATTTTAAAATAAATTATCACCTGTGTACATTTATGTGAACTCTTCCTGAATTGTTAGTTATTGCATTGAACATTATGGCATTGGGAGTATTTATATTTTTTGTGACAGCTCTTGTTTCCCTTTTAATTACTGTATTATACTGCTTCCTAGTCAAATAGCCCCCAAGTCAAATAGTCCCCATTTTGGTCAAGTAGCCCCCACTCACATTTTAAAATTGGTCAAATAGCTCTCAAAAAGTGCCCTCACTTTTTTAATTTTTTTATATGTATGTATGCATACTTATGTTACTTCAAAACATTTTTAAACCTTTATTTTTACAAAATGAAGTGCAATTAACATTGTTTGTACATTAATAAATCTGACAATTTTACCAAGTAAGAATAACAACGTTTTAAAATATTACTCATCAATAATATATTATTACATCAAATCTACATTTTAAATGTTTCTAAGCCATTAGTTTTTTTTGTGTATTTCTTTATTTTAATATTGATTAGGCATCATTTACAATGTATGGTAAAATGTATTCTCATTGTACAATACAATGTACATTAACATAGATGGAGAATGTATATACATTATGTCAATACATAATAATAAGGTTCTTATGCAAGTGTCACTAATCTTCTATTTCATTTGTTTTTGGGACGGTGTGCACATATATAGAGGAAATCTTTTTTAGCAGGCCTGTGTCGGTCAGATCACCAGATCTGTACATGTCCCATGCAGCGAACACACGTCCCTGCATGGACCAGTATGCTGCCATCTGGTTATGCTGCAAGGGTTGTTCTGAGACCAGGCAAATCTGATTGTCGATCGAATCGACCTCAATGCTTAGCAGCCGTACGAGGTTGTAAAAGGGCGGCGCAATCCCAGCACGGCTGTTGAGGCGGCGATGCCACCCTGAAAATTATGAAATAATAGTTTTAACGGAAATGTTGATTTTATATAAAAAATAACATATATTTAAGAATTTTCCTTGGTTTATTATCTTTTGGTATACATGTAATGATACCTTGTTTTTGTGTAATGGACATTGATTCATTTTCTAAAGCAAAATTTACAGCTCTTACCACAAAATACCCAATACGAGACCAATAAGCCTTAAAAAATTGTTCCCAACCGACAGAAAAAACCTGTTGGATTTTTATCATTATCAATGCATTCTGCTCTTAATCGGATAATATGTCCTCTTATTTTCTCTGCTCTTATTTTTATCACACAAATTCTTTTTTAAATTTCCTATTTTTGTTAAAATATCATTTTCCTAGTTTCAATTTTATTTAATAAATATTTCTCATTTTCTATTGTGTATGTATCATATTTTTCAAAATCAACTTTTTTCTTTATGCAACCTGTAGACTTAAGCAATTATGTAAATGCAATATATCTTAATAATATATCAACTTACCTTCAAATATATATAAATACAAATATCTTAAAAAAATACAACTTACCTCCAAATATACATTCAAATATCTTAAAAATATTTCAAGTTACATTCAAATATCTTAAAAATATTACAACTTACAATGTACCTTCAAATATAATTTCAAATAAAAAAAAGGAGTGGGGGCTATTTGACCAAAATGGGGGTGTTTTGACCAAATTGGCGGCGTTTTGACCAATTTTTTCCAAGTGGGGCCCATTTGACCATAAGTGTGGGGGCTATTTGACCAAAATGGGGGCTATTTGACTTGGGGGTTATTTGACCAGGTTCCATTATACTGTATATAATAGGACACACTTTTTACTCTGGAATTCAATGTGAAAAAAGCCTGCATTCTATCTATAGTATAAGGGTTTTGACATATTTTTTTGGAGATCATTTCTGGCCCTATTTGCTTAAATAGAGAAATAAATGGAAGAAAATATGTTTGTTTACATTTTTTAACCTCAAAGGGATGTGATTGATTGATTTAGTTATATCAGTCGGGAACAGTAAGCATCATGGTGATAACAGTAAATGTAGTTCATTATTTATAAGTTTTGATATTGTAAAAAAGATTTTAGGTAGTATGATTCTGTTTTTAAATAATATATAATCATGCATACTGTGAAGTGCTGTCATTTTGCATTGTCAACGTGAAAAACTCCCTCTGTCTTATGTAACATACCAACAAAACTGTTGCGATGGCAGTTTGTTCCTCATGTTATATGACATGTTTTTCATACTTAGCTGAAGGTGTTGACATCTTGATATTTCATTTACGTACATTATACATCAATTGCCTTTGTAATTTGCCATGACGGAGAGCGACAACAGGATTGTTATTTTTTTCTTTTTAACATGTGCTGTACTATTCATAAGCCTTTGCCATTTTCATGATTCAATAAAATGATTTTTATAAATGTGTCTATCATGACACACAGAGGGGAGCCGTAAGCCTTGCTAAAAATTAAAGGGGGAAAAGATCTTGCACACATGCAAATATAATTTAACATATATATATTTTATTTGTTCAGAATTATGTTAAACTGATTAAAAATCTTTGTTTTTCAATGACAGATCTAAAGATGGTAGACCTCTAAGTCTTGTGCCACAACAAAGAGGAGGTATGTCTAATGCCAGAAAGAAATGCTACACTCTTCCTGCCAGAATCCCACTTCAGAGATCAGCACCAAGACAGCACACGTTTATTACAGATAGAGAGCAGATTCATTTTGGTAATTTTACAATGAAATATGTGTATGTTGTACAATTAATAATCCAGAAAAAGCATACTTTTTTTGATACCGTAAATGTCCATTTAAATGGCCGGGCGTGTGTTTTTATAAACCGTGTGTGCTAAATAAGAACCACTTTTCCCAATTCAGCAAAATCCATCAGTCATGTATAGAGACTAAATTTAAAAATGTGAAATACCAAATACATTTTTCACAATTACCCATCACATAAAGCCTGGTCGCTAATGAGCTATTAGTATCGGCTGCTAAGTAGCTGTATACACCTTATTGTGTGAAAATGAATAAAATGGTCCACTGAACACATGGGTTCAATATACCAATGCACAATTATTGGCAAGAATGAGAAATGTACATTTCTCTAAAGAGGTAGAAATTGTTGCAAAGTTCAAGAAAAAGCATAACTTTTATGTTATAGCCGTGGCGAAAATTGTCACAACATTAGAGTTTGAACTTTTTATTTCTTTTAAATACACAACTAATTCAAATTAATTTCGTATCTAAAAAGATCAATGGCACTTAAAAGCAATACAACTTTAATTATTTGTCACTTTTTTCTGCCTGGCAAAGCATCACATGACCTATAAATCATCATGTGACTTTTATTGTTTGCACCGCACATTGTATATGATAAGGACATACCTGTTTACCGTATATTCCTTATGTTAGCATCCTGAGCAGGTTCTCTATGGTTGTGCAAATTTGAAGCTTTTCATCAGTTCAGATTGCATTTTTATGCCCCCGAAGGTGGGCATATCAAAATTGCACCGTCCGTCCGTCCTTCCCTGCGTCCGTGTGTCCGGCTCAATAACTCGTGTCCGGGCTGTAACTTTCCCTTGTATGGACGGATTTTAAAATAACTTGCCACATGTGTTTCATATACCAAGACGATGTGTCGCGTGCAAAGACCTGTGTCCCTACCTCTAAGGCCAAGGTCACACTTAGTGTTTATTCACAATTGAGTGCTGCATATAAGGACATAGAGTATAGGTTGTCATGTCCGGGCTGTAACTTTCCCTTGTATGGACAGATTTTAAAATAACTTGCCACATGTGTTCCACATACCAAGACGACTTGTCACGTGCTAGACCTGTGTCCCTACCTCTAAGGTCAAGGTCACACTTAGTGTTTATTCACAATGGAGTGCTGCATATAAGGACATAGAATATAGGTTGTCGTGTCCGGGCTGTAGCTTTCCCTTGTATGGACAGATTTTAAAAGACCTTGCCACATGTGTTCCACATACCAAGATGACTTGTCGTGGCAAGACCAGTGTCCCTACCTCTAAAGTCAAGATCACACTTAGTGTTTATTCACAATGGAGTGCTGCATATAAGGACATAGAGTATAGGTTGTCGTGTCCTGGCTGTAACTTTCCCTTGTATGGACAGATTTTAAAATAACTTGCCACATGTGTTTCACATACCAAGACGACATGTCGCGTGCAAGACCCGTGTCCCTACCTCTAAGGTCAAGGTCACACACTTAGGTGTTTATTCACAATGGAGTGCTGCATATAAAGACATAGAGTATAGGTTGTCGTGTCCGGGCTGTAACTTTCCCTTGTATGGACAGATTTTAAAATAACTTGCCACATGTGTTCCACATACCAAGACGACGTGTCGCGTGCAAGACCCATGTCTCTACCTCTAAGGTCAAGGTCACACTTAGGTGTTTATTCACAATGGAGTGCTGCATATAAAGACATAGAGTATAGGTTGTCGTGTCCGGGCTGTAACTTTCTCTTGTATGGACAGATTTTAAAAGACCTTGCCACATGTGTTCCACATACCAAGACGACGTGTCGTGTACAGGACCCATGTCCCTACCTCTATGGTTAAGATACACTTAGTGTTTATTCACAATGGAATGCTGAATATAAGGACATAGCAGTGTAGGTTGTCAAGAATGGGTGGTATTTTTTTATGTTCAGAGGCAATTTAAAATAACTTGCCAGATGTATTTGACACGTAAAGGCAAGATCAACTTTTCATGTACTGACCTTGTTCATAGGTCAATGTCACATTCGGGGGCATTCGTCACATACTGTGACAGCTCTCGTTTTAATTAAAGTTAGCCTTGATCATTTTGCAGAATAGGAAAATAGACCAATGAAATTGATTGTTCTTGCTCAGGCTTTTGCATCAAAAACAGTAGGAAGTACTTTGAAATGAATACAAACAACCTTTGAAACAATTTCAAAGAGGTCTAAGCCCCTTTACCCTGCTTTGGGTATAAATATAGCATACTCAAACAGATTCCCAGCTGTTTTTCGGAATTGATAATAATCAATTAGTCGCATTGTACATGTATTTTGCTGCCCTCACTCCAGGAAAGGAGAGTAGTATACAACAAAACTGAACATATTACACGTACCAGTCTGTTCTAATCCAGAAACTCTGTTCATTGCAATAAGAAGAGGGTTGATTTTCAACTTTAAAGCTGCACCCTCACAGATTTACCGTTTTTACAAAAAAAATATTTTTGTCTTGGAAAGAGCAAAACTTTGCTTAAATATATGCAAACCAACGATAAAAGATTGCTGAAAAAAGATCAGATCGCAGCTTTGCATATTTCTGTTTGAAAATTAATGTTTTATGGCTTAAACAGATACGAACAGTTTAAGAAAAATGCATAAAACATTAATTTTTGAACTAAACTATAAAAATCTGTCATCTAATTTTTTGTCAGCAGTCTTATATCACTGGTTTCCATGGATTTTCGCAAAGATTGGTTCTTTCTAAGACAAAAAATAAAAAAAGTCGTCAAAACGTTCAATCTGTGAAAGTGCAGCTTTAATAACCACAACTGGTCAAGTGACAATGATTTCAGTATTAGGTGAGAGTAGCAGCAGTTGGTTTGAAGATGCAACTTCTCAGCGTCTCAAGCAGGAAGGGCATACTGTGCTGGAGAGCCATGATGCTTCTGTGCTGGACAGCCCCATGGCCACACCTCGCATCAGTCAGCTACTTGCCTCAGAACTAGCAGGTTGGTATAAATGCTTAAGTATAATAATATTATTCACACCATGTTCTCAATTGAATCTGAGGTGGGAGTCTCTTAGGCACAAACATGTATCTAACAACCAACTTCTTTATTGTGTTTAAAATCTGATTTTTATAGTAATCTGACCGTCAGTCGGTCCTTCCCCAATTTTTTTCCGATCAGTAACTTGCAAACGCTTTAATCAAGTGATCTCACATGACCCCTATTGATTTTGAGGTTAGTGGGTCAAAGGTTATCGTCAATTACTGATGAACATTTGGGCCTTTCAGTGATCAATTAAATGTTTTCACATCAATACTGGGAGCATTTGCTAGAACACTTTGCCATGTGTATTAGATACCAGCCATAAATGCCAGTAGAATATATAGGGAGTTTTCATACAAAAAATGCATGGGTAAAAAAACAACCCCTCAGCTCCATCTCCTATGAACCTGAAATATAACTGTGATTGAATTGTTTTTTTGTAAAATAAGTTTTATCTAAACAAATAAAGCCTTAACTTCACAGGTTTAGCTTAGTATATGATGTTATATTCTTAGTTGGTCAGTCTCCAGTGATGCACAGTAGTCCTTACAGCCAACCCACCTTCCATACCCCAGACATGCACTGGTCACCAGATGTCCGTAAATGCTGGGAAAAACCTGAGCTGAATCTAAGGTATATTCTCGGAGATTTATTTACAAGGGTATGAACCCGTAAGCGGCAACTTCAGTGAGGGAAAATTTTCGTTGGATATAATTTTATACATTGTGCACAAACACGTTGTTTTGTACAATTTTTATATTAATATTTTGATTCTTGACAAGTGATTCTGTAGACCCTTAAGCATTAATGCCACAAATATTTTCCATGTGTCAAGAGATGAGCTAAACATATAAATTCATAAAGATATCAATGTACACTCAGCATATGTCAGTTTAGCTCTTGAGAAAGCTATTGTTTGATAATATTATGAATTCATGCTCAAATCTAATAGACATCTGAGTACGAATGTCCATTTTACAAGACTACAAGATGGCACCCAGCTGCTCATCAGAAACATAACACCACTGGCTCTGACATTTATTTAAAAAGAGATACAGATAAAGGTCATAATTGGCGTAAAAACGCTTAAGAATATGCCAATGACAAAATCAAATGTAACATGAGTTTGTATCGGTACAAATGCAAATTGTGTTTTAAACCATTGCTTACCATAATTGTGATGAATTTTCTGCCATTTTGGGAAAATCCCTTTGGGCCAAATTAAAGACGGCTGCAATGGATGTGGATTCACTCAGAAGCAGTGATTTCCCTTGACATTCGTTGTATTTTATTATGCTACGAGTATTTACTGCTGTCCACGTTTATAAATGATTTCGGCATTTAGAATTATGCCTATCATGTATGTAAAATACATGTATGTTTGCCTTTCAATTTCCAATACACTTTAACCATCCCCATTTCACTTTAGTGAATGAAACCAAGGCGTACACTACACTTTACAAAATTACATGAAGGCGACAATACTCTTTAAGTAAAGGAATTACCTGTTATTCTGTTTAAACCGAATCATATAAGACCCAAAGTGGCATGTCCACTCCCCACTAATCTGACCATTTCCCTAGTTTAATGCCATTTATCTGTATATTTAAGCCCCTCACCAATAACTCAGCGGCTCCTGGCCCAGTCGTGTCGAACCCCTAATGGTGTGTCGAGCCTCCGTCTGGATGACTCCGCCCTCATCTGGTCAAACTCTCTGGCCACGCCCCCAAGGGATACTGTGCATGGTGAGTGTAGTCTGGTTTACAAACATGTAAATGAACATTCTTTTTTTACGTAGCATCAAATTTAATCATGGTTTTGATGTTTTAATTGTCTTTTGTATATGAAAAAGATGGCGAAATCATAAATTTACACTCCTTCGTAATAATCTTGGTACTGGGTGAGTGCATGTAGAATTGTTGACAATGGTACAGTTTTAGACCATTACTATTTCTTAGCTTACTATTCTTTCTGCTTGACAATTATTAAATACATTTAAGGCTTATGTAATAGATCTCAGATAAATTTATATTCTGTCATTTATGATTTCCTCTGCTTAACAAAGTTTAAGTGGGAGCTGTATTGAAATCATGCACATAATCATGTTTGTCCATCTGTCAGTCAGTTCCTCCCTCTTTTATCTTGTTCATATCTTTCCCATTCATTATTTTATTATTTGGCAGAAGTACCTTCAAGTCCCCTACCTTCAAGGTCAAAGCAACCTTCTGAACTTAGTACATGTCTTTCGATCTCTCCCTGTTTTTGTCTGTTCCATACCTTTCTCATTCATGGTTGGATTTTAAAATGATTTTGTAAAAATGAACACCATTGTATGAAGATGTGTCGCTTATTAAGACCTTCGAGGTCAAGGTTATAGCAACCTTCTGAACTTAGTTTGTTTTACCATCATAGTATGCACACAAGACCCATGTTGCTACCTTGCAGGTCAAGGTTATGTGCTATGTATGGTAATACTTAACTGAATAATTTTTTTCGAATCTTCCTCATGTCTATAAATCATTGACAATTCTGTGGCACGTTAACCGTCAGAGGGTATTCCACTTAATTTCTTAAATTGTTCTATCCAGGCAGTTTTTCTGACACTTGGGCGAGCGAGGTTATTAATCACATTCTGTAATACCCCCGGTAGCTTGACTAAGCATAAATTTAAATTATTTGATAGAAATAATATCTTTTTTCAGGTTCAAGCAGTTTATTAGAGGAGGAAATGTCAAAGGGAAAGGTCATTTCTCATTTATATATATATTATCAGTCATCAAAATTAGCCAAAATGTTCATACTTGTGCTTTTTGAAATTTAAACATGCTATGCCATGTAGAATCTGGAATTTGAACAAGCCGGAAAAGCATTTTACCAGTGCAGCACTTGCTGTTTGTGTTAAATTTGACCAATGCATATACTGTATTTGTGTACAAGTCTTTAAATGCTGTACTAGGGTTTACCAATTAAAGTCTATTATCATATTAATTACTGTGCAAGTTTATAATATGTTTAAAAAGAAATTCAATAATAAAAATATAAGTATCATATAGACCATAAACTCTGGTTTTAATTTGAAAAGGTACCATTTAGCAACATTAAAATAAACAAGGTTCAGATATCTTCCTCCTTCTAACCCTATGTTTCACTCTTTTTCAGGACCCAGCGCGGATGCTGTTTTCTCCTCGAGAGAGACTGAATTCTACTATGGACTCCATCACTCCACTGGACAGCACGGCAGAGGAAGAACCGTCTGATCTCTCCACAAGCCAAACATTCACCAATCTTGACTCTTTCAAGGGCCCTAGCCAGATCCCAGAGACTGAGAAAACCATGGTTTCCAATCCTTGCCCTAATATGGAGATTCATTCAATGTCCAACTTAGATGAAAAAAAATCATCGCAGAATGGGTCACATTGCAATGGTCATAAAGTTGATAATGTGACACAGAATGAAGAAAGTCTTGGGAATATGAATACTGACAGATGGAAAGAGAACTTCAAAAAGAGACTTCTGGAGCGGAAGAACAGTAACAAAGATCTGTCAAGAAGGAAAATCTCGAAGAATGGTAGCTTTGTAAGTCAATGTCTTAGTCAAGAAAGGCAAGAATCAACACCAATAAAAATTGTTTCTAATGATAGTTCTGAAGATGTGAGTTTGTCCCCAACATTTTCACAGAAAGGTGTTAAAGTGAAAAGTAAACAAACAAAAGTACAAACCAATGCAGTGGATGATGTTTTGTCTGATTTCTTTGAGAATTTAGCTGAAGAGCAAGAAAAGAGACCAGCTCCAAGCAGGAAAAGGAAATCTCTAGAGCTAGAGGCTGGTCAAACAAAGGGAGATATCTCTATTGATGAAGAAGGGGAGGCTGGAGTTGTTGCAAAGAGACTTTCAGATTTGGACCTTCATTCAACACCAAAGGGAAGTAGTTTAAAATCAATTTTAATGTCTGAACAGAAGAGAAAGTCATCTGGAAAGAAAGTGAGATTTTCAGAGGAAGTCAGAGAACACTTTACCTTCTCAGAGAGTAAATCAGTTTTGAAGGGGAAATCTGACAGTGACATGCAGAAGAAGAGACTGATCAAGAAAGTGAAATTTAATAATGAAGTTAAAAAGCAAAAGTCTGAGTTAAGTGACAGCCGAGTACCAAAATCTTATAAGATTTGTGACAGTTTTGATAGTAATGATCTGCAAGGTGATACAATTAATAATAGCAGCAAAGAGTCATTGAAAAGAGAAGTTGAAAACATAAGCATTAAAACTAAATTGAAGTCATGTATTGATAAGGTACAAACGGAATCTGAAAGAACTAAGAGTAGAAAAGTTATTGATGCAACAGATAAAGCCTCAGCATCTGAAATACTCGTTCATGCAAGATCTAGTCATTCACAGAGAGACAAATTACTAGACAACATAAAAGAAGGGTCGAGAAAAAATTCGGAAAGTGGAATAACTGAAACTAGTTTAAATATTGACTCTAATAAGCTTAGTTCTGTAGTCAAAGTAAATGTAAAAGATGATCCAATAAAACAGTCAGAAATCACCTGTAAAAGTAGAGTGTTCAAGAAGTTTTTGTACCCATCAGTTTCGAAGAATATACAACCCAGTAAAAGGTTCCAGTATAATGAGAGAACATCAATGGAAGGGAAGATATCTGTACTTAAGCCTGTATACATTCAGGATATTGTGTCGCCAGCTTCTATTGTTTCTGAACATACTAATGAAGGGACTGTTAAAAACAATCTAGGAAATCAGGTATCTTGATTTTTAATGTTTTACTTCATGTCTTTAAGTATTATGACAGTTCAAATAAAATAGGATAAAAAGACATGATTAACACCAACAAACAGCAATTAAGTTACTACAATTGATCGGTGACTTGTAATTATCTACAATGTATGAACGAATGTACATATATTTTGAAAACTTGCTTTTTACAACACAATTTTTACCTGTTTTCAGATAACTTTGAACAATCAGTCTGTGTGCACAGAGAAAGATGAAGAATCTGAAGCAAACTTCAAGGAAACCAGGTCAAGTGCAGATAGTTTTCCCCAGAAAAGTACAAGTATTTGTGTTACGGTCGGCTCTGTTGGTTTTCGGTCTGCATCTGGGAAGAAAATGGTGTTGTCACAAGAGGCATTGCATAAGGCAGAACAGCTATTGATAGAGGAGAGTGGGGCAAAGGTAAATAAGAAAGATGAAAGTGTGGCAGAGGTCAGTAAGAAAGGTGCAGGCAATGACTCAGTGCCTCATACTATGCAAAATGACCAGGCCGAGGAAGACTTGGAGTTTTCTGAATGGCCAGAGGATTTCTGTGAAGAAAATGAAGGTTTCCTACTTGATGAAGTTGTTGAAACAGCACCAGAATCAGGTGACAATGCTAGTGTTAACACTAAAGACAAAGTAGTCATTGAATTTACTGAAACAAATAATAAATATGCTAAACAGGGGATGAAAAAACAATCTCCAAGTGAATATGATAAAGGCTATGCTGCCTCAAAGAGTATTTCAAGAAATAGAAAGGAACAGTTAGATGGATCACAGGGTGAAATTGTTCAAATAAGCAAAGACAAAATTGAATGTGAAAATAGAAATGAAAATGATCAGTTGAATATGCATTCTCTGGGATTAATATCAGGTAGTGGTAAAACATTGGACATCGAAAATGAAACTTTGCAGAAAGCAAATGGTTTAATGATTGTTAGTAATTTAATTGAAATGAGAAAGAAACAGCCCAGCAGTTTAGTTGAAGAATTTAAAGAACAGTTAGCTTTGCCTGTATCTGGAAGTAGTGCAATTAGCACCAGAAAAGATGTAAACAAAAGTGTTCAAATGGTCAAATATGGTGGAAAAGGTTCAAAAAACACTTCAATGACAGTCTTCCCTGAAGCTGATTATTCAGATAGTTTAGAACAAGATTTGATGAACCAAATTCAGACTTTGAAAACACCATCATTAGATTCAACTGACTTCCCTTTTAAAGATACAACCCAAAACAAAATGTTATCAAAACCTTCAAAGTTTCCACCTGGTGCTGTCGTACCACAAGGTTTTCGTCCCTTTAAGCCTCCAAAAATCATGAAAACCTTGTCCCCTAAAAAGGAAAAAAAAGTTCTTTACCCTGAATCAAAGAAAATCGAAAATGTCAATAGAAACAAGGATATGACAAGTCGGCAAAAAGACATTACTACTAGTGACTACAATATAAACACACAAGATATAGGTAATATGTTTGATGATGAAATGACACTGACACAGTGCACTGCAGATTTTGAAAACAATAATGCTGGTGTCACAAGCAAAATTATTGAAACATCTGTAGGAACTGCTTCAACGGTCAAGTCTGTATTCCATGATCCTACTGATGATTTGACTGATAAACGCACGGTTCATCAACATTTGGATGTAAAAATGAAGGATATATACTCCATGACTTGTTCAGGAGATGCTAGATGGACAGGGATGAAAGAAATGAATACTGAAATTGTGTACGATGTTCTTGAAACTATAACATGTGATAGTGTAACATCAGTAGGGAAGGTCAAAATCACTTCAGAAAAGAAACATTTTTCTAATGACCTAAAGGTTGGTGTTTTTCAGGGTTTCTCTAAAGCATCAGGAAGCAAGATTAACATTTCCGAAAAGGCAATGAAACATGCCAGGGGAATCCTTGAATCTGATGGCAATGAAGATCCTTTTGTACCAGAAGTTCCAAATTTTCAAGGGTTTTCCTCATCATCAGGGATCAAACACAGCATTTCTGACAATGCCTTGAAAGATGTCGGAGGAATGCTTGAACCTAACGACAATAAAAAACAAACAGTACCAGAAGTTTCTCAATTTCAAGGTTTCTCAACAGCATCAGGAAGCAAAGAGAACATACCCAAAAAGGATTTGACACATTACAGAGGAGTGCTTGAAACTGACGTCAATGAACAATGTTTAGTACCAGAAGTTCCTAAATTTCAAGGTTTCTCCACAGCATCAGGAAGTACAGTGAACATTTCTGAAAAAGCCTTGAAACAGGCCAGAGGAATGCTTGAATCTGATGACAATGAATATCCTTTAGTACCAGAAGTTCCAAATTGTCAAGGGTTTTCCACATCATCAGGAAGCAAAGAAAACATTTCTAAAAGGGCTTTGAAACATGACAGAGGAATGCTTGATCCTGACTACCGTGAAAAGGAAAAAGTTTCTCAATTTCAAGGTTTCTCCACAGTATCAGAAAGCAAAGTGAACGTTAGCAACAAGTCTCTGAAATCTGCCAGAGCAGTGCTTGAATCTAACAATAATAAACAACTTGTAGAACCAGATGATCCTAAATTTGAAGGTTGTTCAACTGAATCAGAAAGCAAATTAAATATTTCTGTAAAGGCCCTGAAACATGCTCATGTTATGCTTGAATCCGACAATAATGAGCAGACTTTAGTACCAGAGGTTCCCAATTTTCAATGGTTTTCAACATCGTCAAGAAGCAAAGTGAACTTTCCTGAAAAGGCTTTGAAACATGCCAGAGAAATGCTTGAATCAAATAACAAAGATCAACACATAGTACCAGAAGTTTCTCAGTTTGAAGGTTTTTCCACAGTAGCAGAAAGCAAAGTGAACATCTCTGTAATGTCTTTGGGACATGCTAGAGAAATGCTTGAAACTGGTGACGATGAACCACCTTTAGTACCTGACGTTTCTAAATTGCAAGGTTTTACCAAAACATTGGGAAGCAAAGAATGTATTTCTGAAAATGCCTTGAAACATTTAAGAGGAAAGTTTTCTGATGATACAGGCCAACCTTTAGTTCCAGAAGTTCCTCAGTTTCAAGGTTTCTCCACAGCTTCAGGAAGTAAAGTAAACATTTCTGAAAAGGCATTGAAACATGCTAGAGGTGCTCTTGAATCTGAAGACAATGAACAATTTGTAGAACCAGAAGTTCCTAAATTTCAAGGTTTCTCCACTGCATCAGGACGCAAAGTAAACATTTCTGAAAAGGCTTTGAATCATGCTAGTGGCGTGCTTGCATCTGAAGGCAATAAACACTTTGTTGAACCAAAAAGTACTCAATTTCAAGGTTTCTCCACAGCTTCAGGAATCAAAGTCAGTATTTCGGAAAATGCATTGAAACATGCTAAAGGAATTCTTGAATCTGGAGACTTTGAACAACCTTTAGTTCCAGAAGTACCTAAATTTCAAGGTTTCTCCACTGCATTGGGAAGCAAAGTGAACATTTCTGAAAAGGCATTGAAACATGCCAAAGGAGTTCTTGAATCTGATGACCATGAACAACCTTTTGTTCCAGAAATTCCTAAATTTCAAGGTTTCTCCACTGCATTGGGAAGCAAAGTGAACATTTCTAAAAAGGCCTTGAAACATGTCAAAGGAGTTCTTGAATCTGATGACAATGAACAACCTTTTGTACCAGACCTTCCTAAATTTCAAGGTTTCTCCACAGCTTCAGGAAGCAAAGTGAACATTTCTGAAAAGGCCTTGAAACATGCCAAAGGAGTTCTTGAATCTGATGACCATGAACAACCTTTTGTCCCAGAAATTCCTAAATTTCAAGGTTTCTCCACAGCATCAGGAAGCAAAGTGAACATTTCTGAAAAGGCCTTGAAACATGCCAAAGGAGTTCTTGAATCTGATGACCATGAACAACCTTTTGTCCCAGAAATTCCTAAATTTCAAGGTTCCTCCACAGCATCGGGAAGCAGAGTGAACATTTCTGAAAAGGCCTTGAAACATGCCAAAGGAGTTATTGAGTGTGATAACCATGAACAACCTTTTATTCCAGGAATTCTTAAATTTCAAGGTTTCTCCACAGCTTCAGGTAGCAAAATGAACATTTCTGAAAAGACCTTGAAACATGCCAAAGGAGATCTTGAATCTGATAACCATGAACAACCTTTTGTTCCAGAAATTCCTAATTTTCAAGGTTTCTCCACAGCTTCAGGAAGCAAAGTGAACATTTCTGAAAAGGCCTTGAAACATGCCAAAGGAGTTCTTGAATCTGATGACCATGAACAACCTTTTGTTCTGGAAATTCCTAAATTTCAAGGTTCCTCCACAGCTTCAGAAAGCAAAGTGAACATTTCTGTCAAGGCATTGAAACATGCGAAAGGAGTTCTTGAATCTGATGACAATGAACAACCTTTTGTACCAGACCTTCCTAAATTTCAAGGTTTCTCCACAGCTTCAGGAAGCAAAGTCAGTATTTCTGAAAAGGCCTTGAAACATGCCAAAGAAGTTCTTGAATCTGATGACAATGAAAAACCATTTGTACCAGACCTTCCTAAATTTCAAGGTTTCTCCACAGCTTCAGGAAGCAAAGTCAGTATTTCTGAAAAGGCCTTGAAACATGCCAAAGAAGTTCTTGAATCTGATGACAATGAACAACCTTTTGTACCAGACCTTCCTAAATTTCAAGGTTTCTCCACAGCATCAGGAAGCAAAATGAACATTTCTGAAAAGGCCTTGAAACATGCTAAAGGAGTTCTTGAATCTGACGACCATGAAAAACCATTTGTACCAGACCTTCCTCAATTTCAAGGTTTCTCCACAGCTTCAGGAAGCAAAGTCAGTATTTCTGAAAAGGCCTTGAAACATGCCAAAGGAGTTCTTGAATCTGATGACCATGAAAAACCATTTGTACCAGACCTTCCTCAATTTCAAGGTTTCTCCACAGCTTCAGGAAGCAAAGTCAGTATTTCTGAAAAGGCCTTGAAACATGCCAAAGGAGTTCTTGAATCTGACGATAATGAACAACTTTTTGTACCAGACCCTCCTAAATTTCAAGGTTTCTCCACAGCATCAGGAAGCAAAGTGAACATTTCTGAAAAGGCCTTGAAACATGCCAAAGGAGTACATGAATCTGATGACAATGAACAACCTTTTATACCAGACCTTCCTAAATTTCAAGGTTTCTCCACAGCATCAGGAAGCAAAGTCAGTATTTCTGAAAAGGCCTTGAAACATGCCAAAGGAGTTCTTGAATCTGACGACAATGAACAACCTTTTGTTCAAGACTTTCCTAAATTCCAAGGTTTCTCCACAGCATCAGGAAGTAGAGTGAACATTTCTGAAAAGGCCTTGAAACATGCCAAAGGAGTTCTTGAATCTGATGACAATGAACAACCTTTTATACTAGACCTTCCTAAATTTCAAGGTTTCTCCACAGCATCTGGAAGCAAAGTGAACATTTCTGAAAAGGCCTTGAAACATATCAAAGGAGTTCTTGAATCTGATGACAATGAACAACCTTTTGTACCAGACCTTCCTAAATTTCAAGGTTTCTCCACAGCTTCAGGAAGCAAAGTCAGTATTTCTGAAAAGGCCTTGAAACATGCCAAAGGAGTTCTTGAATCTGATGACAATGAACAACCTTTTTTACCAGACCTTCCTAAATTTCAAGGTTTCTCCACATCATCAGGAAGCAAAGTGTTTATTTCTGAAACAGCCTTTGAACAAACAAAGGAAAACATTCCTTCTGAAACAAGTTTGGATGATGGTGCTGAGATGAAAAGATATAGGGAACATACTAATGCCTATAGAGGGGCTGTTATTGACAATGGCTTGGTATGCAAACAAGATAACAAAAACAGAAAAAGACTTTTGTCCGTGGATGACCAAGAAACAGAATTCAAGAGACAAAAAATGGATGTTGAAACAGGTATGGATATGTTACATTTCAATTAAGCTTGTCTGATTGATTTTTTTTTAAAGAACAAATAGGTATTTTTTCATTTTCTTGGTATCATTGTTTTTGTTGGCAGAATACAAAAATTTCAATGTTAAAAATAGAAGCATGAAACTTGGTAGTCGTGTTTACATGGACACCGTATGCGTGTGTAACAAATCACATAACTCTGTCAAAATTATTTTAAGAGTTAAATCTCCTTGATTGAGTAAGAGAAACAGAAAATGGTTGATATCATCCTCTTGCAATACTCCTGTTTTATGTCCAAACATATTGTACATTTTATTTTATAAATAATATGTGCATGTATCCAAATAGCTGGGTTTTAGTGTTCTTTCAGTGTTTGAAAATTTCATTGTAGATTTGCTAGGAAGAGGAGCACACAGAAAACCTTTACGATCTAGGCCTGAAGGTACTTTATTGTCAATATTTTTGTCACCTTACAAATGTATTACATACATGCGACTTACAAAATTACTAAAGGACACTGTCTTGATTTTAATGTATTGAAAATTGACTGTCTGCCTGAAATAAACTAAGGATATGTAATGGTAGGATGTTTTTCTGATGTACTGTATCACATGAGTTTGGTGTGTACACATTACAGGTATCCGATGCATGTTTATGCACCAAACGAGACATGATACAGGTTGACAGAAAACCATTCTATTGTAATAGTCCTTTTCTTATATGACTTGATTTAAATTTCATACTTCAATGCAATCTTTATAGTTGTAACCAAAGATAGTATATATGATTTAATGCAAGTATAAGTACAATTAAAGCAGTTGAATTCTTTGTAACAGCTTCTTTGAAAGATTCAGTTTGTTCCTGAAAATTGTCTGATATCAATTCATTCTTTGATTTAGAAACAATTTAGATCAAAGGACTGAGAGTCCTATCATCACAAGTATTTTGATTGGGAAAAAATATTGTAAAGTACAAAATGGAGGATTTAGAAATAATTAAGTCTTTTTTTGTATAAAGTAATAAAGTACTTTATATATACAAAGGTGCTTGTTTGTTATAAACAATTGAATACAGTGTTTCTGGCATTTAAAGCACTAACATACAAAGAATATTCATTGAGGTCTGGATAAGGTCGTAGCAGCAAATGCCTTATCATATGGACCTATTACTTCAGAAATATTCAAAATTGCTGTGTTAATACCAGCTGACAGGTGGGGTAGAAAACTTGTCTCCCAATTGCAATATATATTTGACAGCTAAGCTCAATATAATTAATCCCCCGCCACGGAGTGGGGAGGGGATTATAGGAATGCACTTCGTCCATCTGTCTGTCTGGCTGTAACATTTTGTGTCCAGGCTATAACTTACTAATACATGGATGGATCACCATATTACTTGGTACAAATGTTGTCCTTATTGAGACAATGTGCAGTGACCTTGACCCGGGTCCATACCTAAAAAGTCAAGGTTACATGAGACATTTTAAGGTCAGAGAACACATGCTCGTGTCCGCGCTATAACTTACTAATGCGTGGATGGATCACTATATTACTTGGTACAAATATTGTCCTCATTGAGACAATGTGCAGTGACCTTGACCCGGATCCATACCTCAAAGGTCAAGGTCACACAAGACATTTAAAGGTCGGACTATTCATGCTTGTGTCCGCGCTATAACTTACTTATGCATTGATGGATTACCATATTACTTGGTACAAATGTTGTTCTTATTGAGACGATGTGCAGTGACCTTGACCCGGCTCTATACCTCAAAGGGCAAGTTCACACGAGACATTTAAAGGTCAGACTATTCATGCTCGTGTCAGTGCTATAACTTAATTATGCATTGATGGATTACCATATTACTTGATACAAATGTTGTCCTCATTGAGACGATGTGCAGTGACCTTGACCTGGGTCAATACCTCAATGGTCAAGGTCACATCTGACAGTTGAAGCTCATAGTACACATGCTTGTGTCCGGGCTTTTTACATTTAGCAGTGTAGAGATGTCAATTCTTACTGGATTTATTGACCTTATACATTTCATGCACTTAAGCAACAATAACTGAATTTGATCCAAGAACTCGAACCAATTGCAATTTGTGCCAGTAATCCATCATGAAGTTTCGGGTCCATATTATGACAATGCTAAATAGAGGACAAGATATAAATGTTAATTGAAAGTGTTACAAATGTGATAATATATTTATTTCATGTGTTTTTTCTTTAAAAGCAGTAAAACAATGTTATGACGTCACCACAATATATATGTATCACTTTATCGAAAATACTTGAGGCTTGCTATTTCATCGATTTTATAAATCAAGGACTCATTTTCCTTCGTAATTTTAGCCAAAATAACCTTGACATTGATCTTAGCTACACTACACACAATATGATTTTTTTTAACAAATATCCTTTTATCATATGTTCATATATCCAAGAATATTTAGGTTACTGATCCAGTCATCGAAATTAGACTTTTGGATGAACAAGCCCGAATTCTTATACTATTGCTTGACATCAAATTTTTTTAACAAGCCTTGCTATATAAAATTCAGAATTTGAGCAAGCCCAGAAGACATTTTACCAGTGCAGGGCTTGCGGGCTTGTGCTAATTTCGACCACTGCCGATCAAAATACTTGTATTTTCTATATTCCCACTCTTGACCAGTGGTTGTGTACAATTTTGGTCACATTCATCATACCAGTCAGGTTGCGAGAAAAACAAAATATACTAAAAAACAACGCCCGGGGGTATAGCCGTCCTTTGGACTGCCTTGTTAAAATTAAAGTGGAAAAAGCAGCACTCAACACGTGGCACTAGCATGATACAGGATCAGAAAACATGAGTATTGTGATATGGATATATCGATTTGGTGTGGGGTATTTTTACTGCTGGATATGGAAATGGAACTTGATAAGCACATGATAAATAAAACGAATTTTTTGTTGACCAGGTACGACAACAGACAAAAGACATCCTGGATTTAGGCCATTTAAACCAGTTATAAGCAAGTTTCAGTGCAAAATGACCAGTCAAAACATCAGGTATTTTCAGACTCACAAGTATATCAAATTATTATCTTCCTAATAGCAAGGTCTTATAAAATTCTAGTATGTTTCAAAGTGGAAAAAGGCAACCATTATGCTTAATCAACATGGGTATGCAGTTTTGAAATTTTTGGATCAAAATTTAAATCCATTGTGTTATATTTAAAGCCGTATTTGTTTGACATTTCAAACTTACCTTTTCAGTGACATTGATCAGAATGCAACCCATCAAGGTCCCAACACTAGTGGGAGTGTGAAGCCCACCTTCCAAACCCCATACAAAACCACCCCTGGGCCTCTCTCCACAGACCAACCTGCTAAACCCAATTCCAGCAAATCTATAACCCCCGTGTTTAGGCCAAAACAAAATATTCAGTTTGTACAAGGAAACAAAACTCCATCTGCTGAACAGGGAGGAATGTTTAAAACTGAACATTCTGCTTGTTCAGATATTAAATCAAAACCTATATTGGGAAATACTCATAAAAATATGCTAGATGTTAAAAGAGAAATTCATGAAGAAAAACAAGATGATAAGGAACTTGAGATTGGCAGCTCAAATATTCAGACAAGTTTTGTAGTGCCAGAGGAAACTTCAAGGAATATGGAAAGCAATGTCAAAGAAACAAAAGACTTCGATGAAGGTGATGGTATTGGCATGAAGAAAGTTGTTGCTAAGGATACTGTTTGTGATGTCAAGGAGATTGTCGATGTTGCTATGGAAACAGGAGATGATGAGTTTAGCCAGGGTGAGGATGACATTTTCTACTGTGACTTGCTGGAGGCCCGGAGACATCAGGATATGCTTATAAAAGTACACATATTTGACAAATAATATCAATAGTTAAGCATTAAGCCTGAACGTAAATAATATTTATGGGAATTCATGCCATATGTTCAGTAAATATGGTTGCACTGAACATTTGCTGTGTGGTTCCCCCCTTGCAGTGTATGTGCTGCATTGTAACAGGGATACAAAACAACATTTGCTAGCATTTTTAACTGCTCGACTTACTGAATGAAACATTAAAGAAAATGATACAAGTGATGCATAATGCTTATCAAGGTTTTGTTTTTGTACAGATTTATGAATTTACCTGGTATCTACAAGGATATGTCAAAACACTGTGCCATACTTGAAACTGTCTCATTGACCAATCAGGGGTGTTGACTGGTTGAATGGTCTGCATAATTATATGCTCTTATTCATGCGTAAAGGGCTTATCAGCTTTATTTAATATTTTCATATTTTGTAAAAGAATTTTTTACTGTTTTATCTACTGCAGAAACGTGAGATGGATAAAGTCCATCCACGGGTGGGCCGGCTGTTCGAGATGAAAAAAAGTTCCATTAGATACCAGCTGTCAGACTTGCATGATAGATTGGCAAACTATGTAAGTGATATCTAGGGCCACAATTTAATTAAAAAACTAATATTCAACTAAAGTTTTATGGTAGAGTTTGTTATATATTATTAAACTGTAAATTTATAGGCTGATAGACTGAATGGAATCACGTCTAAGTAGAAGCAAAAGAATTGTATTGATTCTTGCGATTGATGTATAACCATGCAACATGGAAGCAATTATAGCATACAAAGAAAATATTTATCAGTAAGTTGAAGGTAATGCACCTGTTATTTACTCTCAAGAATGTTTACTATTACAATAAGTTATTGATATTTTATGGTTTTGTTGACATTTCGTAGGGTTATTGACATGTTGTATCAAGCAACAACACACTATAAAGTGCTTTGAAACCTTAAGGCATCATTGTTACATTCTCAACTGGATGTAAATATTTAACAGAATCGAATAGGAACCTCCAAAGTTCCAAAAGTACAATCTGTCTTTCCCAAAATAATCTCCAGCTTTTTAGATTCAGATGCTAATATCATTCGCTCATATTTTTATTTGTATTTGTTTGGTGATATTTTACCTGTGTCCATTCTACCTTAGGAACGACCCAATTTTGGTGTTGTGTCCAGTACAGCAGCAGATTACAAGTTCAATCTGGCTGACCACTATGGGCAAGGCACAAGTCATGTTCTGGTTGGAGATGGGGCTTACCTCGTACCCGATGATGCCGGGCTTATTGGAAAACAGGAATTTTACAGGTAAACAATGTGCGGTTAGACAGCATGAATGTGGTGTCTAGTCGATCGAACAACTTCTTCTTGGCTTTCATTTATTTGTTTGTCTGTTTTTCAAAGACAAAAGTAAAGGTATTTTGGTAGCATTGGTTTAATTGTCGACATCGGCGTGTGACCAGTAGATGACCCCTGTTGATATTCATCAGCTCAAAGGTCAAGGTTACTGTGACCTTGAATGCAAAAAGTTTGTCCAAGTGATAATGCCACAACTTATTGTCCTCAAACCTGATTTTGAGGCTGGGCATGACCAGTGCATACACCCTATTGATTTTGAGATCATCCAGTCAGGGTCATGGTGACCTTGAAAGTGAAAAGCTTGTCCAAGTGATAACAGTCTTCAATGCCTACACCTATAGTCCCCTGACATGACCTGACATGGAGACTGGGCCTAACCAATAGATGACCCCTATTGATTTTGAGGTCATCATGTCAAAGATCAAGGTCACAGTGACCTTGAATGTGAAAAGCTTTTCTGAGAGATAACTAGACAATGCATAGATCTATTGACCTCAAACTTGACATCGATGTTGGGAGAGACCAGTAGATGACTTGATTTTGGGGTTATTTGGTCCAAAGGTCACGGTCATATGACCTTTCATGTGAAAATCTTTTCTTAGATGACCGCTTTTGATTTTGAGTTCATCAGTTCAAATCATTTCAGTCCATGCATATTTTATTTACTGGTCCAATTATCCTGAAAAACTGCGCTCATGGGAGCATAATGTTTGACAAGCATTTTTTGTTGACTTACCAATTGAACCTGGGCTAACCTTGTACTTAAAAACAGAAGTTTTACCCGTAACCTACTAAATGTTCATTGGTGGTGTAGGTGGCTGCTTAATTTGCTGTACAATTCAAAGAAATGATTGTGATTTTACACAATCTATAAGAAAAGGAAATTGTTCATGTTTAATCTGAGTAATCTTGTTTAAGTGATGCCTTACTTTTGATGTCTTATTTTCTTACGAGTCATTAAAATCAATGTGGTCGATGTTATATAAATTCATAATTATCTTGTATATAGAGGGTTTCTGACCGTGGAGAGTGTTGACAGGAAGCTGATATCGGAGGCCTGGGTGTACAACCACTATCGCTGGATTGTCTGGAAACTGGCCGCATACACTCTCACATTCTCATCCATTGCTCAAAGGTATGGGGATGGGGATGGATGCGGGGTGGGGGCTGAATTCAGAGCTCAGGAACAGGGGATATAACCGAGCTGTGCTTCTCAGTATGTCGTCACCTAATGCAAGACCACAATGACGGTGTATGGAAAAATCATTTAGGTGACAATATGCATTGAAATTATGAAACGTATGTTGTTATGACTTATATCCCAACCAGTTTTTCTTTTTTTGTGTGATTTGTTTGTGAGTGTATTTATGATTTGTTTATGAAAAAAACCCACACAATTAAATATTATTAAACTGAATTTATATTTTGCATTTTTAGTCACTACTTTTTTCTTGCGAAAATAGACATGTTGACTAAGAATTAAGAATGTGGGGTGATCCTTGTTGTGCCCCCATAAAGTTTATGTCTTGGGTTGGAGGGGCATCTATTAATGTGTCTTTTCAATCTTTGGTTAGGGCTGTTAAACAAACAAAAACATTTGGAATATAAAATCATAAATGTTGTTCATATGCTTTGGTATACTCTTTGATCAAATAAGTAGTATGGATGGATTTGCCCTCATGTTGCTGGTGTCAATACGTTTCATTTTTGTGTGAGAAAACAACTTTATTGTACATAAGGTATTTTATTAACACTTCTATTAAATGCAAAAAAGGCTTGATTCAAATATCTATAGTTGCTGCCAATATCTATGAATGTTATTGTTCCGGCAAGTCCATTTATGGCACTAGAGGTGCAGTACTTGATCATATATCAGATTTTCTGTCTGTATAATAAAATAAACTGATAATTGTGTTAATCTTTTCATTGAAAACAAGTAGTAAACTTATCTTAAAGTAGAAACCATTCACCAATTTCATCCTTCAAAGTCCTATTTATATACACTTGGTAAATAGACTTACAAAAATATGTATTAAAAGCTCTCATGCGGTATGTCTCCTAATAGATATGCTGGGGAAGAGGGCTATCTTTAGATGGGTAATTTGCCTGATCCTGGGGCTTAAACAAGGCTTTACATGACTGAATGCTTGTAAAAACAAAAGCCTTTTTTAGCTCGACTACCGGTATTCGAAGAATAAGGAGAGCTATGCTACTCACCCTGGCGTTGGCGTCACACCTTGGTTAAGGTTTTGCATGTAGGCACACATAGGTTAATATCTCAGCAACTGCTTGAGTTATTGCATTGAGACTTTATACAATGGTACTCAACCATCCAATCTACTTAATTAATAAAGTCAGATAACTCTTGTTTGCATATAATGCAAATAATTGCCCTTTATTATTCAACTTGTAAGTTCTGGTTAAATTTTTGCGTGCAAGCACACATAGGTTAATATCTCAGCAGCTGCTTGAGGTATCGCATTGAGACTTTATACAATGGTACTCAACCATCCAACCTACTTAATTAACCAAGTTAGATAACTCTAGTTTGAATTATATTAAATAATGGCCCCTTTTGTATTCGACATAGAAATTCTGCTTAAGGTTTTGCATGTAACCACATTTAAGTCAATATCTCAGCAAATATATCATGTATTGCATTGACACTTGAGTCACAGGCTCCCAACCATTTAACCTTCTTATTTAATCAAGTAAGATAACTCTTCATATTATATCATTTTTGCCCCTTATTATGCGACTTAGAAATTCTGGTTAAGGTCGTGCATGTTAGCACACATAGAATAATATCTCAGCAACTACTTGATATATTGCATTGAGACTTTATACAATGGTATTCAACCACCCAACCTACTTGAATAACCAAGTTAGATAACTGTATTTTGCAAATAATGGCCCTTTATTATAAGACATTCTGGTTAAAAGTTTGCATATAACCACATTTATGTTAATATCTCAGCACATCTTGTGCAGCTCTTGTTTTGTTTACAGCACATCTGTTGATGTTATTTGTAACCTACAGTTATTTGTGTACTGCGCTAGGTTACACCATCCCAATAATGTAGTCAGCAACTCTTTGGTTCCTTATTTATACACAGGGGCAGTAATGTTGATATGCTCAGTATGTATCTTTACAATATGTTTACAATTTTAAAGCTGATTGGTAAACCACTAATATTTCACTTCAATTGTTTGGAATTATTAAAAGAAATGTCTATATTTTCAGGTGTTTCACCCCCGAGATGGTGATGTTGCAACTGAAGTACAGATATGACAGGGAGATTGACAGGGCTGAAAGGTGAACCATCCATAAACTACACTTTAAGCAGGGATTTCATTTGCCTGTTTTTAAACTCAGCTTTGCTTTATTTTAGTCTGCATTCAAATTAAGAACATGAAAGATAAAAGCTGTTAAGTAGTTCTGTCAATTAGTATTCTATATATACCCATTGCGAGAAAATTGTTTGAGGAAAGAGAAAAAATGAGCACTTAATGGAAATTGTTTGAGAAAAGATTAAAATTGAAAATGAAAAAAAATTGAAAAAAGAGAAAAAGTGAGCACTTAATGAAAATTGGTTGAGAAAAGAGAATACTTGCGATGTGCATTCTGCTGATGTCTACTTGCAACTTATGATTTTCTGTTATTCGAGAAAAAGGTTCCAGTACCCTTGGTGTCTTGGCAGCGGAGTTTGCACTACATTTAACCTCAGTTTACCATAATATAGAAAGCATTCAATGCATTGAGATCAGACTTGGTGCACATATCATTGCTTTCAACATGGCCATCTATAACTCTTTTTGACAATGATTCTGTATGATGGTGTTGACTGTTGTGTCCTTTTAGATCCAGTATAAAGAAGATCTATGAGCAAGATGATACTCCAGGCAAACGTATGGTTTTGTGTGTGGCTGAGATACGCTCTTCAGTTGGAGAGGAGGGAAAACAGGCAAGTGATTGTTTTGTTTTGAAAATTAAACAGTTTTTTTTTAATTATGTCTCCCCAAATAAATGGGGGAAACAAATTGTTTTTCCCTGTCCATCAGTTATTCAGTCCGTCCGTCCGTCAGTCAGTCAGTTAGTCAGTCAGTCTGTATTTCACACTTTGTTTACAACTTAAGAACACTAACACCCAGGAACTTCATACTTGGTATAGAGGTTGGTTATGACTATAAGATGACCCCTATTGATTTTGAGGTCAGTAGGTCAAAGTCACAGTGACTTCAGGTGAAAAACAATTTTTTGGTCACCAGTCTGTACGTCACACTTCTTTCTGCTCAGTAACTAAAGAAACCTTGGACCAAGGAACTTCAAACATGAACCCAGGAACTCCATACTTGGACCCAGGAACTTCATACTTGGTATGCAGGTTGGTTATGACCATAAGATGACCCCTATTTATTTTGAGGTCAGTAGGTCAAACTCACAGTGACCTTCAGGTGAAAAACAATTTTTTTGTCACCAGTCTGTACGTCACACTTCTTTCTGCTCAGTAACTACAGAACCCTTGGACCCGGGAACTTCAAACATGGACCCAGGAACTCCATACTTGGACCCAGGAACTTCATACTTGGTATGCAGGTTGGTTATGACCATAAGATGATGTTTGTTCATCTCTGGTCCAAAAGTACATCTTTGATTATTTCTCACCTAGGACCACACAATGGGGGAAACAAGCGCTTTTTCAGGAAAGCCATCTCTAGTGTTTAATTATAATTAATACATAGGTAGTATATAAGAAGTAGGGATGCAAACGAATGGCAAAACCGATATTCGAATATTCGGTAAAAATTGAATCTTTAAAAAGTTACAGTTATCTCTATCACGAGACCCTTTTCTTTATCTGTCGAATATTTCCAGTGTTATCGTTATACAAGAAATCATTGCAGCGTGTCGAATATTTTCAACGTTATCAGATTCTAGAAGGGCACAATTAATGCTTACTTATACTACTAAATATGATAATATATAATGCTGATGATGTTTGAGATTTGAAAATAAAACATAAATACGTATGATTGCAACTCATTTATTGTACAACAATACAGGATATACATTAAAATGCTATGACATTCATTTAAAAGTTTAAAACACAAACATTACATCAAAATATTGATAACATATCTAGCATTTAACAAGCACATAATAAGCACATATAATTCAATGAAATCACTCATCAATATCATTATCATCATCACATATGATGGCCTTGTTCTTATTCAGAAATATTATCACATGACAGTCTGCCACTAGAGGAAAGCGTCCCTCGTTCTTTTTCCACCATGCAAGTAGAGTGGCCTCCTCGTCGGAAGGTTCGTGCAGGTACCGACGCAGCTCGTCGTTAGCCGTCTTGGTTGTCTTTGGAACCATGAAGCTAAGACAGGGTTGTTTGGAGGGTGTTGGCGCACTCTCGTCGGGAGTTGGCAACCGAAGTGGAACATCGTCCAATCTGCTCTCGAGCGCGTCTTCCGTGTAGCGCCGCTGTTCCGTTGACAGGAAGTCCAGGTCCTTGTAGCGGGGGTCCAATAGAGTGGCAAGGACTGGGGTGGATATGGCGGTGGCATCGTTCGAAGGCCGGATGTGGCGACGAAGCTCAGCAGTAATAACACCCTTCACTTCCTTGACGACATGGGAATCATTGACATTTACGAAGTCCTCTCAGTCAAATGACTGAGTACGTCGCTCAGCTCAGAGACGACGGTCCACTCGCCGTCGTTCAACGACAGGTGCTGGTTGGCCTTCCGGGTAACCCGAGTGTCCAGCATGAGGTTGGACAGGACGCGGCATTGCTCGTTCAGCAGGGCAAGCATGGCATGCGTGCTGTTCCACCAAGTTATAACATCCTGCACCAGCTCGTGTTTGGGCACCTTTAGATTAGCTTGGCGCTTGGCTGGCATCTTTTACGTTGTTAAGAAATACAAATCTGTTATATAATAATAATAAGTTTAACTTAGAATGTTTTGCGAACAGATATTCTGAAGGAATGAAGTGGTATCTACTTTCAGCATATTATATCAATCACCGATTTGAGCAATATTATAGCTTAATTGGCAGGCAAACTGACAAGAGGGTGTGAAGGCTGCTTCCTTAAATTGTCAGGGTCATTTAAAAGTACCGAAAATCAATTAAACTTGTTTGATGTCACTTCCTAATAGCCAGTTATTTTATAATTATGGAGACTGTTTATAGTAATCTACCATCGTTCCCTAATTGACACATAAGCACACTCGATTGTCATCTTGTTCACGCCTCAGGCATTAGATGCTTATTGTTGTAAAAACAAGACAATATCATTTTAAACACAAAAACTGCGCTGAAGACTCGAGGTTTATTTCATCATTTTTTGAAGAAATAATCATATATTCGAATACCAATTTTAACATTCGAATACTAAACGTTCGATCGAATATTCGTTTGCATCCCTAATAAGAAGGCAATATATGTTATATTAAACAACATTGAGAAACAGTTATTGTTAAAGCTTGCTATATTTAACTTTTAAGTTTGTGATGACAAAAAACTGGTATCTTTCCATCATGTCAAATCAGAAACAACTGTTACATGACATGAAAATAAAACAAGAACCCAATACCAAACATTTCTACCAGCCAACTTAAAAAGCTACCAAATTTTACAGATTGTAGATTATATGCTAGGATAGATAATTTGTGGTGAAAAATAGTGAAAATTTTCATGTATTAACTCTTAATACTTTGTTTAGTAGGTAGGGAAAAAATAATTTTAATCTTTTTCTGGGGAGAATAATGACTATCTACCGTAAATTACTGGGTATAAGACGATAGGGGGTATTAGACGCAGGGAAAAAAATATGTGAAAAATCCGAGAAAAAAACTTTTAATCTATGTTTTTGGTTAAAAGACGCATAGAAAAAATGTCAAAATCGTCCGGCATTTTCAGCCACCATGTTTGTTGACAGTGACAAAAACATTCGGAACTCCTCGGCCATTTTTTTCAAAAACAACTTTGGATGTATGCAGGTATATCAGTTGAAGTAGTTCGTAAAATTTTGAATTATATCATTAATTAAATGTAGTGTGTTAGAGTTGTATTTATTGATCTAAGTTTAAATTGATTGCCATTGAATTGTATTATTTCAAACATAATTAAATATCACAAGAGTTAAGTCACAAAGTTTTACTGCTAAATAAGATTACTACGCGATCTACTTGCAGCGGACTTAAACGTGCCACTTTTTTAGTATGTAAACCGTCCAAATACATCCGAGGTTGTTTTTGAAAAAAATGGCCGAGGAGTTCCGAATGTGACAAAAAAATTTTTTTCGTGAAAATGGCGATGGTTATCTTTAAAACCATACAACCATACTGTCGAGAATGAAGTTATGTTATGCAAAAAATATTTTGACAGTGCCCAACTTTGTTTTTTATATGTAAGTTTGATTATTGTTTAATTCAATTTATTATTCAAAATAATATTGAATACCGTAATTAACAAGAGTTCGGACACCATAAATTAATTATTTTTTTCGCTCTCCGAATACATAGAAAATTATCATTTTTACATTTTATTTACATGTTTGTTTAACCTGCCTTTTTTCTTCATGTTTGGTTTTTACCACTTATTAATTTATCCGTAGTAATCAATGGTCATAAACTTATTTATTACGCCTATAAGTGTAAATCCTTCATGAAGTTAATTAAAACACCATTTTATACATGCACTGAACTGAAATAAACACATTCTATCGGCTTCAGATCAAAGAGTCACACTGTGTGACGTCACATAACTTACAGTTATACCCACGAGGATCTCGTGGAGAGCATGGACATTGCTATGCAGGATTAATGTACGATTATTGCTTCATATAGTCTATAAGTGTGGTACAAGTTTGAAAGCTTATTGGCAGATCGTTTTACAAACATGCCATGTCGATGTTTTTTTAATCCCTTGATTGCCCTTGTTGTTTGTTTAATCCTCAAATAAATATATCACACATCCTTTTCAACAGGCAATAAATCGTTTAGGATGGGTAGTAACTAATTAAATTGTCACAGTGGTGTATACGGTTAGGTAATCTAGCCAGGCATTGTAAAGATAAAAATCAATAATCTTCGTCTGTGAAACTTGGTAACTATGAAAGTTATGATTGATGTATTTGGGAAATAATTATGGGTGTCCAAATATTTAGAGTGTACGAACTCTTAGGTGAATTATCGTAACTTTAATCGAAAAATGTTTTTGTTGAAATTATAAACGTCTTACGATATCTTAAATTCAGGATTTGTCATTTCCATCTGCTCCCACTTATTGCTCACTTGTGTATTGCCAGGTAAAGCTGTACCTAAGTGAAAAGTGGTATGGAATTCCAGTCAAGGATGCTGCCCTCAAACCAGACTGGTGCTAGGGTGTGGCGGGTATATGTGGGCCAGAAATTGACTTGAAATGTTATATTTCTAGGTCCAGCTGTATCTCAGTGATGGATGGTATGGTATTCCGGCCCAGGTTGATTCAGCCCTCACCAGACTGGTGCTAGCTGGCAGGATATTTGTGGGCCAGAAACTGATAATGGCACGTGCTGAATTAGTGGGAGGGGAAGATGCCTCTACTCCACTGGAGGTGGGTGTTTGTTTTTCATTAACTTTTCAAAGTCATATATAAGCATTGTCACAGTGTAGAATAATACAAGTCACCTAGTCTGACCTTTGTCTAAGATTTGGTTTAGTTGCTGTTCTTGGCCTATTTATGATCGACTGATTAAAAAAATAATTGATAAATAGCCTTGGCGTCTTCATTGGCATTTTAAAAAAAATATCAAATGTTTGCAATAATTTGAATTGTGAATGCATTTGTATACAAACTGTGCACATTTTCACTCTGACGATATGCACATGAGTAGCAAGTCATTTAACTCTGGCTCAAATGTGGAATTATGCCCCTTGAAATGTGGATGAGCTTCAGCATCTGCTTACAGTGCCTTTGTAACATTTTGTACTATACATGCATTCCTACAGGCAGTATGATGTTGACTATGGTATGTGACTGTATGAAGGAGGTGAGGTTACAAGGGCTGGCCAAACCCACTCCCTGTGTACATGTAACATATTACACCATATATATCCTACAAGTTACCAGGTGTGTGATGTGAAGCTTGGGTGTAACTGTGAAAGAGGCAATGTGAGACAATTGGCTTGGTTACCATGATGAAGGTAGGGCAAGCAGGCGTGGTCACCAGGATAACCTGACCCAACACCTCTGTTTCATGTTACTTATAACACAATATATTTCCTACAAGCTCCCAGCAGCGTGATGTTGAAGCTGGGTTGTAACTGTTTGAGGGAGGCAAGGTGAGACAGCAGGCTGGGTAACCAGGATGACCTTCCCCCTGTGTACATATCACATATAACACCACATATATCCACAGGCTGCCAGCAGCGTGATGTTGAAGCTTGGGTGTAACTGTGTGAGGGAGGCAAGGTGGGACAGCAGGCTGGGTTACCAGGGCAATCCCCAACCCCTCTGTGTACCTCTCTCTACCCTCCAGCCAGACGGGGGCCCATTGGGTGTTACAGATGTTGTCCTGGTCAGAAAATATCCAACCATGGTAAGACATTTGCTTTATTATAGACCTTTCAACTTCTTTTAATATAAATATCCAATGGCAAAAATTATTAAAAATCTGTATCATGGTACTGTCGTTTTCTGATCCTGTCTCATGCTAGTGCCATCTGTTACGTTCTGCCTTTTACACAATGAAGTTTATTTAAAAATTCAACTTAGTAAGATAGTTCACTATGATTTGTCAGGAACATATTTGATCTCTCAGTGACCTAAAAATGTCATGCAAAGCTTAAAGTAGTATGTTATGTTTTAATTAAAAACATATATACTTTCGCAGATCAATTTAGACAGGATACAGCTGGAAAAGCATCCATCTAAATATCCTATATATATATCAGTACAGTCAAATTCCCTGGCTATTGTTCACTCAATATTTGTACAAAGGTCCAAAATTCTACTACTCTTTCATATAAACCTTGATTTCGGCTGTTTTGAATTAATTATGAAATGGCTTTACGTTTTGGAGATTATTTTTTTTACATGTATTTCAACTTTATTGATAAGTCAAAGTTTTAATTGTAATAAAATCTTGCAAAAAATTATATTTCCGAAACTTTTTTAATTTATTGTTCATTAATGATATTAAATATTCAACAGAATTAGAAAGAAAAATATATTGTCATAAACATGAACATTGTAAATTGGAAAAAAAATAATCTTGCCTCAAAATTCCTTTCGATGGAAAATTTATTGACAGGTTTTGACAAAACTTTACATCGCATTTTATAAATATGTACAAACAGTATGGTGTTGAAACATGAGTATACAGACATGTTAATGTCTTTATTTTGTTGGCCCTTCGGTAACATTAAACCACCTGATAACTATACAGTTAAAGTATAAAAATTATGATAGTTTGCTTACAACATGTATATCTCTCTCTGTTTTAATGTTATCATAATATGAAATAATATCATATGTATTAGAATATATACAGTCCTACAATGAAATTATGCACAGCCATCCAAGAACTATAACTATTTGATTTGTTAAGGCAGAGCAAGTATTTTCTAAGCAGTAAATAAAGTAACACTTGCATGTTAAATAATAGGAAAGCTATATGATATGTTATGTATAGAACTATACCAATGGGCTCGATAGGAATTTCCTATTCGCCTCTCTCCTAGAGAACCTGCGTTCAATTCCCAGCCTAGGCGAGTGTGAGTTTGGTTAGTGGTCACCAAGTTGGACGAGTGGGTTTCTTTTCCGGGTTTTCCAGTTTCCCCTACTACACAAGACCACACTCTCTGGTATCATTGTGCCAATGAGAGTTGCAAAAACTTGTTTCACAATTGTTGTGAAAATAAAAGCATATTTTTGATTCATTGTCTGATGTTGTGTTTATGCAGTCTCAAATGACTACAACTTTAGAAACGTATCTTATTGGTATATTGTACTTTTTAAAAAAACATAGTTGATGTGTTTCCATAGCAACCTTTAAGAATTGAAATGAAATGACTGAAAGATACATAATTGTGGAATATTTATTTATCAATCATGCTCCCTTCAGTAATATTGTAATATCAATTTCATACTGGACTATTGTTTTGTGATCCTTTAAACAGGGTATCAGGTCTGTGCCATTAGTATATTGTTAACTGTTCTTCTTTCTATAGCTAAGTATCACTAAAATAATGTGAATTTTCATTTGCTGAAAAATATTTATTATGACATTAAATTAGATAAAGCAGATAAATATTCATAAAATAATGGTAATGTAGTCAATAAAAAACCTGAACATTGGTCAAATTCTTTAACTTTGGTATGAATATCAAATAAAGAAGATTGGTTGCCATGGGAACATGCAGAATAACTTTCTCACAAAAGTTTTTGTTGCTTCATAGTATTCTATTCTTGATCTGAACACTAAACCTAGAAAAAACAAATGAATGACCATTGACATATTTGCTTGTTTCTCTCCAATAAACAGCTGTTTATGCCCCCACAAAGTGGCGGCATATAGGGTTGCCCTTGTCCGTACGTACGTACGTACGTACGTCCCGAAGATTGTTTCCGATCTAATTCTTGAAAACCGTTTGTCCAATCCTCACCAAACTTTAAACACATGTTTGTGACCATAATATCTTGATCAAGTTCGATAGTCATGGAAATCGCTTTAGTCATTTAGGAGTTACGGCCCTTTTTTGCCAAAAATACTTCAAAAATATATGTTTCCAATCTAATTCTTGAAAAGTATGTGTCCAATCCTCACCAAACTTTACATACATGATTGTGACCATAATATCTTGATCAAGTTCGATAGCCATGGAAATCGCTTTTTTCATTTAGGAGTTACGGCCCTTTATTTGCAAAAAAAGACTTGAAAAATACGTCCCGAAGATTGTTT
Source organism: Mya arenaria (assembly GCF_026914265.1). Taxonomy (NCBI): domain Eukaryota; kingdom Metazoa; phylum Mollusca; class Bivalvia; order Myida; family Myidae; genus Mya; species Mya arenaria. The sequence continues at coordinate 3,987,707 of NC_069124.1, forward strand.
CCGATCTAATTCTTGAAAACTGTTTGTCCAATCCTCACCAAACTTTAAACACATGTTTGTGACCATAATATCTTGATCAAGTTCGATAGTCATGGAAATCGCTTTAGTCATTTAGGAGTTATTTTCAATTATATTGTAGCACACGCCATATAACAAATGTTGTCGAAAATAAACAATAACATAAGTTTTCATTTAATTGCGTTCAATATCAATGTGAATCTTCATTTTACCCAAAAATTCTTCAATTGATGGATTTTATTGATAAACACAAATGTGTTTTTATGAAAAACAATAGCATATGTAAAATAAAAGTATAATTTTTAGACAAGAATGTATCTCCATGGTTACCGTGGAATCAATTTCAATTACTGATAGCTTAATTAAAACTTTAACATTTCAATATCACTGTCTGAAAGTTTGAATGCTGTAGAACAAGTATTATTATGCCCCCTTTTGAAAAAAGTGGGGTATATTGTTTTGCACATGTCGGTCGGTCTGTCTGTCTGTCTGTCTGTCTGTCGGTCGGTCGGAATACCAAATGGTTTCCGATCAATAACTTGAGAACGCTTTGACCGAGGGACCTCATACTTGGTATGTGTATTGGTCATCACCAGCAGATGAACCCTATTGATTTTGAGGTCAGTGGGTCAAAGGTCAAGGTCAGTGTGACCTTTACATGAAAAACGGTTTCCGATCAATAACTTGAGAACGCTTTGACCCAGGAACCTCATACTTGGTAGGTGTATTGGTCATGACCAGCAGATGAACCCTATTGATTTTGAGGTCAGTGGGTCAAAGGTCAAGGTCAGTGTGACCTTAACATGAAAAACGGTTTCCGATCAATAACTTGAGAACGCTTTGACCCAGGAACCTCATACTTGGTAGGTGTATTGGTCATGACCAGCAGATGAACCCTATTGATTTTGAGGTCAGTGGGTCAAAGGTCAAGGTCAGTGTGACCTTAACATGAAAAACGGTTTCCGATCAATAACTTGAGAACGCTTTGACCCAGGGACCTCATACTAGGTAGGCTTATTGGTCATGACCAGCAGATGAACCCTATTGATTTTGAGGTCAGTGGGTCAAAGGTCAAGGTCAGTGTGACCTTAACATGAAAAACGGTTTCCGATCAATAACTTGAGAACGCTTTGACCCAGGGACCTCATACTAGGTAGGCTTATTGGTCATGACCAGCAGATGAACCCTATTGATTTTGAGGTCAGTGGGTCAAAGGTCAAGGTCAGTGTGACTGTAAG